>NW_006159827.1:1727080-1731247 GCF_000334495.1 Tupaia belangeri chinensis | reverse complement strand
AACATATATTCTATTTAGGGTTGGATTAAGGGTGGGTCTAGTGCAATTCAGGGTTTGATTAAGGGTGGGTCTATTGTAGGTGGGTTTCCATGGAATGCAGTTTCGGGAAAGCGGTTCCGGTAAGCAGAGATGATTATCAGCTGATGTGGCGCAGCAGCCATCTTGTGATTACTGGGAATGGTGCTGAGAAAAGAAAATCTCAAGAATAGATAGTAGTTCTTATGGATCTTAATAAAGAATGATACTTATACAGTTTTGTAGGGATTTAAAACTTAAATTTGAGGAATCCTAATATATTTATCTATTTTACTTGGAGAGGGCGGAGGTGTCCTGGGCCAGTTTTGGCCTACTCCTATTTTAGGTAAAGAAAGGATTAAGTTTACCTTAAATGTATTTGAAGGGCCTTCCAAAGGTCAAGATTATTTCTGCCTAGAAAGAACTTTAGCCCACCCTCTATTGTGACCATGGAGATAAAGCATTGTAATTAATAGTGAGTGATCAGAGCAAAAGGGAGTGGTCGGGGGACTTTCTGGAAGATTTTATCGTACACTCAGGATGTATAAGAGAGCTGTGTAATTCTTTTATAGTAGTATATTGGGGAGTCAGAGGGGGGTCGCTTCCCAGCAAGGCTGCCACAGTTTCTGGAGCAAATAACAAACAGCCTTGCTGACATGCTAATTGACCCAAGCTTTGTTCCAAAGTGGGGGGGGGCACGCACAACAGTGGTCTTGCCAACGTGTTGATCCGACCTACTGAAAGCAGAGCTTGAAGGTGGGGGGGGTGGGGGGGGGCTCAGACAGATCCTGGGACCTTACCGGGTCAGACTCCTCCAGGCTATGTTGCTGGACTCCCACATAATTGACCATGAGTCCCAGATGCGGTGGCTCAAACTCACGCGGGCACATGCACATGCCTGCCCAAGATCTGAGAGGAGAATGGAGAAGGGATTGCGGTGTGGCCATTCTCCCTGGGACACTTTCTGTCTCTCTGTCTGTCTTTCTTTCTGGTGAGCACATATGCCCTGTAGCAAAAACCTCTCCCCCCCCCCAAAAAAAAAAATGGATATATTGAGCTGAATTACAAGTAAGTACTTCTGTATCCGAAAACATAGTAGGAGAGTGAAAAGGCAAGTACAGAGAAAAGATATTTGCAATGTGTATTTTTCACCAAAGAACTCATAGCCAGGATATCCAAACATCTACAAATCAATTAGAAAAACACAAACAGCCAAATTGAAAACTGGGCAAAAGACATTAATAAACACTGCCCAAAGAAGTACATTCAATCTGCAAAAAAAAAATGTGTGAAAAGGTGATGGACTTCATTAATCAGAGAAATGCAAATTAAAACCAAAATTAGCTATGCTGAAAGAAGCCAGACACGGAAGAGTACACACTGTATGATTCCATTTATAGGGAAGTCTAGTGACAGAAAGCAGATCAGTGGTTGCCTGGGGATGGGGATGGGGGTAGGGTTGACTGGGGTGGGACTCAGGGGAACTTTCTGCTGCTGACACACTTTCTTTGTCTTTTAAAAAAAATAATCTATTTATTCATTCATTTATCATTATTATTATTTTAAAAATTGACCAGCGAGAGACGCAGAAAGAGAGAGGGAAAGTGAGAAAGAAAGTCACCAGGTCTGGGACTCGAACCGTGTAAGCCACATGGAAGTGTCTAACACCTTAACCACCACGCCAACTCCTGGTACTCTGTTCTTTGTCTTGACTGCCTTATAATGTGGCGACACATATCAGCCATGCAGTTAAGTTTGGTTCTGTGATGCAGCGATAGTACAAGGGGCTAGATCCCATGTGGTGACCACAGTTCAAATCCCCAGCCTGCCAGAAACACCCCGGGCATGTGAATGCCAGAGATCTGACAGGAGGATAACTAAAAGGGGTCACAGTGTGAGGAGGGTGCTCACTTCTCCCTCTCTTCCTCTCCTGTGCTCATGCGTGTGCTCTATCATGAACAAAGACAAAAATTAATGTACAATTAAAGTAGGTGTTTTATTGTATGTACTCTGTGCTCCACTAAAGTTAATTAAAACACACACACACACACACACACACACAGTAACACGTCATTCCCTCCAGAACTGCTAAAATAAAAAGGATCAAGTGCTAGCAAGAATGCAGAGCAACCAGAACTCGCATATGGAGAGGTGGAAATGTAAAGGGGGACAACCACTTGGGAAAGCTCGTACAGAGCAACACACAAGCTAACCTTGGGATCCGGCAATCCCACGCCTGGGTATATGCCTGAGAGAAATGTATAGACGGGTTCACCAACAAATATCTACAAAATAATACATAGAGCTGCCAGGTCCGGGACACAAACCACCGTTGGCCATGTGGGAACCTCAGTGAGAACCTCACGCCTTTAACTACCATACCACCTGCCGGCCCCAGTACTGTTATTTTTCCCCCTTTATTTCTGGTACATCACATACACACACAGGTGAAAAGGAGACAGACAAGGACCCTCCCCAGGGTCTGGTCACACGGGCTTCCCTTTTTTTTGGAGAGGCTTTTGCTGTAGGGCGCGTGCGCTCGTGCCAAAAAGACAGAGAGACAGAGACAGAAAGTGAGAAATCAGCCCCCAAGAGGGGATGACCATGCTGCAATCCACACTTGGGATTTTGGGCACCCACACCTGGTGTGAGTGTCAAGTTGCCAGGTGGAACATGTGGGAGTCCAGCACCTTAACTACTATGCCACCTACTGGTCCCAACAATAAATATATATATGTATATTTTTTGAGAGGTTTTATTATAGGATGAATGTGCTCGCTAGAAAGGGAGAGACAGAGAGACAGAAAGTAAGAAATTACCTTCTGGGGGATGGCCACGCCGCAATCCCTTCTCCTCCATTCTCTTCTCGCAATTCTGGGCACGCACGCACACATGCCCGGCGCTGAGTTTAAGCCACCGGGTCTGGGACTCAAACCACAGTCGATTACATGAGAAAACAGTGACATAGCCATTATGCCAACTGCTAGTCATGCAATATATACATTTTTAATTATTTATTGGGGCCAGCAGATGGTGTGGTGGTTAAAGGTGCTAGATTCCCACATGGCGAACTGTAGTTTGAGTACTGGACCTGGTGGCTTGCTTTTCACTTTCTCTATCTCTGTCATTATTTATTTATTTTTACTTATTATTATTACTCCTCTAAATTTGCTATAGTTCACGTGTGCTCACCAGAAAGAGAGAGAAAGCAAACTGCCAGGTCCAGGATCAGCCATGTGGGAGTCCAACTCCTTAACCACCATGCCACTTGCTGGACCAAATTTTTTTATTTTTAAGAATGAATCTGTTAGCAATAAACACTTAACTATTCATAGATGAAATATTGCCATGTCTGGGACGTGCTTTAAAATAATTCCCTGGAGGAGGAGGCATGATTAAACATCGGCATAGGTTGATTATTGTTGAAACTGGCTAATGGATTCAGGAGGGTTCAACATTGTCTCCATTTTTGTAAATGTTTGAAATAGAAAAATTTCACCAGCAAAAAAAAAAGAAAAATTAAGATCTCTTCAATTACAGAATTTCAAGCTAGTCACTTCACCTCCCTGATTCCCGTTTTTTCCCTTCATAAAACTTGATAATAATAGTGCATTATACTCACAGGGACATTGTGAGGGGCAGTGGAAGCCGATGGTTTATGAAATTGTTTTTTATTATTACCTATTATTATGGTTATTATGTTGCCCACACTAATTGCTCCCTCCCATCAGTCTTCCCGTAATGGTTTATTCCAGCCCCCCTATGCTTCTTCCCAATGGTTCGCTCCTCCTAGTGTGCGCACCGCCCCCGGCAGCCCCAATGGTTGAGCCCGGCTTCCCCGGGGAAACCCCATGGGGCGGAGCCCGGGGCGTCTGCGAGCGGCCGCGGCCCCCTCCCCGGAGAGCACTTGGACCGCTCCGCGCCGGAGGTGGGCCAGTGACTGTGGGCAGGGCGCGAGCCTCGGGCTCCGATTGGCCAGAGCAGGAGTAAACATCCGGCGGAGTGGGGCGGGGCCGGAAGTGGGAGAAGAAGGCGGCGGCTGAGGCGGTTCGGGAGGTTCCAGAGACGGAGCCTGTGCCGCCAGGTGTCATGGGCCGGGCGGAGGCGCCCTGAAGGGACACGGGGCAGGGCCATGGCCGGGGGTCGGGCCGG
>NW_006159827.1:1724018-1726025 GCF_000334495.1 Tupaia belangeri chinensis | reverse complement strand
GCCACTCCGGCCCACCCGCCACCGCAGGAGCCGGGGCTCGGGGAGTTGCTGGAGGAGTTCTCTCGGACTCAGTACCGGGCCAAGGACGGCAGCGGGACGGGCGGCTCTAAGGTGAGGCGGGAGGCGCGAAGAGCAGAAGGCCCGGGCTCTGGGGAGTTTCCGAGGAAAGGCTGAGGTCGAGGGTCAGAGGAACGTTAAGAGTGGGACCTCCCTGCGGAGGAAGAGGAGACAGGGGAGTTCTCCAGGGTCTGGACTCCGAGAACGAGGGTCGGGCTTAGGAACAAGGCACGGAGGAACCAGGGTCCGAATGAGCCGAGGGAGGGGGCCTTTTGGGTTTGAGACGAGGGTTTGGAGGTTCAGGACTGGAGCAGAGGGACCAGGTTCAAAGGGAGATTATTCCTCTGCTTGGGGTACCTTAGCAGGGCTTGGTAGCAAGCCCGCAGAGGATTCCTCCAGGTCGGAGGTCAGAAAGGGGCTGGGGTGGTGGGGCAGAAAGGAGCCAAGACGTGAAGCAAGTATGTCGCCTCCTTATAAGGTCTTCACCGCTTAAGCCCATCCCTTTCCTTCCACTGTAGAGCAGGAAGACAACCCACACTCCCTTTCTGTTCCTTTAGCAAAAGCTGGTCTCAGTTCCTCTTTTTTTTCTCCCCTAGGATTCCTCTTAATTATCTTATTACCGGATCTGGAAGGTGTCTGGTCTGGTCAGGCCATTCCCACTCCTGGCACTGGCTGACAGTCCCGTGGGAATCTTGCTGACCCTGCCACCCCTCATTCCCCACGTGGTTTGGGCCGCTTTAGTATCAGGTTTTCCAGTGGGATTCTGTTTTGTCCTGGGCCACACATCGCAGGTTTGGCTCCAGAGGTTACCTCCTAGACTGAGACCTGCTGTGTAGTTGGCATCTGCTGGTCACCAAGGTAACCCAGGGAAGACTTTAGTAAGGACGGCCTTCCTTGTGAATGATCCAGTATATTTCAGAGCATAGTCTAGGGACCACCTATTTCAACATCATTTGGGTACTTGTTAAAAATAACAGATTCCGGGACCAGCAGTTGGCATTAATGACTACGGCACTGGACTCCCATGTAGTTGACAGTTATTCAAGTCCTGGACCGGGGGTCTTAAACTCACACTGGGCGTGTGTGTGCGCGCGTGTGTGTGCATGCGTGTGTATGTGTGTGTGCGTGTGCCCAAGATCCCAAGAGGAAAATGGAGGAGAGAAGGGACTGTGGCATGGCCATCCCCCCAGGGGGTGATTTCTCACTTTCTGTCTCTCTGTCTCTCTTTCTGGCGAGTGCATGTGCCCTGTAGCAAAAAGTTCTCAAAAAAAAAAAAAAAAAAGATTCCTTGGTCCTATCCAGTCCTGTTGAGTCAGAATTTCTGGTGGTGAGAACTAGAATTTGCATTCTTGTTACAAGCTTCTTTAAAAAAAGAAAAATTATTTGTTAATTATTTTTTAATCTGACCAGAGAGAGACAGGGAGAGAGAGGGAAAGTGAGAAAGCAAGTCACTAGGTTTGGAACTCAAACCCTGGCCACCCATGTGGGAATCCAACACCTCAACCATCATGCTGCCTGCTGGCCCCATAACAGGCTTCTTAATGATGCCCATATGCCTTAAAATGTGAGGCTCTATAATTTAAGCTACTGTGAGTTTTTTCTCTATATCAGTATTTGAGTACTTTTCAAGGAGTATCTTTTTAGTGACCATACAAGGTCAGTGGTTTTTCTTGAACCTACCCCCCATTCTATATTACGTACTGCTAAATATTTGGGTTGTCATAAATTACAGTAGAACTGATTTTCACTCCAGCTTGTCTTAATGCATCCCCAGGCCTTCTGATTTCTTGCAAACTTGATATATTACAGATCTTATGTTTTTTTGTTTGTTTGTTTGTTTTTTTAGGAGAGGTTTTTGCTATAGGGCGCATGTGCTCACCAGAGAGACAAAGAGAGAGAAATAACCCCCCCCCCCCAGGGGGGTTGGCAACGCCGGACACCCTTCTCCTC
>NW_006159827.1:1699454-1723927 GCF_000334495.1 Tupaia belangeri chinensis | reverse complement strand
CCCCCCCCCAGGGGGGATGGCCACGCCGCAACCCCTTCTCCTCCATTCTCCTCTTGGGATCTTGGGCATGCATGCACATGTGCCCAGCGTGAGTTTAAGCCACCAGGTCCGGGACTCGAACTGCGGTCAACTACACGGAAGTTCAGTGACATAGCCCTTACGCTAACTGCCGGTCCCCTTATGGCTTTTTTTCTAGTGACCCTTTCCCTGATCTGTGAACGAAATGAGAGCAACTTTAGGGGGCACTGTTCTTTTTATTAATATTTTGTAAGCAAATGGTATGTAAGGAAACAGCTTCGTCCACAGCTTTCACTGATTACTCTGACTAGAGTTTCTAACTGCTAGTCTGGCGGGAGAATCTGGTGCCAACAGAAGATGATGGGTTACTGCCAGTTGTAATAACCTAGAGCAAGAGTTCTTATATTTTATGGGATGTGCGGTCTTTTAATTCTAGTGCAAATAGTAATCCTACCTTCCAGGTGCTCAACACACAAAATTTCATATGCAGTGTTTAGGGGTTCAGAGTCCTTCTTGAAGCATACCAAGTTTGGGTTAATGAACTACATATAGGGGCTGTGACCCAACTTCACCTCTCCTCTTAGCATTGAATCATTGTCACAGAGATACATGTCATTGCTAGTTCCCTCTCCAGGTCAGGGGCCCACCTATTCTCATCCTCAGAGCCCTGGAATCTTCTTTATGCTCAGATTGCCTCCTCTGTGCAGGTGGAGCGCATTGAGAAGAGATGTCTGGAGCTGTTTGGCCGGGACTACTGTTTCAGTGTGATTCCAAACGTGAATGGGGATATCTGCGGCCACTACCCCCGGCACATTGTGTTCCTGGAGTATGAGAGTTCTGAGAAGGAGAAAGACACGTGAGTATCATGTGACCACAGTGTGCATGTCTTGGGAGGCTCTGGCAGCTCACCCTCAGGGCCGGCATTCTGCAGCTTGGCAGGAAAGGCTCACTTTCCCCAGGTGTTAAGCCTTACTGGCATCTCTGTTTAGTTCAGGGTGTGGTAAGTGAGACTGGCAAGGCGGCATGGCATTGAATGAGTCACAGCCCTGGATTTCTCTTCTAGCCCACCCTGAAGCGCATTGTCCTAGGACAGTGGACTTTGTATTTCACTTCTCTGAAGCTCAGTGTCCTTTCTTTAGAGAGGATCAGGACGTGTTTCAGGGTGTTAGTAGCACATAGGAGCCTAAGGTCAGAGTTTGGCTGCTCGAGTTTACATGCTGGGTGCCTTACTTGCTGACTGTGGAACTAACCCTGAGCAGGTGATTTATCCTCCTTGTCCTTAGTTTTCTCATTGGTGATTCTCTATCTCATGTTATTAGTCTTTGTATTTTTTTTCTACACCTGTCTCTAGTTCATTATGGAAAAGGTGAAAACACCACCTTCCTCACAACAGCAACCAGTAAAATTTATCCCAGAAATAACTTGACAAAACAGGTTAGTTTCAGAATTAAAATAATAATTATAATAATAATAAGATAAAAGCCAGAAACAAAAACCCTCTATGTGATTTTTTTTTTTTTTGAGAACTTTTTGCTGTAGGGCTCCTGTGCTTGCCAGAAAAACAGAGAGACAGAAAGCAAGAAATCACCCCCCCAGGGGGGATGACCACACCACAATCCCTTCTCCTCCAGTCTCCTCTCGGGATCTTGGGCATGCATGCACACGCGCCCAGCGTGAGTTTAAGCCCCCAGGTCCGGACTCGAACCACGGTCGATTACAAGAGTCCAGCAACATAGCCATTACGCTAACTGCCGGTCCCTCTACCTGAATTTTTTTTTTTTTTGGAGAGGTTTTTTTGCTATAGGGCGCAAGTGCTCGCCAGACAGACAGAGAGAGACAGAAAGCGAGAAATCACCCCCCAGGAGGGATGGCCACGACACAATCCCTTCTCCTCCATTCTCCTCTCAGGATCTTGGGCACGCACGCACACGTGCCCAGCGTGAGTTCCGATATGAGTTTTAAGCCACTGGGTCCGGGACGCGAACTGTGGTCGACTACGTGGGAGTCCAGCGACATAGCCATTACACTAACTGCTGGTCCCTCTACCTGAATTTTTAAATCCTATTTTAAGACTTAAAAGAAACCAGCCCACCACTGGTACACAGCCCAGGCACTGCTCTGCTGTGGGGCAAGACGAGCTGTCCGTCTGTCCATCCACATCTGTTCTGTTTGGGTGTGCTGGTCTGTTGAAATGGTGTCTGTACTGGCGTTGCAGGTGTCCAGCTGGGCAGCCAATTCTTAGCAGTGAGGGGCTAATTAAAATCCCAGGAGCATGGTTAGTGCAGTCCCTGGTGATAAGCAGGGCTGGTACAAGCCTGGTGCATTTCTTGTAAGTTAGGAAAGAGCCTCCCAAGGACCCAGTGCCGTGGGTGGGTTTATCAGGGCAGACACAAAGCTCCTGGTACAGGGTTCGGCCTGTAGTAATAAATGGTAGTGGGACAGCCAGTTGGCATAATGTCTATGTCACTGGACTCCCATGTAGTCAACCACAGTTTGAGTCCCTGACCCGGTGGCTTAAATTCACGCCAGGCGCGAATGCGTGTGTGTCCAAGATCCCAAGAGGAGAATAGAGGAGAAGGGATTGTAACGTGGCCATCCCCCCTGGGGGGTGATTTCTGCTTTCTGCCTCTGTCTCTTTCTGTCTTTCTGGCGAGTGCATGTGCCCTATAGCAAAAAACTCTCCAAAAAAATAAAAAGTTATGAATGGTAGCAGTTGTTGGACTCTAGTAACTAGTCACAGCATTGAGGCTCCTGGAACTGCTTTATGTTGGTATCAAAGTTTGTTTCCTAATCTCCCTACCTGTTGCTGACTTCAAGGGAATGCCAGGAGCTGTTGTCAAGAATACCTGTGAAATCCTGTCTTTGGAGGAAATGCTGTAGGAATGCAACCATGCAGGCATGCTGCCAAGTGCAGCAGGCCCTTGCTCCTCAGAGCACAGCCCTCAGTGCACCCAGGAACTTGTCAGGTTCAGGTGCCAGACCCACAGCATTGCAGGGTGCTCAGGTGATTGGATGCATGTTGAGGTTCAAGAAGTGCTGCTATAGGCAGACTGGGGAGATCAGTCCATTCCACCTGGTGTTGGAGTGTCTGGGAAGACCTCATGGTGGAGAGGTAGAATTGGAACAATGAGGAATTTTCTGGTATTTCCTTAGGGGCCAACTTGTGTAGAGTCTTGATTATGAGGCCTGGGAATGTGAACTTGTGGATTGTGTGTGGATATTATTACGCCAGCATCCCCTGAGCTCTCATTAATATTACAGATTCTTGTCTTCTTACAGGCCTTCTAAATCAAGATTCCCAGAGTCTGTGTTCTCGGAGAGCTCCCTAGATGTCTTTCTTTTAAAAAAAAAAAAAAATGTGTGTGTGTGTGTGTGTGTGTGTACACAGATAGAGAGAGAGAGGTTTTTGCCTCAGGGTGCATGCACTTGCCAGAGAGAGAGACAGTGAGAAAGAAAGTGAGAAATCATCCTGCAGGAGGAATGGCCACGCCACAATCCCTTTTCCTCCAGGGATCTTGGACATGCACACACACGTGCCCAGTGTGATTTTCACATTTTCAAGCCACCTGGTCTAGTTCTCAAACTGCGCTTGGCCATGTGGGAGTCCAGCGATTAACTGCTACGCAGTCTGTTGTCCCCTCCCTGTCTTACCTACACTGTAGTGTGATACCACCCGAGAACTTCTGCCACAGGCCGTGAGCAGTCAGTGAAGGCTTCCAAGCAGGAACTATCAGGTTGGAGGAGTTTAAGGAGTAGGCCTTAGTTTCCACATCTGTAAAGTGAGGATGTCTGTGTGAGTGCCATCTGAGATCGTGGTGGGATTTCTTTAAGAAAATTAATGTATTAAGGATGCTTGTATGTAGCTTATAAAAATCATATCACATCCTCTAAGAACTCTGGGAATCTCTAAGCCTAAAAAACTAGGCTTTTTGGAGAGTTTTTTGCTGTAGGACACGTGTGCTTGCCAGAGAGACAGAAAGCGAGAAATCACTCCCCGGGGGGATAGCCACGCCACAGTCCCTTCTCCTCCATTCTCCTCTTGGGATCTTGGGCACGCACGCACCCACACCTGGCATGAATTTAAGCCACCAGATCTGAGACTCGAACCACAGTCTACTATATGGGAGTCCAGCGACATAGCCATTACTCCATCTGCTGGTCCCAAAACTAGGCTTTTTTATGGCCTTTGCCCCATTATTTGTGGTTCTTACCTCTTTCAGAGTTAGGAAAGAGTTTTATAAAATAAAGTTTTCTATCTTTTTTTTTTAAGAGTTTTGTTTTGTTTTGTTTTGTTTTGCCTTAGGGCGTGTGCTCTCACCAGAGAGAGACAGACAGAGATGGTAAGAGGGCAAGTGAGAAATCATCCCCCAGGGTGTATGGCCATACTGTAATCTCTTTTCCTCCATTCTCCTTCTAGGGTCTTGGGCACACATGCACACCTGCCCAGCACTAACTAGCCAGACTGCATTAACCATGCATTTCAAGCCACCAGGCCCAAGCTCAAACCATGCTGGCCGTGTGTGAGTCCAGTGGTGTAACTGCTATGCCATCTGCTGACCGTCTCCATTTTTTTTGACTGGGTCTCTGTGTCTCTGTCTTCTTGTCTCAGCCTCGCAGCTGGAACCACAAGGCAGGTGCCATCACACCTGGCTCTTTTATTAGATAGGGTCTCACTGTGTGCCAAGCCAGCCTTAAGTTTGCGATGCTCCTGCCCTAGCCTCTCAAGTCTCTGAGATTACAGGTGCGTGCCATCACATCTTAGCTTGGACCAGGAATTGAACCCAGGCCTGCCACATAGTCCCAGCCTGTAGAGTACAGTGTCTTAGCAGTGAGCACTACCATGACTGAACCCATTCACTAAACCTTTCTGTTCCCCTCTTTCCATTTCTTCTGTACCAGATGGTGATTTTACCTCTGCCCCAATGGCATTCTGGTATTAAGCTCAGAGGTAGTCAAAGTAGTTCTCCTCCACTTTGACTTTGGGTGTGAATCACAGGAATCTTGTTCCGATGCTGAATCTCATTCATTACATCTGAAGGGGGCCTAAGATTCGGCGTTTTCTAGACAGTTCCAGGAAATGCCAAACCTGTTAGTAACAGTACACTGGGGACTTGACATAAGCTTTTCCTGGAAGGAAACAAGTTCCTGATTCAATCTTTTTTTTTTTTTTGAGAGATTTTTGCTATACGATGCATGCGCGCGCCAGACAGACAGAGAAAGACGGAGAGATAGAAAGCGAGAAATCACCCCTCAGGGGGGATGGCCACACCACAATCCCTTCTCCTCCGTTCTCCTCTCGGGATCTTGGGCATGCACATACACACGCCCGGCCTGAGTTTAAGCCACCGGGTCCGGAACTCGAACCACGGTTGACTACGTGGAAGTCCAGCGATATAGCCATTACACTAACTGCTGGTCCCCTCTCCTGATTCAATCTTAAGGAGGAAGAAGCTAATATTTGCTGAGTGCCTGCCGTTTGGCAGGTGTTAGGGTTTTACACACCCTGACTTGACTACAGCCATCCAGTAAAGAAGACAGCATCAGCCTATTTTATAGACAAGGACGTTACAGAGAAGGGGTTTGCCCTTGCCCAGGATCACTAAGGTAGCCAGTGGAGGGCGGCTAAAAGCCAGGCTTCTTGACTTGACTCTCTCTTCCTGTCTGCCTCTTCTTCCTCTCATCTCCATGACTCTCGCATGTCTAGTGGGGCCTCACTTCCAAGTCAGGCCTCCTGTGGAGCATCCTAGACCCTGGAAAAGAACTGGCGTTATTTTTCATCGTCCACTTCTCGCAATATCATGAGGTGATACTGAGTGGGTGATGCCGCTTCGTTGAGGGGAAGAGAATTCGACTGGGAAGAAACGGGCCTTTTTGCCTCTTTACATATCGGGGTTTGGTGTTACTATGGCACAAACAGGATAGAACTGGATCCAGGAAGTGGTCCTTTCCTCTCACCGAACCTTATCACCCCATCATCTGGGAAGGCTGGACAAGGATCTTGAACGACCAAGACACACGCTTGTCAGGAATCCATTCGGAAACCAGATGGTTGGCATCCTTACTCTTAGGTCTGGTGGGCAGCAAAGACTAATACATAAGCAATCACAGTACAAGAGCCAGGATTGGGATTAGGAGATCTACCGGAGAGGCACTTATGGGTAGTCGCTAACACTCCTGGTCAGGGACCACCACCAGGGCTTGGAATCTCAGCTGTCCTGCTTGCTGGTTCTGTAAGCTTAGGCCAGTGATCGCCTCTCACTACCCTGTTTTATCTATAAATAGGGTAAAGAGGATGAACTTACATGATGTGGATAAAAGCCCTGCTTTATGTGTTATGTTTTGTTTCTTTTTGTTGCCTTAGGGCATGTGTGCTCTCCAGAGAGAGAGACAGAGACAGTGAGAAAGTGAGAAATCATGGGGGTATGGCCATACCACGATCTCTTCTCTATTCTCTTCCTGGGATCTTGGGCACATGGGCGCACACGTCTGGCATGATTTTGAGGCCACTGGGTCCAGGACTTGAACCACAGTTGGTCACGTGGGAGTCCAGCAATATAACCACTATGCCATCTGCTGGCCCATGCCTCATATCTATTAAATAGCAGCATTTACCATAGGAAGTTTGGGAGCATGTAGGAACAGCCATTCTAGTTTGAGAAGGATGGTGCTGGTCTGAGAAGCTCATCAGAAGTTATGTGACAGTGACTTTTTTTCCCAAGTTTTTTCTATAGGGCATGTGCACTCACTGGAGAGGGTCAGGGAGGGAAACACACCCCACGGGGGATACCCATTCTGCATTCCCTTTCCCTTCACTCTCCTTTCTGGATTTTGGGAATGCACACATGTGCACCTGGCATGTTTTCCAAGCCTCCAGGTCAGGAACTTGAACCACACAGTCAGCCATGTGGTCTCTAGCACCTTAACCACTGCCACCTGCTGGCCCCTGACTTTTTAAATTTGAAAATCAATTTAGTGTGTAAATGATGCTCATGAAAAATAAAATCCATTCAAAAATTCACTTAAATATCAAGTCTTACCACCTTGTAACATGTTGTAGAAATTTCAGTGCATTACAGACATAAATATGTAAGCCTACATTAATTCATGCAAATATGAGTACCATGTGCCAGACACAGCTCAGTGCTTAGTGCTGAAGTGAAAAGATCCGAAGGACAGAGGTAATAAAAATAAAAACAGGAACTAGTGAAAGAACAGAAACTGAATTGGCTCTGTGAGTAGGGGAACTAGGAAAATAACCTACCAGCTGGCCTAACAAGAAAAGATGTGTCTCTGTATTAATAGACAACCCAAACCCTTTAGAGGGAGGTGCTGGCGTGTTCTCCACCTTGGTTTTGAGGAGACTTGGCTGAATGGAAGGACTCAACCTGGGAGAACAAAGTACAGTCTTAAGGCACTTAGGACTGAGAGGGAGTTTTTCTGGTATGAGCTAAGTGAGAGTTGGTTGCAACAGTGCTGGTCAGATCTGTAAAAATGGCCTGGGGCCACCACTAGGTGGGAGGAAGGCCACTGTGAACAGTACTGTATGCGTTTTTGGTTCTATGTTCTCTTGGAGTCTGAGTTTAATTAGGAAGTTGTCTCTTACTGAGGTGCCTTTTTATTCATAGAGAAACTGAGCGAGGGGAGGGCAGGGGCACTCTGGATGTGTTCCGTGTGCAGTGGTGGGCTGGCTGGCAAGTCCCCGCCAACCTATGAGCTCTTGCAAAAGGGATCCCACCTTCTTCACACTTGCCATTCTTCCTCCTTACTTCAAAAAGAAATTTTTAATGACAAAAGTCACATCTTAGAGCCATCCAGTGGCATAGTGATTGAGGCAGCTGAACTCCACACGTCCAACTGCCTGGTTCAAGTCCTGGACCTCGTTGCTTGAAAAACATGCCAAGCATGTGTGTGTACATTGCCGAGTCCTGAGAGAAGAATGGAGGAGAAGGGATTGTGGCATGGCTATCCCCCACCAGTGGGAGTGGGTGGTTTTTCACTTTCTCTCTAAATTTCTGTCTCTTTTGCAAGTGCACACACCCTACAGCAAACAAGCAAACAAATCACATGAAATCAGACCTGATAGAAAAATACCTGGAAAGTATGTCCTCCTCTTACACCTCATAGTTCTTTTCATAAGGTCATCCAGCTATTGATCATGATTTTTGTGTGTATGTATGTGAGATTTTTTTTTTCATTTTTTGGAGAGGTTTTTGCTATAGGGTGTGTGCGCTCACCAGACAGACAGAGAGACATAAGAGACAGAAAGTGAGAAATCACCCCCCAGGGGGGATGGTCACGCCGCAATCCCTTCTCCTCCATTCTCCTCTCAGGATCTTGGGCACACATGCACACGCGCCCGGCGTGAGTTTTAAGCCACGGGGTCCGGGACGCGAACTGCGGTCTACTACGTGGGAGTCCAGCGACATAGCCATTACGCTAACTCCTGGTTCCCTAAGCTGCTGGATCTAGAACTCCATCCTAGGTGTACTAGGTGGGAGTCCAGCAACAAAACCATTACACCACCTGCTGGTCTCTTGACCATGATTTTTATTTGAAGACCACTCTTTGGGGGTGGGGGGTGGCTCTAGGGCACATGTGCTTGCTAGAGAGAGACAGGGAAGATAGAGCGATAGGAGAGAAAGTGAAATTCACCCCCTGAGCCCTGGAAGGATGGCCATGCTACAATCCCTTCTCTGCCCTCCTCTCAGGATTTTGAACACTCAAACTGCAGTCAGCCACGTGGTATCCAGCTCTCTTAACCACCATGCCACCAGTTTGCCCCTTGAAGACCACCGTTTTTTGGGGGTGGGGGGCAGGGAGGGGTTTTTGCTTTAGGAGCATGTACACTCACCAGAAAGACAGAGAGAGACAGAAAGCAAGAAATCACCCCCCAGGGGGATGGCCACTCCACAATCCCTTCTCCTCCGTTCTCCTCTCAGGATCTTGGGCACACATGCACACGCGCCCGGCGTGAGTTTTAAGCCACGGGGTCCAGGATTCGAAATGTGGTCAACTACATGGGAATCCAGTGACAGCCATTAGGCCAGCTGCTGGTCCCTTGAGGACCACTTTTTTTTTTGGAGAGGTTTTTAGTTATAGCGCGTGTGTGCTCGCCAGAAAGTCAGAGAGAGACAGAGAGACAGAAAGCGAGAAATCACCCCCCGGGAAGAATGGCCACGCCGCAATCCCTTCTCCCCTCCATTCTCCTCTCGGGATCTTGGGCACACATGCACATGTGCCCGGGATAAATTTAAGCCACCGCATCCAGGACTCAAACCACGTCGGCTACATGGGAGTCCAGCGACATAGTCATTATGCCAACTGCTGGTCCTGAGGACCACTTTTTAACTTTAGTCTCAGACATTCACTCTTTTTGTTGTTGTTGTAGGGTGCATTTGCTCATGAGATAGTCAGAGAGAGAGAGAGAGAGAAAATGAGAAAGCACCCCCACACTGCCCAGAGGGGATGGCCATGCTTCCGTCTCTCCCTCCATTCTCCTCTTGGGATTTTGGACATGCATACACATATGTCCAGCATGTTTTCCAAGCCACTTGGGTCTCAGACTCAAACCATGCAGTCAGCCACCTGCCTTAACCCTCATGCCACCTGTTGGCCTCAAACCCCAACTTGATGGCCACAGTTAGTAACCTATGTAGATATTTCTTTATTAAGAATAAAGAATAGGGACCAGCAGATGGCATAATGGTTATGTCGCTGGACTCCCATGTAGCTGAAAATAGTTCTAATCCTGGACCTGGTGGCTTAAAACTCATGCGGGCATGTGTACGTGGGTGCTCAAAATTCCAGGAGGAGAATGGAGAGAAGGGATTGTGGCATGACCATCCCCCCAGGGGATGATTTCTTGCTTCTATTTGTCTGTCTCTCTCCGGCGAGTCCACTCTCTCTATAGCAAAAATCTGCATTTAAAAAAAAAAAAAGAATAAAGCAGTGTTTTTAGGACTTTATATTTTATTTATTTGCTTTTTAAAATAATTATTTATTTAATTCCATTTGTTATTTTTTTTAACTTGATAAGAGAGAAACGGACAGAGAGAAGGAAAGCAAAAAAGCAAGCCACCTGGTCCAGGACTTGAATAGTGGTCAGCCACATGGGAGTCCAGTGCCTTAACCACCACGCCGCCTGCTGGCCCCAGGACTTTGTATTTTAACCCCAGCACATCCAGATACACTTAAAAGAGTGCCAGAGATGTGTACAAGACTCGATGTTTTCCTTCACAGAGTGTTTGGGTACATGTGTTCTTGAGGGGCTACACAATAAAATGCAGATCCCCAGAAGAATTAGTTTTGGGAAGAATTAAGCCTGTCTAGGACTTGGCCTGGAAGTTCAACTCTTTTTTTTTTTTTTTAAGAATTTTTTAAAAACTTTATTCATTTATTTTTAATTTGATCAGATGGGAAAGAGAGAGAGAGAAAGTGAGAAAGTGAGCCGCCAGGTCCAGGACTTGAACTGCAGTTGGCCATGTGGGAGTTTAGCATTTTTAACCACCACGCTACCTTCCAGCCCCAGAAAGTTCAATTCTAAAAGAAGGAACATGAGCTTCTTGCTTCCTTTCTCCGTAGTTACTCAGCATAGTGGGGAAAGCTGCCTATTCTGACCTCCTGCCACCAAGGCCCTGACTAGCCAGTGTGATGCTTGGCTAAGCGTAATAGTTGAGTCTACCAGAGTAGACCCTTGTTGAAGGGTAGGTGTGACTCTCTGGAGGCCATCTGAACCTGACCCCTGTGTTCCGGGAGCACTACTGCTAAACCTGGTGCTCTAATTGCTGCATTTCTAAATGCCAGGACAGCTTCTCTTTGCTTTCCTTGCCCCCAGTGTTCTCTGTCCCGTTGGCTATTTGGACTGCTAATGATATCTGGGATGTAAAAAAGATATCAGAGTTTTATAGCCATGTAGCCATGAACCTCGATCTCATTCTACCCCAAAAACATCACAAAAATGGTCCTATTATTTGAGAAGATCCCCAGAGCACAAGGCACCCTGGAAGCTAAAAATTGGTTACTAGAGACTAGCAGATAGTGTAATGGTTACATCACTGGACTCCTTCGTAGTTGACCACAGTTCAAGTCCTGGACCAGCTTAAAACTCCTCCCACTGGACATAGATGTGTGTGTGTATCCAGAATCTTGAGAGGATACTGGAAGAGAAGGGATTGTGGTGTGACCATGCACCCTGCTGGGTGATTTCTCACTTTCTCTCTCTTTGTCTCCTTCTCTGGCTGGTGCATGCACCCTATAGCAAAAAAAAAAAAAAAAAAAAAAAACACAGAAACACCCCCCAAAACAACCCCCCAAAAATTTCTGTTTTTTTTTTTTTTTTTTTTTTTTTTTTTTTTTTTAAATCTCTTTGCTACTGTAAAAACCAGCAGGTGGCCCCTGGTTAAGGTGGTGGATGGTTAGGGTACTGGTGATGTTATTAAGGTGCTAGACTCCCGTATGGTCAGCCGCTATTTGATTCCTACACTTGGTGGCTTGCTTTCTCACTTTCTGTCTGTCTCTCTCTTTCTCTCTCTCTCTGTCTCTGGTGAGTGTACATGCCCTATAACAAAATTTTAAAAAATAATAAAATAAGTAAATAGTTCTAAAAAAAGTTTGACACTAGTTTACTATGTATATTTTTGTACTGCATATACCATGTGTTCAGTTTAGCTCATTTTCATCATTTATGATGAATTTTTAGGTTCTGAAATCGGTAACAAATTTTAATATCTGTAATTAGTACTTTTTTCCCCTCTGAAAAACGTAATATATCTTTGATCAAGAACTTTGGAATTTTAGCAGTTCCTACATTTCAAATGACTATCCCCACACACCTACACAATTAGATAGGGTCTGTGTGAACAAACACACATGAACAGCATGCCCACCTGGAAGCCAGCCTGACCTGCTTCTGTTGCCCGCGTGTTAGGTTTGAGAGCACCGTGCAGGTGAGCAAGTTGCAAGACCTCATCAACCGCAGCAAGATGGCCAGGTGCCGAGGACGGTTCGTCTGCCCAGTGATCCTGTTCAAGGGCAAGGTAAGGCCTCACCATAGCTTCACACTCCAACAGCCTCTTCTTGGGTTTAATACAAAGTATAGGGTCTTTTTGTTCTCAACATTTACCAGGTGAAGGGTGGGTGGGCACTGGGTACTTGATGCTGTGGGAGGCAGGCTTAACAGACCAATCCTGATGCCTGGATGGTGCTAGGAAGGAAAGGGATATTCATACTACACCCTCACCTAAGCCGGCCCACCGAAATTCATGCTCTGGCTCTCCTACTTCCTGCCCGAGCAAGGCTTGTTTCTTCTTGAATGAAATGAGAATAATAATAGTACATTAAAGGTTTAGGAGTGGGGCCCGCCAGTGGTGTGGTAGTTAAGGGTGCTGGACTCGCGCATGGCTAGCTGCCGTTCAAGTCCTGGACCTGGTGGCTTGCTTTCTCACACTCTCTCACTCTGTCCATCTCTGTTCAAATAAATAAATAAAGTTAAATAAAAGAATTCTTCCAAAATAAAGTTTATGGAGTATTTTCTACACAGCTTCTGGTGACAAGCTAAATAGGGAAGGTGAGAAAGCACCTCCATGTTCCACGGAACAGGAGTCTTTAAACTGAAGCTCCAGTAACTTTCAGGAACATGGAAACTTTGTAAAGTGGTAACAGTCATCCGTAAGGAGGTCAGTTTTGGGGCCCTACATTTTATGCATGTTGTTCTTTAGGACTGATCTGCCCAACAAAGCGTTCTACAGTCTCCTTTCTCAACTGCTCACTGGACTCTTTCTCCCCTTTACAAAAGAAAGGCACTCCAGGTACTGAGACAACACTCAGACTCCTCAGCGCCCTGCCCTGCCCTGCCCTGCCGCCCTGAGGCCAGGTGACCACACCTGAGTTTACTCCCCACGGGGACACAGTGCAGGCCCTGTCTGACAGAACAGGCCCATCCCTGCTCTCCTGTCCTCCAGGCTCTCGGTATTTCAGTCCAGGCAGCATTTCCCAAAGTGTGTTCCATACTACAGCAGTTGAAGGATATGCTTGTGAGACACAAATTGTCATGAGAAATGCCACGTGCACATTTGGCCTAACTTCTAATATCCAGTAAAAAGCGTTAATGTGCATGAGTGAGTGTGGCAAGACTCTGAGAAGGCCTCGGCCACCTCGTCAGGCCTGGACTACTTCCTTGCAGGCCAGGAGTGAAGAGCTTTACCTAGGGCGTTGGGGAGCCCCACAGTAAACAGCTCCAGTGTCTCAGGGCTCAGTTCAGTAGGGTGGCCTGAAGACAGATTGTTAGCACTTAGGCTCCAGGCAAACCTGTGAGGGAAGAGCCCCGGGCCAGCTGATTGCAGAGGGGTGGAGATGAGTTAGCTGTGAGGATCAGCCTGAGGAGGCTTTGCCATTAATCTGTCCCCTTTTCCTTTGTGCCTTTGCATCCAGGCAGGGTGATGCCATTTCATACCCTTTAGTGGAATTTCCCCTCGCTCATGCAGTGCCAACGTAAACACCTGTTTGTGTACACCTCATTCTCATTGGTGCTGGAGTGTCTGTTTTTCCCTCTGCTGTAATCCCCCTGGGGGCAGATGCCTCACCTGACTGCTTTCCTTCCAGCACCTGCAGCATACCCAGCACAGAGGTGCACATTTGGCCGGAAGATGCCGCTGTGGATGAAGCAGCAATGGGCCCCGACCTGGGTTCTGGGGAAAGATTCCTTGTCCCTGTAGAGCTCAGGCAGTGGGGAAGGCAGATGGGTGAGCAGGCAATTGGAGGGAATTGGGAAGGGCTGGAGAATGACTTCTGTTCTGAATTGGGGTCCAGCCCTCGTGCCTATGGCTCACAGCAGGCACTGGAGCACTAATGTTCTCTCAGCACCATTTCAAGGGCATCTCCCTCTGCCAGGTTGTGGGGAGCGGTAGGTGTGTTAAATGCTTGCTTCTTCCTTCTCTCAAAACTCAGTTCATTGTGGCTAGTACAACTGAGCAAGTAAATTTCATTTCAATTTAAGTTTTTAAACTAAAGCAATGTTAAAGGTTTTTATTTGTTTTGATTGATAAAAATAACTTTAGGGGCTGGCAGGTGGCATGGTGGTTAAAGTGCTGGACTCCCACATGGCCAACCACGATTTGAGACCTGGACCTCGAGGCTTGAAAGTCACACCAGTCATGTGTGCATGCCCAGAATCCTGAAAGGAGAATGGGGAAGAGTGGATTGTGGTGAGGCCATCGTCCCTAGAGTGCTGTCTCACCTTCCCTGTCTCTGTGTCTGTCTCTCTGTCTCTAGCACGCTCACATGCCCTATGGCCAAAGCCTAAAAAGGCACCTTATTTTAAAGTAGGACTATATTTCCCCTTAAATGTTGAAAATTTAGTGTCCTATTAGAGGTATGTTGTCAATGTCAGATATACATCAGAGTATTGAAGCTTTGATACAAAAAATATATCTTTCCTTTTTTTGGGAGAGGTTTTTGGTATAGAGCACGTATGCTCACTAGAAAGACAAAGACAGAGGGACAGAAAACGAGAAATCACCCCCCAGCGGAGATGGCCACGCCACAATCCCTTCTCCTCCACTCTCCTCTCGGGATCTTGGGCACGCATGCACAAGTGCCCGGCATGAGTTTAAGCCACTGGGATTCGAACCACAGTCAACTACATGGGAGTCCAGCGACATAGCCATTATGCCAACTGCTGGTCCAGAAAATATATTTCTTAAAGGTTTTGGGATAGGTGCGTGCACTTGTTGGAGAGAGGCAGAGAAAGGCAGTAAGAAGGGAAATGAGAAATTATCCCCCCCTCCCACCCCGTGGGGATGGCCACACTGCAGTCCCTTCTCTTCTCCCCCTGGGATTCTGGGCACACACACGCACATACACACACACACGCATGTCCCAGTAGGATGGAGGGTTGGAGGAATAGAGATTGTGGAGTGACCATGCCCCATCACGGGTGCTATCTCCCTTTTTCTCTGTTTCTTTCTAGTGAGCATGAGTGCCCTCTAGCAGGGAGAAGAAAAAAAAACTAAAACAAAAATCAAAAAGATACCTGGGATAGTTTATTTTTCTCTTGGCTTCCTCTCATAAGAGATGAGGAGCCGAGGCCAGCCACCTATATTTCGGCGCCAGAGTTGGTCCTAGATCTGGCAGAGTGCGAGTCCACGTGCAGAATCCAAGCCATCCTTAATAAGCTGGGGCGCGTTCGGGTCTGTCTGGGTTCTGTCAACAGCTCGGTGGAAAGTGCAGAAAGGATGGCTTCTGGATCAGAGCGGGTGTTATTGCAGGCTCCACTGGGGTGAGCCTTTCCCCATGTGCCAGCACAGGACCTTCCCCAAGAGTCGGGCACCCAGTTCACTTGTTCTTTCCACCTGACTCCAGATGAGTCCCACTTGGCCCCGGTCTGGCTGGCTTGGTTGCTAAAAAGACAGACAGTTGAACGGGTTTGAGAGGAGAACTGGGAGCAGAGGAGGGTCTCAGAGCTCAGCGCCCAAGAGCGCAGCAGTCTGCTCTGAAGCGGAGCATAAGGTCAGATGCCTGTAGTTTGGGTGATCCAGGGAGGTGGGCATGGCGCTCGCACCACTTGGACTCGGACTTGGACAGCTGCTTGTCTCCCACAGAGGTGCTCGCAGCTTGCAGTCAGGCCTCTCCCACCACTGGAGTCTCCCGCCTCCTCAGCCTCTGGCCAAAGTGCTCTGCCTTGCTGCTCCTAACTGCATGCCAGATTTCCTTAAAATAAGACCTTGTGATGGGGTTCGGAGTGGGTCTATAGAGGGACTTGGGACAATCCAGGAATTCTTGCAGATGTTTGTAAGCTGAAGTCTATTTTTTTTCTTCTGGAGATAGTTGATAGTTTTCATCAGATTTTCAAAATGCCTTTAGATCCAGAAAAAGTTGTGGCCCCCACTGGCGTGCGTTCTGCTTAGACCAGCAGGAGTCCCAGCCCAAGTCCTCTTCCATACACTTGACAACCTCCTCAAGTACTCACTCACCAAAAAAACACCCCACCCTGCCCCAGGATTTATCCAGGTTGCTTTTCTGCTGCTTCTTCCACCCCCAGGCTGCTGCAATCTCAGGGAGAGCCAGAGGTGACCAGGCCTTGCTCCTACAGCCCTCCCCTGTGGCAGCCAAGCTTTCTCTTCCCGTTGTCTTACAGGTAGAGGAGAAGCCTTTAGACGGCGTTTTGCAGTCTTCCAGGGGACCCCTTTACGTTGCCAAACTGTGTGGCCCATTTAGAAATGAGCTTCACTTTCTCTGCCCCCTCGCAGCTTCCCCACTCCAGTGTTCTGGGTCCTATTCTCCCAACCATTGGCCAGCTCTGGACTGGTTCCCATCGCCAGGTGTGTCCTCCCCACCCTGCCCCTTCTGGGGCTCAGCTGACAATTCAGCCAAAGGCACAACATCACAAGAAGATACTGAAGTTTATGCACTTGCCTAGAATCCTAACCCTCAAAATGGTTTCTTGGGGGAACCAGCAGTTAGCGTAATGGCTATGTCGCTGGGCTCCCACGTAGTCGACCGCGGTTCGTGTCCCGGACCGTGTGGCTTAAAGCTCACGCCGGGCATGTGTGCGTGCGTGCCCAAGATCCCGAGAGGAGAATGGAGGAGAAGGGATTGCGGCGTGACCATCCCCCCTGGGGGGTGATTTCTTGCTTTCTGTCTCTATGTCTCTCTCTGTCTGTCTGGCGAGCGCACGCGCCCTACAGTGAAAATCTCTCCAAAAAAAAAATGGTTTCTTCATTGACAAAAGAGTGAAAGAATAAATTTAAGCACAGTTACTGGCACCAACTTTCTGTGGTAATTTTCTTTAAAACAGAAAGCCTCAAAACATCTCTCCTCTAATCAGCCCCTGCTACATAGTTTGCCCTCCACCACACTCGGCACATTTAACTGTTCTGGTAACCACGAGAACAGTTAGGCAGGTGGGTCTGGATGGAGGACCAGCATAGCCTGGCCATATGGCCATGCTCATCACTTAACCTCCCTGCCCATTTTCCTTTTCTTCATCTGTGCATGCCGCCTGCCATGTCCTCACTGCCTATTGTACAGTTCAGTGCAAAGATGGTGTGACACATCGGTACCACACCCAGCACTGCAGCACGTGGTGCACATGCCAGCTGCCAGGGCTCACCTGTGACTCTTACTGACACTGGCTCCTCTCCTGGGAGAGAGATTCCCTTGATAGGGGCTATGGATAACATTCCAGGCGTCCTTCAACCTGACTGCTGTGTCCTAGATGCTGACAAGATTTGGGGAGTGTTCCTAGACCCATTGTGGTGGCCTGGGAGAACCTGCATCCCCTCCGGTGCTGCTTCAGTGGCATGGTTTCTGAAAATCACCCGACCCTGAAACTGCTGTTTCTCTCAGCACATTTGCAGGTCGGCCACGCTGGCTGGATGGGGGGAGCTGTATGGACGCTCTGGCTACAACTATATTTTCTCAGGTGAGTGTCGAGCATGTTCTGTGGCTGAGAACAAGAGCCTAGGCTGAGAGTGTAGCCGTTATGGCCACAGGGGCTACGTAGAGGGCGTGAGCAGGCTGAGTGGAGACCAGAGGCCTTCCTTTCATTGGGGACCCAGAGACAGGCAGGAATTTACCTAAGGAGTAAAGGAAGAATGCCCAGTCCTATGGGGCGTGTGGTGGGGAAAGCAACATGATGGCTGTTCTCAGGGTGGAGCCAGGCCAGCCCACACTGCCGTTGGGGACTGGTTAAGAAGCCCCTGGGTGGAGCTCTGTGCCATTGGCCCCTGTGTGACAAACTGATTTCTCTGGCAGGGGGTGCAGACGATGCCTGGGCAGATGTAGAGGATGTCACAGAGGAGGACTGTGCTCTTCGGTGAGTGCTGGGTCTCTGTGGTCAGGGGCTTGTGTTGGGTGTGGGTGTCTGCCAGTGGTATGCTTTCATGCTCTGACAAATATTCATCACTGCTCTGGGTGAGTGCGTTGGCCTCTTTCCCATTGTCTACCAAGTCTGTGGAAGTTCATGCGGTAGCGTCATCACAGAGCTGACTCTGTGAATACTTGCATGATCTGTCTCCTTCCTGTCTCCTTCAGCATCTCAGAAGGTTCCACCCCGGAGTTCCTGGTACCGCAGGTCTGAGACAGCCTAACCACCTGTACAGATGTGCTCCTTTGTTTGTTTGTTTTAATTTGCTAGAGGGCACATGTGCTCACTGGAGAGAGGCAAAGAGAAAGAGGGAAGCTGAGGTAGCATCTCTCATCGGGTTGGCTGCAGTCCCTTTTCTAGTTCTCCTCTTGGAATTTTCGATACGCATGCACATGCACCTGGCATCTTTTACTTTGCCGGATCTGGGACTGGAACCACACTGTTGTCCACATGGAATCCAGCCACCTTAACCCCATGCACATATGTGCACTTACTTTTTTTTTTGAGGTTTTTGTCTTAGGGCATGTGCACTCACTGGGGAGAGAGACAGAGACAGTGAAAGGGAAAATGAGAAATCACCCCCCAGGGGAGATGGCCTTGCTGCAATCCCTTCTGCTCCATTCTCCTCCTGGGATTTTGGACACAGACATACACGCATGTGCCTGGGATGATTTTCAAGTCCCCGAGTCCAGGACTCGAACCATGGTTGGCCACATGGGAGTCCAGTGACATAATGTCTATGCCATCTACTGGCCCCCAGGTGTGCAGTTTTCAAAAGTATCTATTCCATGAGAAAGAGAGCCAGCACCCCCAACAGGGTCCTGATGAGATCCACCCCTAGATTCAGCCAACCCTAGATCCTGGGCACACACGTGTATACTCACTGAGGTGTCTGGGCACAAACCCGGGACCCTCCCATGTGGGTCATGCTCCCAGAGTGCCGCTGTATAGCCCCCAGGTGTGCAGGTGTGTACCTAAGTAGAAAGTGTGTTTAATACCCCAGTAAATCCACCGTTAAGTGGCAGAATTGTGAATCAGACCATTGTAAGTTCACATGCTGTGAAGATGTTACGTCCTGATGAACCCACTGTCAAGCCAGACACCATGAGTCACAAACCATCTGGTATTGTTGTAAAGCCTCACAGGGTTTCCAGTATGCGGTACGGTTGCTGACCACTTCCGTGCCGAGTACCACGCCACACACCTGTACCGAGGCAAGGGCAAGGGAGGTCCCTGTGTAGGAGACACATATAGGGCCTAGTAGCTGCACAGCCGTATGACTGGTGCCATAAGAAGGGATTGACACAAAGCAGTATTTTGAGCCCCTGTGAAGAGAAGAAACGGGCTGCTTCACACTTTCCAATCCCCTTTGCACATGTTTCTAGAAAACAGCACTTTAAGGTATTTAGAAAAGCTCCTTTGCGTGGTCCGTACCACGTGGAACGTCTGTAAGCTGCTATCAAGCATCCCTGGAATGCCCCACAGACCCTCGTGAGGTCAGCCACCCAAGTCATGGCCCAGGTTCGTGAAAGGGTGTCTTGCTATCCCCAGGCTCTGCCTGTCAGCCCTGGAGTCAGTGGCTCTGGCTTGTGCTCAAGAATGTTTGGCTTGTCCCCTAAGCTCAGGCAACCACTGCCTCAGCCAGGTCGTCGTCTGCAGCATGTATTTTCTTGTGAGGGGACTGATGGGGTCAGAGGAAGTGGACATTAACAATTCAAATGGGAACTGTTTATCAGTTCTGCTTTTGTCTGTGTCTGTCTGTACCTGCATGGCCAATCTAAAGGCAGCCTGGAGATTAGACAAAGTTTATCTGCCTGCTGTACAGGCCTACTAAATGGGGGGGATTCACTAGCTAGTATTTCACAATCAGTTGGTAAAATATCTCTAAAAAGTTTATCTCTACAAGAATTTCAGTCTGTTACATCATGAACAAATCATGTGGCTAAAAATGGTCCGACCTGAGAGGAAAGTGAGTGGGTGGAGGGAGATCACCTCTAATGGAAGCTCAGAGTCTGAGCCATCAGCTTGCCGCTTTTTAGAATTCCAAGATTATCTTGAGTCTTCTGGATTAATGTCAAGCAGCACCAGAAAGCCCTTTCCCATTTCTGGCTGCAAATTGCTGTTCTTTGAAATGCATCCTAGAGATAGCGGTAATCTCTTAGAAAGTCACCTTCCCTGTGACCTCCCTGGAATTAGTCTGCCTGAATCTTCTAGAGCTTCACCTTCCTACGGCTGGCAGGCGGTGGTGGTTAAGGGCACTTGATTCCCACATGGCTGACTGCAATTTGAGTCCTGGACCTGGCGGCTTACTTTCTCACTTTCTCTCTCTCTCTCTCTTTCTCTCTCTCTCTATGTCCCTCTCTGGTCAAATTTAAATAAATAAATAAAGTTAAATTAAGAAAGAAAGAAACTAAGTCACCTTCCAGGGCTTGCAGGTGCCATGGTGTTTAAGCCGCTGGACTCCCAAATTGCCACTGTGGTTTGAGTCCTGAACTGGATGGCGTGCTTTCTCACTCCCTCTCTTTCTCTGGTTAAATTGAATAAATAATAATAAAATAAATAAATCTTTTTTTTTTTGGAGAGATTTTCACTGTAGGGCGCGTGCACTCGCCAGACAGACAGAGAGAGACATAGAGACAGAAAGCAAAAAATCACCCCCCAGGGGGGATGGTCACGTTGCAATCCCTTCTCCTCCATTCTCCTCTCGGGATCTTGGGCACGCACGCACACGCGCCCGGCGTGAGTTTTAAGCCACCGGGTCCGGGACACGAACCGCGCTCGACTACGTGGGAGTCCAGCGACATAGCCATTACGCTAACTGCTGGTTCCCAAAATAAATAAATCTTTAAAAACAGAAATGAGAGTCACCTTCCCTGTGACCTCTCTGGAATCAGTCTGCTTGTCCCCTTGCTCTGGCTTTTGCAGAGCAGAAACCCAAGTTCTTCCCATGACATCCGTTCTTCCCTGAATGAGCTCCCCAGTCCCAGACCCCGCTGAGTGAGCATGCTGCATGACCTCTCCCTCTGCTCTTTATTTCAGAAGTGGCGACACGCATCTGTTTGACAAGGTCAGGGGCTATGACATCAGGCTGCTTCGGTACCTGTCAGTCAAGTATATCTGTGACCTGATGGTGGAGAACAAGAAGGTGAAGTTTGGCATGAAGTAAGTGCAGGGCACCCACCTCGGAAAGGCAGAGGCAGTGTGTTCGCAGGCTCGGCTCGTGGGCTTGACGAGAATGCAGACAGCGACCCCGTGCTGCCCTAGTGCCAGGGCCTTTCTGTGTGTCCTCTGCATGTCACATCCACTGTACCCTCAAATAGCTTTGCAGTGCAGGTCCTGGTGTCCCCGGCTCACAAGAAACTGAGGTAGCGAGAAGTTAAATAACTTGCTCAAAATAATGTATTAGAAACTAAGGGAGCTGTGAGTCTCTAACCAGTGTCTATTATACCTTCCCCTGTGCGCCCTTTTCTTCCTTCCTGACTACAAGTTTAATGCCATTTCTGGTAGATCAGAGTCTGTTTTTATTTTTTTTTAATTTTTTGTAAGGTTTTCGCCATAGGGCTCATGTGCTCACCAGAGAGAGGCAGAGGGAAAGTGAGAAAGCAACCCCAGAGGAGATGACCATTCCACAATTCCTTCTCCATTTTCCTCCTGGGATTTTGGTCATGCCTGCATATGTGCCTGGTTCAAGCCACTGGTCCCAGGACTTGAACTGTGGTCAGCCATGTGGGAGTCCAGTGCCTTAACCATCACGCCACCTGCTGGCCCCATCAAAATCTTCTTTAAAGTGGAGACAGAAATTCAGTGTATATCCAGTTGTTTTTTTTTGTTTGTTTGTTTGTTTTTTTTTTGAGAGGTTTTCGCTATAGGGCACGTGTGCTCGCCAGACAGACAGAGAGAGACAGAGAGACAGAAAGCGAGACATCACCCCCCAGAGGGGATGGTCACACTGCAATCCCTTCTCTTCCATTCTCCTCTCGGAATCTTGGGCACGCACGCACACGTGCCTGGCGTGAGTTTTAAGCCACTGGGTCCGGGACGCGAACCGCAGTCAACTACATGGGAATCCAGCGACATAGCTATTACGCTAACTGCTGGTTCCCTGTATATCCAGTTTTTACTTCAGTGATTGCTATGTAAAAATATATACATGAGCAAAATCTATGTAATAAGGCAAAACTTTGAAATTATGGAGCCTGGATTATGGTAATGAAATTATAGGAGCTTTTTCCAAAACAGTTTTGTTTTTGTTTTTGCAATAGGACATGCACACTCACCAGAGAGAGACAGAGAGAGAGAGGGAAAGTGGGAAATTACTCCCCAGAGGGGATGGCCACACTGCAGTCCCTTCTCTTCCATTCCCCTCTCAGAATTTTGGGCACACATGCATATGCACCCAGTGTGATTTTCATGCTGCCAAGGCCAGAACTTGAACTATGGTAAGCCATGTAGGGAATCTAGTGCCTTAACCACCACTGTACCACCTACTGTTCCCCCCCACCACCACCACCATATTTTTTTAATTTCTGGAGGACACTTGAACTTGCCAAAGAGCAACAGAAAGAGAAGGAGAAAGCACCTCCTCTCCAGCGGGGCATGGTCATGCTGTACTCCCTCCTTTTCCCCTTCTTCATCCTGTATGCATTTTGGGCACAGACGCACATGCCCCTAACATGTTCTTCCAGCCACCAGGGCCAGAATTCTAACTGTAGTTGGCCACGTGGGATCCAGCTCCCTTAACCACTAAAACTGCAGGGCTGGCTGACATCCAGTGCCTTAACCACTGAAAGTTTTTTTCTTTTCTTTTTTAAAATTTACTGAGGCCAGCAGGTGGCATGGTGTTTAAGGTGCTGGACCTCCCGCATGGTTACGTGTGAGTCCTAGACCTGGCGGCTTGCTTTCTGACTTTCTCTCTTGCATGCTGTCTCTCTCTTTCTGATGAGTGCACTTGCCCTCATCAGAAAGAAATTGAAAATAATATTTAAAAACTAAAATGAATTTGCTATAAGGTGCATATGCTCGCCAGAGAGAGACAGGAGGTAGGAGTGAGAAAGCACCCCAGAGGGGATGGCCACGGTACACTCCCTTCTTCTCCTTTCTCTCGGGACTTTGGGCATGTATACACTCAGGCCTGGTGTGTTTTTCAAGGTGCTGGGTCTAGGACTCTTAACCACATTGGCAACCGTGTGGGATCTAGCCACCTTAACCACTCAGCTGGCCCCCAACAGGTTTTTTAATTTTTCTTTTTTTCCCCCCTTTATCCTAGAAGGTTGTTTTAGAAAACAAGACATAATGATGCTAAAGTCGGAGGGCGGCCTCCTGTAGATACCTATATATCCTCTATGGCTCCCTTTGTCATCTGTCACAGTAGTGTTTGTTTTCAGCTGTTCCCCTTGTTTGAAAGTGGCCTCTGTGAAAGAGGAGAGGGCAGAGCAGGGAGCTCCTCTAGAGCTTGCCTTCGTTAGGTGGCTCTCGTCTCACTCCACCCCCCAGGTCAGAGTGGCTGCGCTGCGTACATTTGATGGAAGGTGGCGCTGCAGAGCGGGTTCTAGCTGAGGCTGGCTGCAGTATTAGAGAGTGACGGCTCTCGGCTCTCACCTGACATGTTGGAGTAGAGGGTGGAGAAGTCAGGTCTCTTAACTGTTCAAAGTAAACACTGCTGAGGGGAATCATTCTGAACGCTGAAGAATAGTTTCTTAGTAAAAGGTCGTTACCGTACTCATGCGGGGAGTGGCGTGTGTTGTTGTGATGCCATAACACGTTGTGTTCCTGTCTTGTAGCGTAACCTCCTCTGAGAAGGTGGACAAAGCCCAGCGCTATGCCGACTTCACTCTCCTCTCCATCCCTTACCCAGGTAGGGAGTTCTTTTCTCATCAAGGGGTAGGCTTCCTACGACTGGGGTCCCTGGGAGGCCGTGAGCAAGCCTTCTGTGTTTAGAAACAGTGGTGCCCTGGGGCTTCCTGGGAGGGGCTTGTGTCAGCCTGGCCTCCCAGTCACAGCTGCAGGCACTTAGGGAGGACCACGTCCTGGGGCCTTTCCACTCAAGAGGTCCAGGGAGTCTGGGGATGGAGTCTTGGCGTTGGTACTCACTAGCCACAACCTTGAACAAGGCCCTTCCCTTTGCCAAGCCTCAGGTTTTCTCAGGTGTCTGTTGGAACTTGTAACAGTTTAGCTCATGTTTGGTTTTGAACATGAGGTCATGTGCACCAAGGCGGTCTGCACGCGCAGTACTGCTGGAGTATGAAATGACATCATTGGCACTCAGCAACTTCTCTGGCTATTCTGGCTGACGTGGATGGAAACCTTCGTGTGTATTGAGTTGGTTGTGGGACTTGGTGGGATGACACACAATTATTCAGTCCCCAGTATCTGTGCAGTGGCCTTACCATGCAGTGAGCTTCTCCACAAAGTTGCATTTGTATCAGGCACACAGAAGTGTATGCAGACTATGGCCAGGGCCATGTTTTCTACACATTAGTCTGATCTGTGACATTCAGGTTTTCTGGCAGTACTGGCCTATTCATCAGGGGAGGCTGAGGAGCCCTCTCATCAACCCAAGTTGTCAGCAGACTGAGGAAACATTCTCTTCCTC
>NW_006159827.1:1671735-1699423 GCF_000334495.1 Tupaia belangeri chinensis | reverse complement strand
TCCTGCTTCTCAGCACCAGCATCTGCCTCTGATCTCGTGTTGGCCCTCACCTCATCAGTCTTGGAGCCTCAGCCAGTGGGAAGAGCAGGCCGTGGCAGTGTCATTAAACTGCAGGTTCATCTAGTGCCTTATGGGGGAGAGTGTGCGCATCAGATGCAAACTGGTGCTGTTCAGACTCCAAGCCCTGCGGACCTGGCACTCCTAAACAGTGGCCTCCACGTGGGACTCTCCTCTCTTCTCTGCCAGCGTGGTGCTTGGTACCATGTAGAGGTGGGCATGAGTCCCAGCCCTGGCACTCTGTACCCTTGGATGAGTCACTTCACCTCTCTGAGCATCATTTCATCCTTCAAAAGAATGAGAATAGTAGTGCTGACTTGAGAGTAAAGTGCCAGACTCGTCTCAGCAACTACCAATGAAGAGTAGACGAGGGAACTTAGAGACGTAGAGAGCTCCCCTTCCTTAAGAGTGTCTTTGGGCTGATGCAGCTTATGACAATGTGGTGGGCTTGGCGGTGTCAGATCGCACTGTACTAAGGGTGTCTGTGCTGGAGCGAGTGGCTAGCCCCTCTTCTTATTTTGAAACATGGCCTCTGACTCCCAGGAGATGCGTCCACAGCGTGAATCACTCTGCTGAATAAGAGGGCCACGCTCCCTGCGGAAGCAGGTGTCACTCCTTTGTTTGTATTTAGGTTCCCAGTAGGACTTGGTTTTGCTAGAGGTATAAATATCACTGCTCCAGAGTAGTAGCCCAGTGTCCTGTAGCTTAGAAAATTGTTACAAGACTCCCAAAATGTTAACCTTTTTTGACTTAGTTATTTTTCTGATAATCTGTCATTAAGCTATAATTCAGCTGATTTGGGGCTGAAGATATTCATTATAAATGTCTGCTTGCAATACCAAAACAGGGAAAAAGTTTTCATTAAATAGAATAATGCCTAAATAAGTGATGCCACATCTATCAATAGAATGCAGTGTTACATAGTTCTAGAAGAATGTTTTGACTTGTGGGGCCAGCAGGTGATGTGGTTAAGGCATTGGACTTCCATATGGCCAACTAAGGTTTGAGTCCCAGACCAGGTGGCTTGCTTTCTCACTTTCACCTCACCCCCTCGCTCTCTGTCTGTCTCTGTTCAAGTTAAATAATAAGAATAGTAACAAATTTAAATAGTTCTTAAAAAAATGTTTCAACTTTTTTTTTTTTTTAGGTTTTTGCCATAGGGTGCATATGCTCATTGGAGAAAGGCAGAAAGAAAGTGTGAAATCAGCCCTCAGACGGATGGCCATGCTACAGTCCCTTCTCCACTCTTCTCCTGGGATTTTGGGCATGCACGCATACATTTCCAGCTTGATTTTCAAGACACCAAGTCTGGGATTTGCACCATGTTTGGACATGTGAGAATCCAACACCTTAACCACCACACCACCTGCTGGCCCAATATTTAGACTTTTTAAGACAGGAAAATATTTAGGATAAGCTGGATGTAAATTATATGGTATACTTAAATATTTAAAGGGAAAAGTGTTTATAAAAAAGGATTTAGAAGGACCAGCAGATGGTGTAGCGATTGCATTGCTGGACTCCCACGTTGCCAACCGCAGTCTGAGTTCCAGACCTGGTGTCTTGAGACTCATGGCAGGTGCGTGTGCGGTGCATGCCCAAGATCCTTGGAAGAAAATGGAGAAGGGGTTATAGCTTGGCCATCCCCCCTGGGGGATGTTTTCTTACTTACCCTCTCACTATCTGTCCTTTTCTCCCTCCAGTGAGCACACATGCCTTAAGGCAAAAATTTTATTATCCAATTAAAAAAAAACATTAAGATCTGTCTTAGTGAGAGGGTTTTTTCCTCTTATTTGTCCCAAAATTATTTAAAGTTTATGTGCTCCTTTCATGAATGAAAGAGATTAAGCATGACAAGCACCCTCGACAGGATACGGTGCTGAAGTCTCCTCCCACACGCTCCCGCCTTTCCTAGTCACCCATCGTCCAGAATCCAAACCCAGGTATCGTGCTACCCCTGCCCCACGACAGCCAGCCTTCCCCACATTGTTACACACTGCAGTTCATGGTTATGTGTGTGCTGGGGGAAAGCTCAGGGGGATCAGTCAAGATCACAAAGCTGGGGGCTAGACAGTGGCTCAGCAGTAAAACACAAAACTCTGGCAGGTGAACCCACGTGGGAAGGTTACAGTTCCTATCCTGAGGCCTCCTTGAGTCTGACAGGCACTTGTGCCCATGATCTGGACTGGCGGAGGCTGAGGCCCAGGCTGAGGGTGGATCACAGTCAGGACCCTGTTAGAAGTGCTGTCTCTCTGTCTCTGTCTCTCTCTGACTCATGGAATAAACTTCTTTTTTTTTTTTTTTTTTTTTGAGAGAGAGATTTTTGCTGTAGGGCACATATGCTTGCCGGAGAGACAGAGACAGAAAGCAAGAGATCACCCCCTGGGATGGCCACACTGCAATCCCTTCTCCGTTCTATTGGATTTTGGGCATATACACATATGTACTTGGCATGAGTTTCAAGCTGCCATTTCCTGAATTCGAACTGCTGTCAACCATGTGGAAGTCCAGTGCCTTAACCACTATACCACCTGATGGCCTCAGTAAACTTTTTTTTTTAATTTCAAAAATCTGAGGGTAGGGAGAGATACTATTGCAAATCCATATAAGGGGGGGGGCAGGAGAAGTACTTTTTTCTTGATATGCTTATATTCTTAAATTTTTTTTTTTTTAGAGGTTTTGCTATAGGGTGCATGCACTTGCCAGAGAGACAGAAAGCGAGAAATCACCCCCCCAGGGAGGATGGCCACGCCGCAATCCCTTCTCCTTTCGGGATCTTGGGCATGCACACATGCCCAGCATAAGTTAAAGCCACCAGGTCCGGGACTCAAACCATGGTCAACTACATGCGAGTTCAGCAACATGCCTTAACCACTACGCCAACTGCTGGTCCCAGTTCTTGAAATCTTTTTACCCACCTGTGTTACTTTCTAATAAGGATAAAAAACAAAATTACTGTCATCTAAACCAAGTCATGATGGATGACATTCTCGGTTGAGCGCTATAATGACTTTGAGGCAGGACAGGTCCCACTGTGGTTTCAGTTCTGGCTGTGTCGCAACAGTGGGCGCTTAGACTGGCCCTTGGAAGTCAGAGGTGTCTGGAAGCATTTCTTCCAAGACACCAGAATAGATGGGCCCCAACTCTGTGCTGCAAGTTTCACTCCTTTGCTCTCAAGCAGTTGCTGCTCTTGCCCTGGTGTTTGGTCCCTCCCCTCCAGCCCGCCAGGGGACCGGAAGCCCATCCAGGTAATGGAGGTAATGAACAGCGGCATTGCCCTGGTGCTGAGGCTATTTTAATTCCATCAGTTTCTCACAAAAACTGCCACTGGCGTCATCAGCTAGTCTGAGCTCGGCCTGCAGCCTGCGGTGTTGATTTGAGCAGTTAGAGTTTGGGAAAACAGAACACTTCACAGGAGCTCTATGAGGTGATTGGCATCTTCTCTTCTAAACCTGGGCTCTTAAACTCAGGGCCTTTCTGGCATTTATCATTCTTTCTCCCAGGGAGGCACCCAAGAATAGGCTGAAGTGTTCGGGTGAGGATCGTTTCCCGACTTGGTAGTCAGCAGCAAGGTCTGGGGACTATGTAGGAGAGCGTATGGGCGGGAAGCTGCATCTGGAGGACGTGGGGTGGGTCTCCAGACCCTTCTCTCCAGGGATGCTTTCCTCTCTACCCTGGGGTGGCTTCAACAGGAGTTTGGTTCAAGAGTTGCTGTAGAGTTCCATATGAACTTCTTTGGCCTGTGGCCGCTTCACAGAATTCGCAAAGTATTCTGTTACCTCCGGGCCCTTCCCAGCCTCAGAGGTGCAGCCACAGCCGGCTGCCATCTGCCGTCTATGTAAGCTCCCAGTGAGAAACTGAGCGCAACGACGAAAAGCTGCCCTCCAGGGGCTTCGTGCTGTGGCCTGAAACTTCCGGAAACACTGGGAGGCCTGAGTGCCGGCCGTGATGTGGTCAGATTGAGCACGGGACAGCCAGAGCGGGGGCAGCCCGTGCCCTCGAGCAGGTCGCTGAGCCCGTGCGGAGTGGAGCTGTTGGCTGTGAGCTGCGGGGCCAGCACCGTGAGCCCGTGCCGCCCAGCCATGTGATGACAGTCGCCCTGTGCTGCCATCTGGTGCCCTTTTACCTGTGCCGTGCTGGGGGTTTGTGTGCGGTATTTCACTTCATCCTCGACCACTTTACAAGCAGGAAAATCAAGGCTTAGAGACGACAATGATGTGTTTGCAGTCACAGAGCTAAGGGAAGAGCTGGAGTGCCGTCCCTACCGTTTCTCTCTGTTCCTGAGGGCTGACCCTGGTGAGCGTTCTTACTTCCCTGTGGAGGATGCAGACAAGTTCCTCTTTTCCTGCTTAGTTGGAGATGACAGTGGCTCTTGAGCACCAGTTTCAGGCACGGCCTGGTCATTTTGGTGTGTGAGGACACTAAGCCCAAATAATAGTCTGCAAGGTTAGTGTTACTGCTCCTGATTTGGATGAGGAAGAGCAATCCTCAGCAGTTAGGTCAGCCGCTGGGACTCACAGTGGAGCCACGCTCTTGTTTGCTAGGGTTGGTACTGCGAGGATTCAAAGAACAAAAGGACCTGCAGCAGGCGGGAATGGAGGGGAGTGACCAGGGAGCACAGACAGAGAGAGTTAAAGAGATGTGAGGTGAGGGGGAGTGTCCCAGAGGTCCGCTCTCTGACTAGGCCTGCCTATTCCAGCCCTCATCTGGTTCCTCCCTGGCCTCACTGGAGCCAGGCGGGGACATGTGTGAGCTGGCAGCCTGACAGTCCTCAGCACTGAGGCCGCAGTCAGCCAGGGTGGCCTAGGACACATTGGGATGGGAAGGTAGGTACCATAACTTGGCCCTTCTTTTCCAGGCTGTGAATTTTTCAAGGAGTATAAGGACCGGGATTACATGGCCGAAGGGCTCATATTTAACTGGAAGCAGGTATGAGCATGAACGTTCACCAGTGGGGGCCTTGTGTTGTGAGGGGGGGGGCAAGGATAATAGCTAGCGGTCTTCTGGGGAAGATTGTTATCTTTTTCCTCTTTTTTCTAAAATATTTTTAAAATTTTATTATCATTATTTTTATTTAATTTGTTATAGGGCACATGCGCTCACCAGAGAGACACACAGAGAGAAATAGACAGTAAGACAGCAAAGCCACCAGGTCTAGGACTCAAACCACGAATAACCATGTGGGAGTCCAGCGCCCTAACCACTGTGCCACATGCTGTTCCCTTCCTTTCTCTTTCTTATGTGAGTCTCCTTATTTCTTTCTCTACTTCTCCTCGAATATGCATGTTACATTTTCATCACATATACATTCCTCCCCCCTTTTAATTTCTCCTTTTTTTTTTTTTTTTTTTTTTTTTTTTTTGAGAGGTTTTTGCTATAGGATGCATGCGGTCGCCAGAGAGACAGAAAGCAAGAAATCACACACACACACCCGCCCCCTATAGGGGATGGCCATGCCACAATCCCTTCTCTTCCATTTTCTCGGGATCGTGAGTTTAAGCCACTGGGTCCAGGGCTCGAACCATGTTCGACTGACTACATGGGAGTCCAGCGACATAGCCATTACACTAACTGCTGGTCCCATTTCTCCTTTTCTTTAAAGGAATTTTTTTGAGGGGGGCAAAATAGAAAAGTCCTCTTTCCTCTTCTGTCTGCTAGAGACAGGGAGCAGAATTCTGTCCCCTCCCCAGTCGGCAGGAGCAGGCCAGAGGTGGCCGGAACCTGCTGGAGGCTGGTTGCAGATTGTTCCTGTCCTCGTCTGCAGCAGGCACTCAATGTCTGACTGCAAAGCTCCACTCAGCTGCAGGGATCTGGTCACTTTGACTTGTAAGCTACGTCATCCCTGGGACAGCACAGCATCCAGAGAGGCAGGTGCCATGGAGGGACATCTCAGCCCGCGTCTCACAGATGTCTTCTTGTCCCCAGGACTATGTCGATGCCCCATTGAACATCCCCGACTCCCTGACACACTCTCTGAACATTGACTGGAGCCAGTATCAGGTGAGGGCCCTGACGTCAGCAGGGTATGATAAGAGCGGGGGACTCAGGGGATCCCTGCCACCGGCCCCAGAAGACCTGCATGTAGATGCCTGGCAGCCTGGCTATGTCCTCAGATGCCTTCAGCCCCCCGACCTTTCATAGCTCAGGAAACGGGGAGCTGCTCATCTGTTTAACTCTCTCTCCAGATTTGCTCTTGGCCTAGAAATCCAAAGCTTTCTGAACGTGACTCATTCAAAGATTTGCATCCACCAGGGGGTTCTGTTCCAGAGGGCCTCATGGAGTCTGCTTTTCCAGATCTGGGCTTTAGTGACTTTTTTCATTTCTTTCTTTTAAATGTGTGTTCTGCGGAGGAAGCACAGAGCTGCCTGACCTCATTCGATTATAGAAACTTTAAAATTACCCCATTATGTTTCCCTCTCTGTCACTGTCCACCATTGAGGGGCCCCTGCTCTTACCGGTGGGTCCATCTCTTTAGCCACACAGCTCAAGGCTGCCAGCCGTCTGCTTGCCCCTTGCTTCAGACAGGACAAGTGCCCTTGTTCTTCCTGCCACCTTCCTAGCGTCCTGTTCCCTCTGCCCAGCTGCCACTTCTTAGCCCCCTCTTGTCTGCTGACACACTGCCCTTCAGAATTTGGCTTGGGTGTTTGCCTGAGGTGACCCCCCAGTAGCCTCCTCTCCCCATCTCTGGAGGGCTAGCTACCTGCGTGTACTTTCCCATTAACCCCCTGGGCACGTCTGTCTTGGAATTTTCCACTGGCTTGTGTCACTGATCTAGAGATCTGCTTCTGAGCTCCAGGAGGATGGGGGACCCCAGCACAGAAATGGGCACAGGGCCTGCTGCTCAAAAGACAGAGCCAGTGAAAACAGGCTGCCGTCCTGGCACTTCCTGCCATCCATGTCTATCCCACCCAGCCTAGAACGTCCTCATCTCAGAGGCCCCCCTCCTGTGTCCGGCAGGAGGATGCTCCCATCTCACCTGCACCCGTGTCCTGACGGCAGCAAGGTCTGTGAAGGCAGGGCCGTGTTTGTCTCGTTATCTGTCTGGGCCCTAGTCACGAGGTAGAAACTCAGCAACTGTTGAACGAAGTTGGGTGATGGCAGGTCTCCCCTACGTGGAGTGCGCAGGAGAGGGAGCCTTAGGAAGGGGAGCAGCCAGCTTTGTCTGTTGTGACCTGGAAACCTGCAGCAGAAACAGGTTCACGGGGGACCTGTCCCCTGGTCTCTGCTCCCAGGCTGTGCCTGGACAGATTGAGGGGGCGAAGGAACCTGCAGGCTCCTTGTGTGCAGAGGTCTTAAACTGGCCCCGCCCCTCCTGGCGTCTCCCTCTCCGTCTCCCTCCTCACATGGGTACAGACTCAGTGATGAGCTGCTCTCCTGGTCAGGAGGAATGTTGGGCTGCGTGCGCGGCCCTGGCCAGGACGCTGGCCTCTGTAGGCCGGAGTCCTCGCGCACGAGGAGCTCTGCCTAGCCAGTGGTCCTGTACCCTGGCCCTGGCAAGGCTCTGTGGTCTTAAGCAGATGACTTCGCTTCCCCTAAAGGGGAGTCCGCACCCCTGTTGGAATTCGTGCGCAGCCTCTACTCTGGCACCGTGTGAGCATGTCCCCTGAACTGGAATACCAGATGAAGTGCAGTGATGGTAATTAGTCAGCAGGCTGCTCGCTGGCTGACTCAGGGACGCTTCCCGATAAGCTTCCAGGCACGATGGCAGCAAGACCCGAGTGCTGGAGGCGGGCTTCTGCCATGAGACCAACCCTTCAGTGTTGCTCAGCCATTTTGTCTCAGTGGGCTTCCTGCATCCTGTTCCTTGACCAGGGGTAGGCCCTGCCTTCTCTATCCTGTGAGCACTGGGGTCCCAGGGCTCCCTGTTAATCTTCACCCTCCTGCCAGATGGTCTCATCCCTCGCCCTCTGACCCACACCTACATAACCTTTCCCAAGTGTCCCTTTATGCAGCTTCTCAGACTCACGCCATCCAGAAGGGAGCTGGCTGTAGCTCATGATTTACGTAGCTGCTCAGACCAGAAACTCAGGCTGTTTGCCCACTGCCCCCATCCGTGAGGTTCCGTCAGTTCTCCATTTCAGAGCCCCGGTGAGACTCCTGCCCTCCTGCCTCTGTCTCTTGTGCCCTGGCTACTCCGGGCCACCGTCGTTGTGGTGCAGCCATGTTGAGGATGGACATAATGGCTGCGTGGTGCTTAGGGTGGGGCCTAGCAGGCGGCGGGTGCTTAGGTGACAAAGCAGGGCTGTCACTTTCAGCCCCACCTAGACCCACCGTTGACGTCCCCTCTTCCTCAGAAGGCAGCCCAAGGATCCCTCGGTGGCCCACCCAGCTCCACGCCATCTGGCCTGCCTGTCCATGTGAGGTCCTGTCCTACAGCCCCTTGAGGGACGGGGAGGGTGCCCTCTCCAGGTTCTGCTTTCCTCCCTTGCCCTGTCACCTCCTTGGAGAAGCCTTCAGGGGAGGCTCCGCGGGTCGCAGTCCCACAGCGTCCTTGAGGCTCTCAGGTAGCACTTGCAGTGGTCCAGTTTCATCCTCACTCTCCCGTGACCCTGCACAGGGTTGTGTGTCACAATCTTGACGTGACACTGCAGGGTGATATGCACGACCTCAGGGTGGTGTGGCAGCCGTGTGTGTGCCTGCCACTTCCCAGGTAACCGGCCGCTTCCTTAGAGGTGCACTCCTTTCAGTACCCAAGACCCTTGCCTGCGCCCTGAACAGACAGGGAGGAACTTCTGGGTGGCCATCGTAGCTGGGCATGCCTGTGGCTTTCCCAGTCCTCCGTGGGCCTCTGCAGGTGCCTCCTGGTCCCTGAGCCCTCTGCCTGAGCAGTGCAGACCCAAACAGTCTTCCCCTCTCACCCCACTCATCTGGGAAAGAGGCAGCGTGACCGTCACCTGTATAACAGGCTCCAATTAGTGGCCCCAGGAGGAGACCTCATTGAGAGGTCATTGGGCTGGGCCTTCGAGGAGGAGTAGGAGTTTGCCAGCCAGGGGGAGGGTACTCTAGGCATAGATGCATCAGCAGAAGCACGATCCTTAGCTCTGCTCCCAGAGGCGACTTTGTGGGGCATGTGGAACCAGAGTGTCAGGCAAGCCCAACATGTCCCGGCATGTCTCCCAGGCCCTCCTCATGTCCAGTAGCCACTCAGGCTTCTGTTCCTTCCTCTGCTGTTGCAGAAAGTCCCTGCAGTGTAGTGTGTGACCAGAAGCGTGGCCTCTGGAGTCTGGCAGGGCTAGATTGGGCCCTCAACAGTGTGACTTTGGGCCTCTGCCACCTGCCCCCCAGCCCCTAGAGCTGGCCATGTCTCCTGGCTGTCAGCGGCTCTGGGTAGTCACTGTGGCTGTTGGTGCCCCACAGCTTTCTGCCCCTCCATGGTCCTCAGCCACTGCCACTGCCACACACCGGCCCACCCACCCCTCCCTGGGCCGTGCGCTGTGCGGCTCTGCCTTCCTACTGCTGCCCTCACTCGAGAGCATCCCAGCTCTGAGGAAGTCTGCTGGCAGCCGTGTGACAGGCATGCCGAGCTGAGGCCCCTCGTGCTACTACTGGTAATGACTTGGTTAGCACAGCGCCGCAGCACTGTCTCTGGAGCTGCTGAAAGTGGGTCAGAACTCTCCAGGGGCTGTGGGAGGGTCGGTAAATGAGCCTGTTTTCAGTTCCTGGGAAAACCACTCCAATTACAGGTGCCGTGTTCCCCTCCCCCTGGGAGGTGCTCTCTGGCTGGCATGCACCACCCTCTCTGCACAGCCTGGAACACTGATCAGCAGCTGGGTCTTCAGAGAACAGAGGCTCCCCCGCCAGTGAAGAGGGCACTGCAGAACTGGGTCAGGCCCCTCCGCAGAATTCCAGATTCTGAGTGGGCTGCTCCTCAGAGCGTCCAGGCTGGACCTTTTGCTCGGGCTAAAACAGAGATTCTGTTCTCTGTCCAGCTCTTTGCTTATTTTCCATCTCCCACTTCACGAGCCTACTGTTTTAAAAGATTTTGTCTGCCAAACAGACTGCATTTTTTATTCATCAAAAGACAGTATGCTGTGAATAGCAGTAAAAAGCAAATAAAACATGTTTGTTGAGAAGATTGGTATTTCACTTCGTTCCTGAGATAAGAGGGCAGGTGAAAGAATGATTCTTTCCGTTAGGAGATGGGCCCCAGGCTCATGCACGTTTCCCTGTATTGACTCAGCTGTGCCAGGAGCTCGGGACTCAGGTCACTGACATGTGCTTGCCTGACAGCCACTGCCACAGGTCGGGAGGGCTGTGGGTACCAGGTCTCATCCCTTTCCTCTTCTCACCCTCACATTGGGTTAGGATGTGCAGAGTAAGGGGTTCCTCAGGTGAGGGGTGCGAGAGCAGTGCCAGGAGCGCTCAGGTATCTGCGTTACCTTGGACTTGAGGCCTGTGGCCTGTGTCCGAGGGCCTCATGTGCTTGTTGCCCCAGAGTAACTCTTAGTATTTATTTTTAAATTGGTTATAGGGTGCCTGTGCTTGCTGGAGAGAGAGAGAAAACGGGAAATCACACACACACACACACACACACACACACACACACACACACACAACCCCAGGGAGGGCATGACCAAGCAGCAATCCCTTCTAAATTCTCTTGGGATTTTGGGCACACACATACATGCACGTAGCATGTTCCTCGAGCTGCAGGGTCTGGGACTGGAACCACACAGTCGGTCCTGTGGGATCCAGCCACCTTAACCATCAGGCTACAGCTGGCCCAGCAGTGTATTTGTTAAGTACTTTAAGTTCCAAGTCGGAGTTCATACCATGTCCTACACTTCTTTCTGTCTTCTCTAACAGAGTTGGGACCTGGTGCAACAAACACAAAACTACCTGAAACTGCTGCTTTCCATAGTCAACAGCGATGGTGAGTCTGTTCCTGAGCCCTCAGGGCCTTCAGCATCTGGCTGCACCTGAGTCCTGATACTCAGGCATGCTCAGTGGGAGAGGGGCTGAGGGATTCCCTGGAAGCCCACAGGCTGCCTGGGCCTTGCCCATTGCTAGATTATTCCACATCTGCCAAAGCCTGGAACACATCAGGAACTCATCTGACCCACGCACAGGGTGTTTGCCTGGCTCACTTGACCTTTGAGCTTCGGCTTTGGCGGGGGCAATGCTGGGATGGGCCCCTGGCTCAGACAGATGAGGCCCAAGAGAACCAGGCCTGGCTCCCAGTCTGGTGTATACAAGCCTGCAGAAGACCTCTTTTCCAGAGGATCATCCCGCTGTTTGGTTCTTTCTGTGGGACTGACCTGTCCTGCTCAGTGTCTCCAGGGAGGAGAGCGGACGTCTGTGGGGTTGTGTTTGCTTGGGGAAGTGGAAATGTATTGGCTTCTGAAACTAAGAAGGCCCAAGAGCAGAGCTGAGTGGCTAAGAAATATCACAGAGAAGCTGTCTATTTCTCAAAGCCGCTGGCGGCCATTCCAGACTCGCCTCTGTCATGTTAGCTCCCCTGGAGGACAGAGCTGGCTCTGTCCCTGGAGCGCCTGTGAAAGTCTCTGCTTGTGCTCATTGGCCCAGGTTAGATCAGGTGACCAGAACTGCAAAAAGAGTTGTCCCCTCTGGCCCAGGAGGTCAGCATGGTGTGGCGGTTAATGTGCTGGACTCCCACATGGCCAACCGCAGATCAAGTCCCAGACCTGGCTGTTTCAAAACTACCTGAAACTGCTGCTTTCCATAGTCAACAGCGATGGTGAGTCTGTTCCTGAGCCCTCAGGGCCTTCAGCATCTGGCTGCACCTGAGTCCTGATACTCAGGCATGCTCAGTGGGAGAGGGGCTGAGGGATTCCCTGGAAGCCCACAGGCTGCCTGGGCCTTGCCCATTGCTAGATTATTCCACATCTGCCAAAGCCTGGAACACATCAGGAACTCATCTGACCCACGCACAGGGTGTTTGCCTGGCTCACTTGACCTTTGAGCTTCGGCTTTGGCGGGGGCAATGCTGGGATGGGCCCCTGGCTCAGACAGATGAGGCCCAAGAGAACCAGGCCTGGCTCCCAGTCTGGTGTATACAAGCCTGCAGAAGACCTCTTTTCCAGAGGATCATCCCGCTGTTTGGTTCTTTCTGTGGGACTGACCTGTCCTGCTCAGTGTCTCCAGGGAGGAGAGCGGACGTCTGTGGGGTTGTGTTTGCTTGGGGAAGTGGAAATGTATTGGCTTCTGAAACTAAGAAGGCCCAAGAGCAGAGCTGAGTGGCTAAGAAATATCACAGAGAAGCTGTCTATTTCTCAAAGCCGCTGGCGGCCATTCCAGACTCGCCTCTGTCATGTTAGCTCCCCTGGAGGACAGAGCTGGCTCTGTCCCTGGAGCGCCTGTGAAAGTCTCTGCTTGTGCTCATTGGCCCAGGTTAGATCAGGTGACCAGAACTGCAAAAAGAGTTGTCCCCTCTGGCCCAGGAGGTCAGCATGGTGTGGCGGTTAATGTGCTGGACTCCCACATGGCCAACCGCAGATCAAGTCCCAGACCTGGCTGTTTGCTTTCTCACTTTGCCTCTCTCTGGTCAAATATTTAATATAATAAATAAAATCAAATAATTCTTTCAGACCAAAATTTTAAAAACATTTTATGTTTAAAAAATGTTTGAAAAATAAAAAGTTCTTTCTGGTCTCTAGTGCTAGGCAGTAGCTCTCGAGCTGGGGCAGTACAGCTCCTCCAAGGACTTCTGGAGCCGTGTGCCTAGAGTTGGGTGTCAGGAACCAGCCAGGTGGTGGAGGACCATGGCACGTGGAAGGTGTTGGCCAGGCATGGGAAATGTCCTGCATGGTGCAGAAGTGCCCCCCGAGAAACAGCAGGCAGGGACAGGTGGGCAGCCCCACCTATGCCACCTGGGCAGAGCAGAGTGGCCTCGCCCAGGAGCGGGCCCACTGAGGGCTATAGCCAGAAAGGAGGATGCCCTGGACAGAGACAGACGCCACGTCCCACCCGCTATGGGACTAGGTTGGAGAAGAAACTTGGGGAGGCCCACCTGGGGGAGGGATCGAGGAGTGACCGACCCCCTCACAGCAGGCCAGGTGCTGGCACTTCCCGTCTCATCGGCTCCTGTCTGATTCTTTTCTGGGCCTCCCCTGCGGTTCCTGAGCAGACGACAGTGGGCTGCTGGTGCACTGTATCTCAGGCTGGGATCGGACCCCCCTCTTTATCTCGCTCCTGCGCCTTTCCTTGTGGGCTGTGAGTATGGATAGGCCGGGTCCTGGGGAGGGAGCCCTTAGGCCTGACCACACTCACCCCTGTGGTGCACTGGGCTTGTCTCTGGAACACAGTGATTTTGGGTGAAGGCCTAAAGGCTGAGCAGGTGTCGTGTTTAAGCACGCTCTCTGGGTGGTGGGTCAGCCTGCATTGCCTCTGGCCTCGTCGTGGCTGAGCTCCTGCAATGAGAAGACTTGGACCTGGGACGGCAGTTTCCTGGTCCTGTCACAGCTCCACGGTCTCTTCCAGGACGGGCTCATCCACATGTCCCTGAAGCCTGCTGAGATCCTCTACCTGACTGTGGCCTACGACTGGTTCCTCTTTGGGTAAGCCTTGGTGACTGTTCCTGTAGGGCAGTGGACAGCTCCCGGATGCAGTCCGAGGCAGGGATAACCCCACCCTAGGGAAGGATGAGAGGTTGATCAGGACCCAGCTGTCTTTGGGGGCCGGGTCCCAGGAGCTGGCCTCATCTGCTCATGCTGACCTCATCTCCCTTTTTCAGGCACATGTTGGTAGATCGGCTCAGCAAAGGAGAGGAGGTGAGCACCACTGCCGAGGGGGCGTGGGGGGAGGCGGTTCCGTGCGGGTGCCCTCTCCTGCTCGGCAGCACAGGGGCTCCAGTGATGGGCCTCAGTCACCCTCCACAGTGCAGTGGCGACATGCCCACGCAGGGGTGTGAGCAGTGTGCAGCTGCCCAGACCTTCCTGTGTGGGCTCTCTCCCCCTTCCTCATGGGCAACCCTGTTTTCTGCACTCCATGCAGGAACCAGGCTACAGGGCTCACTACTGAAACTCAGAAGCACCTCCTGTCCTCCTCTCCCTCACACCCACTCGGCCAGTTTTCAACATGGGCTGTCCCGTGCATGGAAGTCCTGCCCCAGTCCTCCCCGCCGGCTGCCTGCAGGTCCCCTCCTGTGTGACCACTTTTCCCCTTCCTGTCCTCATGCCCTGTTCTGCAGCCTTTGCCCATTCGGCGCACAGGTCTGCGCAAAGCCCCTGCTTGTCCTGCTTCCTGCCCGGGTGACCTTGGGCATGTGCTTCACCTTGAGTCTCCTGGTGTGATGCATGCCGCCTCCCTAAGAGGAGGAGTTGGTGCCCACCGGGGTTCTTCCTCCCTGCACCCCTGTCCTCTGAAGCATCTTTCTCACCCTCCTCACCCTGGCTGCCTCCTTCTTGGGCATCTAATCTCCGCCACCTCCTTTTGTCCCTTCCTTTCAGCGGCTCCCCCCCTTCCAAATCTCTTCTTCGGAGCACTTATCACATCTGTCAGGGCTGCAGAGCTCATAAGCCTGTTCCCCCGAGGCCTCCTTGAACCCCAGCCACTCTGGCATTGAGTCGGTGTGGAAAGCCTCTTTGTAGCCTCCTGCCTGGGGCTTTGCCGAGCTCCTTACTGCCCTCTCCCCCTCCCTCCACAGCAGGCCAGATTCTGTCTTCAGGGGCTCAGCTAAGGAGGGGCGCTAAGCCAGGGGGTGCAGAGTTAAATATCTTGGCATCTCTGAGCATAGACATGAGGGTATTCACATCGGAGTGTTGTTTTCCCGGTGTGGGCCTTTCTCTTACCCTCACCAGACACCCCAGGCACTGAAGCTTTAGAATAAACAAACAAAAAAACCAGGTCTACTGAACACCGCTCTGTCCCTCCCAGCCTTTGAGGTTCAGTGAGCACATTAGCATATTAAAGACTAAAAAGTCTCTGGGGGAAGCACCTATTTAACTTTATGTAACACAACATTTCCATACTGTCTGACCTGGCAACTCCCCCCCCTTGAGGAAATCTTATAGGCTCTGTGGGAACCAGGGATATGTATTTCTGTGAGTGAGGGGTTCTTGGGCTGCACTTTGGGGCATCCCTGGGGGGTCTGTTTACAAACCAGAGATGTAAGCTCAGGGGCTTTATGGAGGCCCCTGGACTGCAGCACTGGCTGGAAGGAGAAGGAGAGAATTTGCTTCAGGAGGTGGAGAGTGCAGCTTGAGGTCAGGATCCTGCTGCCTACACCTCATCCTCACGGCTCCTGAGCGAGGCAGGCTCTGGGCCAGACAGCGACTACCACAGTTCTCCTGAACTACTGTTTCTGGATACCCCTCCCCCAAAATATCCCTTTCCCAGCCATTGCTTTCCTGCCCTCAGATCATCTCTCTTTGAGCTGTTCTTCCTTGTTAGCCTTGCTCCCTGGGGTTCGTTTAAGAGGGGTAGAAGAAGAAGCTACTATTCTCTGCCCTTTCTAACAGCTTGAGAACACACATGTTGAATTTGAAAATGTTTTCAAGAGTCACTGGCTTAACTTGCAGCATTCCCAGGAGGGAAACGCCTCCTTTCCTTTCTTGACCCAGCACAAGTGCATCCGCAGACCCCGCTGAGCCCTCTGCACCACCCACACCAGACAGACACCAGAATATCAGTAGGGTCCCCAGCAGGGGATTGGCCAGCAGGCTCGCCATCCTCCCCCAGGCCTTCTGCCCCCTCAGTTCTCTCTCCCTCTTCACATTGTGTGCTACTTTTTTGTCTCTCCTTCAGATTTTCTTCTTCTGCTTCAATTTTTTGAAGCATATCACCTCTGAGGAGTTCTCTGCTCTGAAGATCCAGAGGTAAGCAGAAGCCTGGCACACTCACGATGGGGCAGAGGCACTCCGAGAGGGGCTGCTATTCAGCATGTGGCATCTCACCGCCTGCTCTCTGCCCCACTTCCCTGCATGTTGGCAGGATGGCATGCCCTCCCTGCCTCCTGTCTGAGGCCAGGGTAGGTGTAATTGCTGAGGCCCGCTGGGTGTAAAGGCTCTTCTGCCAGGGAGGCCATGTCGGAGTCAGCCACCAGCTCAGAGGCTTTGGGGGGGATGAGTGGTCTGCGGTGACAGAGAGCAGGGTGTGTTGCTGCCTGGAGAACCAGCCCAAGGACAGGAGGACTCCCAGCCCCATGGCATTCATCCTGCCTGGCCTGCTGCAGAAGGCGTGTGTGCATGCCCTGTGGCCCAGCACCATGCAGCAGGAGTCTCCCTCCAGCCCAGAACATGCAGGAGTCCTGGCAGTCAGTTGCCTTAGGACCCCTGCAGAGTTGGGCCTTGTCTGAGCTTTTTGCCTGCCTAGTCCAAGTTCTTAGCTTGTGGGGCCAGGCTTGGACTGTCAGGCCCCAAGCTGATAAGGAAGCGGCAGGCCTTACGGGCCTTAGAAATCTGCAGCTGGGTATGGGGCAGAATCAGGTGGGGTGGGTCGCAGAAGTGACTCTGGCATTTTGTCACACGCTAGGTAGAACCTGTCTCCGTGAGTTACCAGCGCGTCAGAGGTACTTTCCAGGGGTGGGCGTGAAGACAGAGGAGACCAGCTGGGTCTCATAGTCACTGCTCTGGCGTCTGTTCACAGGAGGAAGAGCTTGCCAGCCCGGGATGCAGGCTTCACCCTGGAAGATATCTGCATGCTCAGTGAGTGCCAGGCCCCAGCCGGCCCTTCCTCTTGCGTCTTTTTGAGTGTAGACCAATTTGAGAAGTTTCCGACTATATTGTGTGGAAGAGCAGGGCAGTAGTGGGAGAAGACGACATGCTGACCGGTGGCACTGGCTTCTTTCAGGACGAAGGGACCGGGGCAGCAGCACCAGCCTTGGCAGCGACTTCTCCCTGGTCATGGAGAGCTCCCCAGGAGCTGCTGGGAGCTTCACCTACGAGGCTGTGGAGCTGATCCCAGCAGGAGCACAGACTCAGGCAGCTTGGTAAGGGGCAGACGGGGGCCAAGCTCACTCCCAGCTGTGGCCCAGGGCCACCAGCCCCAGGGAGCCAGGCTAGAGCCCCAGGAACAAAGAGGGCCCCCGACAGAAGGCCTGAGAGCACAGCTCCATGCCCCTGCTGTCTCTGCTGGGCTTCAGAGGCCAGCCATCTGGTTGGTGAGGGCTAGTGCCCACGGTGGCCTGGGCACACAAAGGGCCAGGTCTCTGTGGGACGAAGAAGCTGTAGGGCTAAGCTGGGCAGAGGGATAAAGGAGTTCCTGGATGAGTTTTATCTGTGGAGGGTGGGGGAGACTTAGAAAAAGGAAACAAAAGGTGAGTTCAGAATGATGACCAAGAACAGGGAAGTTGCTCGTGGGGCGAATCCTTTGATAATCTGAGACCCTGGTGACTTTCCACAGACAAGCAGCTCAAGAGTTTGTGTCACATTTGGAGGGGTCAGTTGTTGAACTGTTGATGAAGGATCATTTTTCTTGGGCTAGCTGGTGACACGGTGGTTGGGGTGGCTGGATCACACATGGCCAACTGTGTGGTTTGATTCCTGACCCCGGTAGCTTGAGAAACACTCCAGGTGTTTGTGCATGTGTGCCCATAATCCTGAGAGGAGAATGATGGGGAAGGGATTGTGGCCGGGCCATCCCCCGAGGATGCTTTCTCATTCTCACTGCCCCCACCCTGCCGCCAATGAGCCCACGTTCCCTGTAGCAAAAACTCTGAGGCCAGCAGGCCAGTGTGTCCCCGGTAAAGACCCAGCCCTCGCTGCGCTGGCAGAATGCCGATTGCGTGCTCACTCCCTTGGCATTCCCACTGGAAGCCAGGGCTGGGCTCTGAGATTCCATGAGGATGGACAGAGGGTTGCCAGGGGCAGCCCTTTAGCCAACGACGGCCCCATTCTTTCTGCTGCAGGAGGAAGAGTCACTCATCCTCTCCACAGAGTGTTCTCTGGAACCGGCCACAGCCCTCTGAGGACCGCCCGCCTTCCCACCAGGGGCTGGTAGAAGCCAAATCTTCCAGCTCCTCCTCCTCAAACCATTCTGACAACTTTTTCAGAATGGGTAGCAGTCCCTTGGAGGTCCCCAAACCCAGGTGAGGAGCTCCAGAGCCTGCTGGTGGAGGAAGCCAGCCTCCCCTTACCCAGGACTGGCCCTTGAGTTCGTATCTCGGGTGGTATCTTCGGACTGGGTTCACTGGCGTGTGGCCTGCTGGGCAGGTAACCAAGGAGACCCGAAGAGGTTGACAAGCTTGCAGGCTGCAATTGGAGGATGGGCCAGTGTCAGGGCACTATGAGGGCCAGGTTACAGAGTGGCGGAAACCTTCCTGGGTCTCTGGCAGAACCCAGGGCAAAGTATAGAGGTTGTGATGTAGTTGGGGGGGGGCGGGGCGGGGGAGGGGGTCAGGGCTGCCTCCGCCTTCACCTGTGGCAGATCCCAGCCCTCCCTGACCTCACGCTGTGACTGAGCAGGTGGAGCTAGCTGCTCCCAGTCCCTTCTCGTTCTCACACTCCACATCCAGATTGGCGGAGCAGAGGGGAGGACAGATCTCAGGGAGCCAGGCTAGGCAAACCTAAGGCAACTGCACACCTGGAAAAGGAGCCGCCCGGCCACATGGACGCCCAAAGGTGTGGGCTGAGTGTCCTGCCAGGAGGGGTCCCTTAGGGGAGAGTAAAGCAGAGTGCTGGGCCACAGGCGAGAGCTGAGGGGCGGGCCAACATTGGGGTCAGCCTGTCCTAGCTGGCACGCTACCTACCGCTTTCTCCATTTTGTACACCAAGGAAAGAACCCTGTGAGCTGCAGTGTTGTGTAAAGCCCTTCTGGAGAGCACAGAGCAGTGTGGGACTTGAATGTCCCATTCTCCCTAGAATTTAAGGGCCTCTTAGCAGAACAGGCGTGAGCTTTGGAGTCCATCCCAGATTCGAGCCCAGCTCTGCCCTGCCAGTGACCTCGGGACTCATTTCCTCCGTGGTCAAAGCCCTGTGATGAGGAACACCCAGAACTTGCGGGACCTCCTCCCATCACCATTGTCTAGTTTTTCTGTGGACAAATAAACATGGTGTAGGAGGCCGGGGAGGGCCATCTCTGACGCGTGGGCAGAGCAAGTGAGCTACAGCTAGGAGGTGCTCGGTGGTGCTGTCCAGAGAGGTCCCAAGTCGCACCTCCACAGGCAAGCCCTTCACCTGAACACTGCCGGGGCCAGTGCTGAGCCCCTTAGCCAGGACCACGGGCCCTCCTGCCCACTAGAGGCTTGGTGGGTGCGGCTGAGCAGGGACGGTGCCATCCAGGGGCTGCGCTCGTCCACATCTGTGTGGGCCTGGCGTGTGTGCCTGCAGCCATGCCATCCTGTCTGCATGTAGGCTGCCCTGAGCACTGCCGTGGGACTGTGGTGGCACTGTGTGGCACGCGCTGTTCTGGGCTGGGCTCATGCTCTTTTCTGCCTGTGCAGAGTGGACAGCTGGAGAGGAAAGCAGGAGACTCCTCTCACTCACTGAGTCCTGTCCCCATCTTCACTGTCCATGCTGCTGGGAGCTCCCACGCCGAGCCAGCGCTCCATCGCCCTTTCCCACACCCCAGCTTTCGCCGTCCCTTCTTCCTGCCCCAACTCCTTTCCAGTTCCAAGATAGTTTCCCTCAATCTCAGGGTAGTTCCCTGCCTGCTCTGACTCCCAACTGGTTCAGGATGGCCACCAAAGCCACCCTGTCTTCTGGAGAGAGGATTTGGAGTGCTGTTTTGGCCTTAGCCCTGTGTCCTGGGGCCTGGCTGAGTCATGGATAGCTGGACCAAAGTGGGTGCAGGCTTTGAAAGGCGAGGGGCGGGCTGCTGGGCAGAATCGATGGGTCTGTTGGTCTGTTTTGAAATGTCCACCTAGAGCCATCCTGGCTGGGACAGGCACAGGCATGAGGTTCTCTTAAATTGGATGCCTGTTTGACAGAGGTTTTGAAAGACTAGTTTATTCAGATTTGGAGCATCTAATTATGTATTTCCATTAACATTAGAATTAATTTAGTCTCTTTTATCTTAAAGTGCCTGAGGGATCCTGTTATTAGCATGCCTGCCTCTTAGGTAACAATAACCAATCAGGTCCTTAATGCAGTAGGCGGAACTGTGGGGAAGGAAGCCTTTTGGTAAGGCTGACAGTCCAACTTCCCCTCCCACCCTCCCACCTCATTCTCGGGGCTCTATAGGCTCCACATTCTACATGCATATTTCCTTTGAAGCAGAATCAGAAGCTTTGTTCAAAGTTAAGTAGGAGGCCTGGTTCTTATCAAGCCCTGACCCCACACTCCTCACTGAGGAGACTGCGGACTTTCTAGCATCGGTCTCACTTCCATGGAGCTGTGTGTCTAGGCCACTGTTAATTCTCACATCCACCCTGTCAGTTCAGATGCTTTCAGGTGGAAGTAAACGCATCTAACACTGATTTAAACAATAGAGGAACTCTACTTCTGTGGGTAAGTGGTGGAAATCCAGCCTTCCAGTGTTGTGGGCTCCCTGTGCCCTTCCCCCAGGGAAGGGGCAGGACCAGTGCTCTGAGATCACCTGCCTCGCCAGTCCCTGGTTTTTAGTGAATTGTCCAGCTCCTCGTGGCCTGAGCTCTATCTGGAATCGGTCTTCCTGTACGGGCAGGGGAGTGCCAGCACAGCATGCTCTGGGCCAGAGGAGGGGTTTGCCCCCACGAGCCCAGCGTGAAGCCAGACTGCCTGACGCGCAGATGCACCTGCTGGTGCCAGCAGCCCGGTTGAATAGCTAAGTAGCCGCAGAGGAACCAGCCCCTGCTGCCAGTCGGTGGCTTTCCCTGGCCGCCACCTGCTCACTGCTCATTGTAAATGATGAGCTCTGCCCTGGGCCCTCTCCATGAGGAAGAAGAGCTAGACCTCTAGGAGCTAGACCTTGTGGGGTGGTGTCCCCCATGGATGTGCTCCTAAGTGGGTCCACAGTCCCAGGCCTGGCACAGTGGCGAGAGGCCTGAAGGCCCTGCCAGCATGTGACCTAGAAGAGGAAGCATGGAGCCCCCAGAGATCTCCTTGGGCTGCTCCAGGAATGCAGAGTCCCTGACTGAGTGATACGGACACACTTCCAGTGTTTAAAAGACTAGACTAGGCTGGGGGACCCCCATTACTAGTGGGGGGGTCCCTTGGGCGGAGGCTGTAGGACCATCTGGAAGCATTCGAGGTAGACTTGTGGACAGGGGTGGAGGATATCTGAGTTAGGTGACAACGAGGGCCCCTCAAAGCCTAAGATTCCAGGTCTGGGTTCCAACCCTGATTCCCTGTGTGACTTGTCATGTCACTCGATGTTGGGGCTCCATTTTTTAATCTATGTAATCAGAGGCTTAACGGGCAACTTCCTAGCTGTCACCTCCGAGCCTTTTATGTCTGTCCTGTCCAATGTTTTCAGCTGGAAGTGACAGAAAACACATCTCAAACTGGTTTAAGCAATGAAGGAAAGCTATTTATATGGCAAAGTCTGTGGAAATTCAGCCTTCCGGCACAGCCTGGTAGAGGTTCCAGCCTGTTTCTCGTGGCCCTTCCACATGCCAGCCTCACCCTCTGGTAGGAGCTCCTGGGATGACGCCTTTCTTCCGTACACTCTTTTCCAGTCATAGGTTAGAAGCTCTGTGCTTTCTTGCACTTGAAGGTTATGAGCTCGTCTGTGAAGCAGTTCCTGAGGCCTCCACCCATACTCAGCCAGGAGCAGCAGTGTGTTGCCCACCTGGATGTGTTTGGTCAGGCCTGGGTTTCCATGGCGGCGGCGCCACTCCTTGATGTGTAACATGGAAAATCATTTTCCATGAGCTCCATTTTTTCATCCCATTTAAAAATTTAAAAAAATTTTTTTAAATAATGACCCTTGCTCCATTATGTTTGGGTTTAAATGAGGTGATGGAGTGGAGCAGTTGTGAATAATGCACACTTACGCTGTCCACACATGCTGAGTTACTGCTAGTTACGGACATGTCCTTACCAGTCATTTATCTGAGGGCCTGTGGGCCATGTCAGGGAACTAACAGCTGGGTATCTCGTAGCTCCCCGTGTCAGGGAACGGCGCCAGGCCAGGCACCATGCAGACCCCTTTATGCATGCCTTGACCAGCTCTGCTCGAAGTGGTATTCTCGTACCCACTTCCATAAAGTACGAGCTAAGAAAAACGCCTGCTCTGCATCACCCTCAGGGCTCTGCGGCAGGAAGTGGGGGCTGAGACTGGGTGCTGTGGGAGTTGCTGAGGAGCGTCCAGCTGAGGGAGTGCGGTGCTGCTGAGAAGCCACCCTCCTGGGCAGAGGTCCGAGACCTGCATGTCCTGGGGTGTGCACAGATGACTTCTGGGCGCTGTCAGCCTCACAGCCCTCTAGGCAGAGGGTAGTTTGGCTGCCTCTGCTCCTCCAGAGTGGGAGAGAACAGAGACTTTTGTGTGTGCTCTGTTTGTCCTGAGCTGGAGGACAGAGCAGAGCTGGTAGGTCTTATTAAGCAGGTGCAGCTCCCTGTGCGCTTAGGCTGACAGGAAGGCTCTCCTCCCTTCTTCGAATGTGCCAGTTCAAGTCCTTCCTCCTGGTGACCTGGGATTTTTAGTGCCTGTCTACCCAACTAGTCCAGACTGGTGTTTCCGAGCATCTCTGTGCCAGCATGGCCCCTTGCTCTCAAACCTGGGAGCTGAATGGTCCCTTTGCTACCCATTCTTTCATAGAAGCCTGAAGTAGGGAGACTTGTTTGCAGCCTGTGGGCTCACTCTTGAAAAACTCTAGGGTCTGGAAAAGATACTTTGTCAACATGAGAGCTTTCTGTCCCTTGGCTTGTGCACCCCACTGCTGCTGCACTGCCTGGTTCCCTAGGCTGTCCTCTGGCTTCTTAAGTGTGCTTCCTGCTTGGCGTCCTGCTTGGACGCTGGGGAAGTGACCCGCATGGGGCACCAGGAATCCTGGAGGAAGGAGAACCCATCTGTAACCCATTCGTCTGTCACTGCCCCCTGGCAGTGTTCTTTTTCCTTCTTTAAATTTTTTTAAAGAATCATTTACTTAATTTTATTAATTATTGTTTTGTAAAGATTTCTTTATTTAATTCAATTTGTTGTTATTATTTTAATTGGACCAGAGAGAGAGAGAAAGGGAAAATGAGAAAGCAAGATGCCAGGCCTGGGACTCAAACCACGGTCAACCATGTAGTAGTTTAGCACTTTAACCACCATGCCACCATGCAGGCCCCCTATTATTATTATTTTTTTTTTTTTTAATTTTTACTGTAGGGCACATGTACTCATCAGAGAAAGATAGAGTTAAAGTGAAAAAAAGTAAGCCACCTGGTTTGGGACTAGAATTGCGGTCAGCCATGTGGGAGTCCAGCACCTTAATCACCACTCCACCTGCTCTGGTATTCTCATACCCCCCTCCAGAAAGGACTAGCTAAGAAACGCCTGCTCTGCATCGCCCTCGGGAGTGTCTGGCAGGAGGTGGGGGGGTGAGATTCTGGGTGCTGTGAGAGGAACTGGGGAGTGTCCAGCTGAAGGGTTGCAGTGCTGCCAAGTGCTCTCTTCTATTTTAATTTTCCAGAGGATGCATACATTCTCAGGAGAGAGAGGAAAGCAAGTGTGCCCCCTCCTACACACACACGGAACATAGTCATGCCACAGTCCCTTCTCCATCTTCCTCTCGGGATTTGGGGTACAAACACACGTGTGCCAGCAGCTGGTATGTTTCTCATGTTGCCAAATCCAGGACTCCAACCATGTGGGCCATGTTGGATCCAGGCGTCTTAGCCACCAGGTTATGGGCTGGCCCAGCAGTGTTCTTTGATTGTCCTGGGGGCATGCGTTACAGCATAAGAAACTTCCCTGTGTTCCCACAGCCCTTCCAACCCTCAGCACTCTGGCTTTTAGCAATCATTTTGCCCAAAAACTGCTAATAGTGGAGATGACATTCTACCCTACAGTTTGGGTGTTTTGGGTTTTTTGTTTTAAAATTTTTATTTACTTGCTCACTTATTTTGACTAGAGAGAGACAAAGAAAGTGAGAAAGCAAGCCACCAGGTCCAGGACTCAGCCTTGGTCAGCCAAGTGGGAGCGTCCAGCCCTAACCACCATGCCACCTGCTGGCCCCCTCTACCCTGCAGCTGGAACAGTAGATAAGTTCTGGAGCCAAGCTGAGCCTCAGAGGGTTGTGCGAGCTGCGAGCTCACAGTGACCCGGAAGCAGCACCGGGCAGGCTTCCCCCAGGAGGCTGACTCTGTGACTGACTGGCTGCCTGGGTTTCTCCATCTGGAAACAAGGAAGCCTGCTTCGTCGGTCCTTGGGGCTTCCACCCACAACAGGCACGTCCTGTCCTTCCTCCCTGATGCTGCCATCGCGCACCTCCTAGAGTTTAGCAGGAGTGATGAATGTGGCACGTCTGTGTATCACAAGGGGTTCCAGTTCCTGGTGGCTTGAATGCAGAAAGCCATCTGTTTTCCTTGGTCTCAAGGTGGTTCTGTTTCAGGACAAATCTGTAGTCAAACTTGAGTTCAAAAATCTGTCCTTGCACTCACTAGCCGTGGCACCTTGAGCAAGTGTCTTAACCTCTCTGGGCTGCGAGGGGGTGGTTAAGGATTGCTAGAGCTGCACTCAGGTGGCAGCTGCTTGAGGATACGCCAGGCCTGGTGACTTAGGGGAGATAGCAGTGACAGATTGGGCATCGCCTCAGACCAGGAGCCCTCAATGCCAGACGACTGGGGAGCCAAGGGCAGTGAGCGCTTCTGGCCTCCCCACACTGTTCATGCTTCTGCCGTTTCTGGGTCCCTGCAGGAATACCTTCTGCTATTCTTGAATTAAAGAATAAAGATCTTTCTCTGGGGACTGGGACCTGGGGTAGCTGATGGAAAGGTCTTGTTTGATGTCTCCCTATCTCCTCCCCAATCCCCACCAGCTGGGCTGCTACCCAGGACAGAGGACAGGGGTTGGCTGCATTTGGGGAGAAGGTGACAGCAGGAGATTCCCAGTGCAACTTTCCCCCCCTACCCCCTATCCCCAAACCTCCATCTGGAAAAGGCCTGATGAAGCTGTCAGGTTCCTGCCTGATTCATCTCTTCCCTCTGGGCATAGCCAGTGAGTTTGCTGGGTTGATGCTTGTGAATACAAACTATGGCTTCTGGAAGGTGCTGCAGAGGAAGCAGGAACCTCAGGGCTACCATCTCCTTGTTCTTCAATCTAGGTCACCCCCCTTAAGATCCTCAAAGGCCTTTTCTCTCTCCTCTGACAGGTTCTCAGTGGCCTCTGGGTTCTGTGTTGCCCACCCTTAAGTCTGGGTGCCAGGGAGCATGGTGATCCTGCCCCTGCTTCCTGGGGCATCCAGGCTTGTTCCTTTCCTTCTGGTGCTGTTGGGATTGTACTTGTGTCAGCTCCTGGGAACGGGCATGCCACAACCCCAGCTTTGGTTCTGGCTCACCTCTTATCACCTTGCTTTGCTCTTGTTCTTCTGCTCCTGCAAGTCTGCACAAAGCACTGTCCTCACGGCTGAGCATGCATCATGGTCTGCTCTTCTTCCTCAATCTCTACTTACCCAGCTTTGTTTTTTGCACTTTCGGAGGACGTGATCGACTTTCAGATGCTCCAACTGCGCCTTGTGGGCATGGCCCAGGACCGCTGTACCTTCCCACCCCCTCCAGGGCCTCCCTGTCAGGCATATGACTGACTGCATCGTCTCCCCTCTCTCTCCTCTCTGCCCCAGATCAGTGGACCATCCCCTGCCCGGATCCTCTCTCTCCACAGACTTTGGCAGCTGGCAGATGGTCACAGGCTGTGGCAGTATTCAGGAGCGGGCTGTCCTGCACACAGACTCCTCTCTCCCTTTCAGCTTCCCGGATGAGCTCCCTAACAGTTGTCTGTAAGTGTCTTGCTTGAGAAGGCAGGATGCTCCCCTGCCCATATCAAACGCCAGTGAGCAATCAGGAGTGCCGCTTAGGAATGAGGCTGAGGCCAGCCCTCCTTGCTGGCCTGGCTTCCCTGCCCGCCCCTCCCCACTCTCTCAGCTGCCGGACTCCTGAGGCGGCCTGTGGGCTGCTCAGGAAGTGCGTTGGGCTGTATGTTCGCTCTCCCCAGCCTCCAAAACCCATCCGCGGGCATCTCGGGTATACCCTACGGGAAAGCTGGCTGGACTGTAACTATAGAAGATTCTATTTCTGTACAAGGCTTTGCCTGACGTGAGAATCCTTTGAAAGCAAAACAGTGGAATGGTGAAGGTAGGTGTGTGGTGGAGGCTGGAGCCAGGATGGCTCCGGGTCAGCTCGAGGCTGTGCTTCTCCTGAGCAGAACGGAGGGTTACTTGCTGTCCAGGCCCCACCTTGTCCCACCTGCTGCTTTTGCCTCTGAGCAAGAAAGAATTGGGTGGAGAGACTAGATCCCACATCTGTGACATCATCTTTCTCCCAGCTCCCAGAGGTGGGCTTCCAACTCTTATAGAGCATCCACCTGCCTTGAGCAGCTGCCTGTGGGGAAGCCACCTGCTTCTCAGATGTGACTGCCTGAGGGTCCTCAGCAAGTCCCCGCCACCCGTTAGGCTGGGTGGATGTCAGACACCGGAGACTCATCCCCAGCACCCAGGTTGTACCCACCAGTGCCGACAGGCTAGAGGAAAGGTGGATTGGGGAGCAGAGAAGGAAAGGGGCCCTGGATCCCAGCTGAGGGCAGGTGGGTCATCCAGACCTTGGGGTCCCAGGATGGCATGCAGTGGCCCCAGCTCTGCAGCTGGGAAATGCCAAAGAGCTTCTGAGGTCACTGTACCTGGTATAGCCCTCTCTGCAGCCGGACCCATAGGCCAGAAACCAGATCTCAGATTTTGACGAATAAAGTATCTGTATTTTTCCGTGGGGACTTCCCTTCAGCCCAGCCTGCCTAAGCCATCTGTGGAGGAAGCACAGACCTCCCTGCACTTACTGGGGGCTGGCCACTGTGACGTAACTGCAGCCCTCATTCCCCAACCCAGAACCTCCCACTGAATGTCTCAAGCAGTGCCCCAAGCCCCGAGCCAACCCCTTCAGCTCTGGGAGTTTCCCAGAGAACTAGTTTCTGCGTGATCTCGGGCTCCAAGCTTGTGGGTCCAGGTGGGATCAAGTTCAGTTCCTGGCGAAGTCACACGTGGGTTCAGCACGTGGGTGTTACTCAGTCCGGATCCTGGTTGCTCTGCTCGCCAGCTGTGTCTTGGGGCATCAGCCTTGGCCTCTGAGTTTTCCAGCCTGTGCCATCTCTTGAGGACGTGGCACCACAGTAGCTCCATTGCTGGCTGTGTCCTCAGATCCTGTCTCCTCTCTGGGTTCATTTTCTTGTCTCTAAATAGGTCATGGTCTCTGCCTTTTGCCCACCAGGAATGGGGCCAGTGAGTGCCTGTGTGGGCCTTCAGGTTCTCTGTGAATATAGACTATGTGAGTCCACTTCCCCATGTCCATGAACGGGAAGGAGCTGAAGGAAGCACAGGGGTCTCCAATCCGGGTGAATCAGTGAGAAAGTAAAGAAGACCTAGGGGCCAGCAGGTGGCATAGTGGTTAAAGCACTGGACCCCACATGGCCGACCGTAGTTCGAGTCCCAGACCGAGTGGCTTAAAAGTCATTCTGGGTGTGTGTGTATATGTGCCCAGAGTCCCAGAAGGAGAATAGAAGGGATTGCGGCTTGACCAGCCTCCTTGGAGGGTGATTTCTCACTTTCCCTCTCACTGTCTCTTTCTGTTTCTCTCTAGCAAGTGTACATGCCCTATGGCAAAAAAAAAAAAAAAAAAAAAAAGGC
>NW_006159827.1:1667031-1671643 GCF_000334495.1 Tupaia belangeri chinensis | reverse complement strand
GTGCACAGAGTCCCAGGAGGAGAATAGAAGGGATTGCGGCTTGACCAGCCTCCTTGGAGGGTGATTTCTCACTTTCCCTCTCACTGTCTCTTTCTGTTTCTCTCTAGCAAGTGTACATGCCCTATGGCACACTCTCTCAGCTGCCGGACTCCTGAGGCGGCCTGTGGGCTGCTCAGGAAGTGCGTTGGGCTGTATGTTCGCTCTCCCCAGCCTCCAAAACCCATCCGCGGGCATCTCGGGTATACCCTACGGGAAAGCTGGCTGGACTGTAACTATAGAAGATTCTATTTCTGTACAAGGCTTTGCCTGACGTGAGAATCCTTTGAAAGCAAAACAGTGGAATGGTGAAGGTAGGTGTGTGGTGGAGGCTGGAGCCAGGATGGCTCCGGGTCAGCTCGAGGCTGTGCTTCTCCTGAGCAGAACGGAGGGTTACTTGCTGTCCAGGCCCCACCTTGTCCCACCTGCTGCTTTTGCCTCTGAGCAAGAAAGAATTGGGTGGAGAGACTAGATCCCACATCTGTGACATCATCTTTCTCCCAGCTCCCAGAGGTGGGCTTCCAACTCTTATAGAGCATCCACCTGCCTTGAGCAGCTACCTGTGGGGAAGCCACCTGCTTCTCAGATGTGACTGCCTGAGGGTCCTCAGCAAGTCCCCGCCACCCGTTAGGCTGGGTGGATGTCAGACACCGGAGACTCATCCCCAGCACCCAGGTTGTACCCACCAGTGCCGACAGGCTAGAGGAAAGGTGGATTGGGGAGCAGAGAAGGAAAGGGGCCCTGGATCCCAGCTGAGGGCAGGTGGGTCATCCAGACCTTGGGGTCCCAGGATGGCATGCAGTGGCCCCAGCTCTGCAGCTGGGAAATGCCAAAGAGCTTCTGAGGTCACTGTACCTGGTATAGCCCTCTCTGCAGCCGGACCCATAGGCCAGAAACCAGATCTCAGATTTTGACGAATAAAGTATCTGTATTTTTCCGTGGGGACTTCCCTTCAGCCCAGCCTGCCTAAGCCATCTGTGGAGGAAGCACAGACCTCCCTGCACTTACTGGGGGCTGGCCACTGTGACGTAACTGCAGCCCTCATTCCTCAACCCAGAACCTCCCACTGAATGTCTCAAGCAGTGCCCCAAGCCCCGAGCCAACCCCTTCAGCTCTGGGAGTTTCCCAGAGAACTAGTTTCTGCGTGATCTCGGGCTCCAAGCTTGTGGGTCCAGGTGGGATCAAGTTCAGTTCCTGGCGAAGTCACACGTGGGTTCAGCACGTGGGTGTTACTCAGTCCGGATCCTGGTTGCTCTGCTCGCCAGCTGTGTCTTGGGGCATCAGCCTTGGCCTCTGAGTTTTCCAGCCTGTGCCATCTCTTGAGGACGTGGCACCACAGTAGCTCCATTGCTGGCTGTGTCCTCAGATCCTGTCTCCTCTCTGGGTTCATTTTCTTGTCTCTAAATAGGTCATGGTCTCTGCCTTTTGCCCACCAGGAATGGGGCCAGTGAGTGCCTGTGTGGGCCTTCAGGTTCTCTGTGAATATAGACTATGTGAGTCCACTTCCCCATGTCCATGAACGGGAAGGAGCTGAAGGAAGCACAGGGGTCTCCAATCCGGGTGAATCAGTGAGAAAGTAAAGAAGACCTAGGGGCCAGCAGGTGGCATAGTGGTTAAAGCACTGGACCCCACATGGCCGACCGTAGTTCGAGTCCCAGACCGAGTGGCTTAAAAGTCATTCTGGGTGTGTGTGTATATGTGCCCAGAGTCCCAGAAGGAGAATAGAAGGGATTGCGGCTAGACCAGCCTCCTTGGAGGGTGATTTCTCACTTTCCCTCTCACTGTCTCTTTCTGTTTCTCTCTAGCAAGTGTACATGCCCTATGGCAAAAAAAAAAAAAAAAAAAAAAGGTAAAATAAACAAATAAATAAATAAACCTACAGCCACACATCTGCCCCAGAGTCTAGGAGAGACCCCATGAGATTGCAGGAATCGAGGGTCAGCCCCATTTTCTTAGTGCTACTGCGAGAGGAGTTGGACTCTCCTCGGCCCCAAAGCCTGCTGCTTCTCTGTCTCACATACCACCCCCTCCTCCCCCTAGGTCCTGTCTCTTCCCCGCACTCGCCCCAGGACTGTCCTTCATCCTCAGCCCTCTATCTGCTCCTCCTGGCCCTGGGTGCAAGTCAGTCATTTGCATTTGGAAATTGGGAATGCTGCTGCTGCCTCTGACTGACGCCTAGGGTCTGGTTTCTTGGGAGAACTGTGCAGTGAGTGAGTGGTCGCGGCTAGCTGTAGTGCTTGGGCCTCGTCTACACAGGTCTCTGAGGGGAACAGCATGTGAGTGCTTGACCTCTGAGTCTGGAGACCCGGTGTGGCTGGAACCTTGAGCTCCTCTGCTGTGGGCCTATGTAATCCTGGGAGACGGGGACGAGGGGCTTCCTGACTGCCACCTGTGGTCAGTGCCTATAGGGACTAGAAAAGCAGAACACAGATCCTGCTGGAAAAGCCGCCACCCTTCCAGCTCTTTGTCTGGGACCACAGCAAGCGAAGGTGTAGCCAGAGCCCTAGAAGTTTCCAGTGAGGGAGCCTGGCTGCTCCAAGGCAAGAGCTTCCTCCCGAGATGCATCGTTTGAGGCCTTTCATCAGCAATTGCCTGTCGCCAGATGTCGGGGTTTTCCTTATTGTTGGGGTTAAGACTCCTGCCTCAGCTTATTCTCACGAAGAATGGAAGCTGGCAGCTAGTGGGGTGCACTCCCCCTGCTCAGCTCCTACCCTGCCTATATCACAGAGAAGTTTACCCAGCGGAAAGATGAGTGCCCCAATGAAAGTTGTTCCCACAGGTGAGAACCACAGCCCGAGGGCTGAGAGGAGCAGGGCCACGGAGTTGGGGCCTGAACCACAGGGTAGTGTGGCCACAGGACAGGTGCTGGCCTTTTGCAGTCAAAAGCACAAGGATGTGTGTTGTGGAGTGAGGGCGAGGTGCTGGGTCCTACCCCTCATAACGTGTCCCTTCTCTCCTCCCCCCTCCACCCTAGGCTCGCAGCCCTGAGCGATCGGGAGACCCGGCTGCAGGAGGTGCGCTCGGCCTTCCTGGCTGCATACAGCAGCACGGTGGGGCTCCGGGCCCCTGCCCCCAGCCCCTCGGGTGCCATTGGAGGCCTGCTGGAGCAGTTCGCCCGCGGTGTGGGGCTCCGGGGCACCAGCAGCAGCACTTTGTGACACGACCAGCTGACGACAGTTTCCTGTTCCTCTTTCCGCTGAGCCCTTAGTGGGATCAAAGCCATGCCTGGCCAAGGGGTACTTCTAGGGCAGGGGGAGAGCTCACTCCCCCTTCTCCATCATGCACATGGCAGCCCCAAAGCTGAGCAGAGCCACCGATCCCCAGCCCCCTGACGTGACCGTCACCGCCTCTTGTCACTGCCTCCCACCAACTCCCCATCTTTACCGGGATTCTCGTCAACTCTCAGAACTGGGGTTTCCTGGGGCCTGGCAGAGGCCATGACTTCACACAAGGCCTCACCCTCCCATTGTGTGTTTCCTGGGGAAAATGGGGTCACTTGCACTGAGAATGAGGCAGTTTGACACACATCACGAAATAAAATCAAAGTCTTTTTGAGCAGCTGCCTTCCCACATCCTCGTTAATATCTTTGCGGAGTTGTTGGGAAGGTTCTCGTCCTTATGCTGGATGGATGGAGTTTTAGGAGGTAGGCGAGTCAGGAAGATACTGCAGACGGGTGTGCCTCTCGACTTTGAGCCCCCGGTGAATTGGGCACTTGCACCCACAGACTGTTCAGGTGGGTGTGCTGGGAAGCCTGAGTGGGCCCTCGTCACCCAGGTAGCCTGTGGGCTCACGAGGGCTGCTGTGATGGTCAGCTGGCTGAGAGTTGGGGTAGGGGGCAGCCCTCATCTAAAGTTCTGCAGGCAGCAGAGTCGTGGTGCATGTGACCTGTAGCCTCTGCCTTAAGGAGTCCTGGTGGAGGGCCTGGCTTCTGGGCTTTGGAGGCAACAGCTGGTGCACATGTGCGGTAGGGGCGGCCCGAGTGACCACCACCCACCTCCGCAGTGTGACCTGGAGGGTGTGTCTGCGTCTTTAACGCCGTGAAGTCATGAGGGTTCTGGGGCAGGGGCAGAAGGCTGTGCGCAGTGCTTTACCAGCCACCACCCAGGCTGTTCATCTCAGCACGCAGGTCAGCAGTGTGAAGACCCAGAGGAAAGAAATGCCGTGCATGTTTACTGAGCACTTGCTGTGTGCTAAGTCCTTCCCTTGGAGTACCATAATAAAATAAGTGTCCTAGGTAGCCAATATTATGGCCTTTCTATGAGTGAGACTGAGCCACAGAGATGTTGACTTGCTTGCCCAAGGTCACACAGCCAGTACGAACCTATGTAACTTTTCCTGTTCAGAGACCCAGGCAGATCGGGAGTGGGAAAGAGGAGAAACACTGCTGAGGGAGCGGCTCAGAAAAGCCAGTCCTCCAACGCCCACCAAATATCCCCAGTGCTTCAGCACCACGGGCAGCTCTCGGGGGCTTGGGTTTCAGCACCACGCCGGGAGAACTCCCAAGGTATGGGGTCTGGGAAAGGCTTGAGGCGGCTCCAATGGGGCGGGGGCCGCCCGCAGGCCGGGCGGGGCTGT
>NW_006159827.1:1666589-1666884 GCF_000334495.1 Tupaia belangeri chinensis | reverse complement strand
GGGGGGGGGGGGCCGTCGAGGGGTGGGAGGCATCGGGGGCCGGGAAATCGCGGCTGAAGACGCCGGGAGTCTCTGGCGGGATCGAGGAGGAGGGGGTCTCTTTGGGTAGCCCCTTCCCTCAAAAGGGCTCAGCCTGAGGGTTTAAGGGGTGGGTCGCAGGGACCCAGTAGTTGCAGGGCCCCCGGGAGGACAAAGTTCTGGGGCGAGCCCTCTTTCCTGGGCCTTTGGAGACAGTGGGCGCGACTGCACCCGATCCGCAGACATGGTTCCCGGACAGAGATTTCCGGCGCTGTCC
>NW_006159827.1:1658887-1666513 GCF_000334495.1 Tupaia belangeri chinensis | reverse complement strand
CTGGGGCAGCCGTGGGCGGGGGGGGCCGCGCGGACCCGGGCCGGGGCAGTGGTGGGAGGGAGGTGCTGTTCGAGCCCCATGCTTCCGCCAGGTGTGCGACTCCAGGCAGAGCGAGGCGGTGGGCTCCGGGGTGACCCAACCCCGCTCGTCTGTCTGTTGCTTTCTCTAGGAATCTGCTCGACCTCGACACCTTCTCCAAGTCCGACCCCAGTAGGCGGCTCCAGGGCCGGGAGGGGGGACTTGGGGTCCGGGCGCGACGGAAACGGGAGGGCGAGGGGTGCGGGCCGACCTGATGTCCTTCCCTCCCCCGCCTCCACCGCAGTGGTGGTGCTTTACACGCAGAGCCGGGCCAGCCAGGAGTGGCGGGAGGTGAGTCCGAGAGCCCCCTCCCAGCCTGCAGGCGCTCCGGGGAAGGCCGGCCTCCTGCACGCTCTGCGCTGACCCTCGTACCCTCCCCGCCCAGTTCGGCCGGACCGAGGTGATCGACAACACGCTGAACCCAGACTTCGTGCGCAAATTCGTCCTCGACTATTTCTTTGAGGAAAAGCAGAATCTGCGCTTCGACGTGTGAGGCCCCGCCCCCCGCCCTGGCTCCGCCCCCGCGGCCTCCCGGCCCAGCTCGGTCCCACTCGCAAGGGCGGAAGGGCTCCCCTCCAGTCTGCGCCCCGCCGCACGGCTAGCTCGCCTGGCCCGGTCAGCCGCAGCCTGGCCACTCCGCAGCCGTGCCCCTGCCCACAGCGCCGCTCCCTGAGTCCGCTCGCAGCACACCCCTTAGCCTCGCCACTGCCCCCTCCACCCGGCTTCTGTCCCAGGCAAGACCCAAGCCCACCCTCCCATGACCCACAGATTTGCACCCCTTTCCAGCCGCTCTCCCGCCCCACACCGGTTCTCCTCTCTTCCAGGTACAACGTGGACTCCAAAACCAACATCTCCAAGCCGGTGAGCGAGCGTCCCCGCGTGGACTGGCTGGGCACACGGAGACGCTCAGCTGTATTAAACAGCCTTCCTTAGAACACCTAACCCTTGATCCCTACCCCAGCTTCTGCAGGCTCCCAACCACCCTCCCACCCTCTCCTGCTCCTGCCAGGGTTTCCCGCCTGGCCCCTAACTCACTGCTCCTCTTCCTTCTCGGCTGCCCTGGGACCTGCAGAAGGTGAGGCTGAACTGGGCTGGGCGTGGGCAGGGGGTGGGGCTGGGCTGGTATTGAGACCAGGCTTGGGTTGATGGCTGCCAGGAAGCAGAGCTTGCCTGGGGACCCTTTCCCACCCACCCTCCATTATTCACAGGCCAGGTGGCAGGTCTTGTGATGTCCCCTCTGGGAACCACCCTGGTCGGGTGTAGGTTCCCAAGAGTGGGCTGGGGCAGCGTGCCCCTCCTGGTTTTGCTGACTTCGTGTCCTGGCGCAGGACTTCCTGGGACAAGCGTTCTTGGCCCTGGGAGAGGTGATCGGAGGCCAGGGCAGCCGGGTGGAGCGACCTCTCACGTGAGCTGATTGGGAAGGGGTAGCAGGGCGGGCATCTCCCCATTGTCTCCCAAGGACACTGCTGGCAGAGCAGCTGAGGCCGGGGTTGCCACTGGTCCAGAACCTTCACTGGCTCCCATCGCCTTAGTGAGAAAGTCCAGCCTCCACGGCTCTGCTCCAATCTCAGGCCTGACAAGGCTTCCCCTCTTCATTCCTTTTCTAAGTCTGGGTCACCCTTTAAGGTCCACCTAGTCCAAGCCCCTCTCCACAGAGAAACTTTCCTGACCAAATCGGATCCTCAGGAATTTCCATTCCATTCACTTGCTAAATGTGCAGTGTCAACCCCTGTCCCAGGGACTTGGGTCCCACAGAAGAGGTTCCTGCCCAGAGGATGCCTCTCCTCTGCTCGGTGGGTTTGGGGGAGCAGTATAAAGTAGACATAGTGAGTAAGTAAAGGCCATAATGCAAGGTGTAAGTGCCGTGGGAGGAAAGGTCAAAGCAGAGCAGAGCACGGGCACTGGCAAAGCTGAGTGCTGAGGGGAGTGTTCAGTAGCGCGGTCCAGCAGGAGTAAGTGGCACAGACCTGTGGAGGAGGAATGTTCCAGGCAGAGGAACCCATCCGCGCACAGTGTGGCTAGATGAGAGGAGGGGGAGGCTGGAGCGGGGCAGGCAGGGGAGGGTGGGCCTGTCCTCCCCCGGAAAGACTTCAGCTTTCTCTCCCCATTGAGTCACTGGAGGGTTCTAAGCAGTGTCTCCAAAGACAACGCTGGCTCTGGATTGAGAATGGAGCTGGGGTAGACAGACATAGATGAAGGGAGCCCATGTGAAGGCTAGTACAGGAGCCAGCAGGTGGCATGGTGGTTAAGGTGCTGGACTTCCATGTAGCCAACCACGGTTTGAGTCCTGGACCTGGCAGCTGGAAAAATCATGCCAGGCGTGTGTGTGTGCATGCCCAAAATCCCAGGAGGAGAATGGAGGAGAAGGGATTGCTGTGTGGCCATACCCACTAGGGGAAGATTTCTTATTTTCTCTCTCACTGTCTTTCTGAACACACTCAGAGCGCACGTGACCTATGGCAAAAAGAAAGAAAAAGAAAAAGAAGACTAGTATGGGGGCCAGCAGGTGGTGTGGTTGTTAAAGCACTAGACCCTCTCATGCTGACTGTGGTACAAGTCTCAGATCTGGCAGCTTGCATTATTATTTTTTTTGAGAGGTTTTCACTATAGGGCACGTGTGCTCGCCAGAAAGACAAAGAGACAGAAAGTGAGAAATCACCCCCCAGGGGGAATGGCCACACCACAGTCCCTTCTCCTTCATTCTCCTCTCGGGATCTTGGGCACTCACACACACGCCCAGCGTGAGTTTAAGCCACCAGGTCTGGGACTCGAACCAGAGTCGACTACATGGGAGTCCAGCGACATAGCCATTAGGCTAACTGCTCTTCCCAAGAGTCCGGGCATATTCTGAAAGTGGAGCTGACACATTCCTTGGCAGACGGAATATGGATGTGAGAGGAAAGGGGAGTTGCGAATGGCACCACAGCCTTTGGCCTGAACATGTGGAAAGACGGAATTGCCTCCAACTGAGATGGCTAAAAAAAAAAAAAAAAGGCAAGGAAGGAACAAGTTAGGTGGAAGGATTCGATCAGGAGCTCAGCCTGCCATCTTGAATCTCAAATGCTTTATTGGCCATCCGAGAGGTGTCATACAGGCAGCATGGTAAACGAGTCTCTGATGTATTCCATGAGGCGCTCAACTAAGACCATGAGACTGATGAGATCCACAGGGGCAGGAGAGCGAGACCAAAGATGGAGACTTCAGAAGTTGGGCCTGGAAAAGGACACCGAGAAGGAGCAATTAATGAAGTAAGGAGGAGACCCAGGGGAAGGTAGTGTTCCCTTGGAAGTGAAGTGAAGAAAGTGTACTGAGAATGAGAGAGTGACCAACCATGGCAAACACTGCTGTAGGTCAAATAAGACGAGGGGTGGGATAGGCCAGCAGGTGGCATGGTGGTTAAGGCACTGGACTCCCGCATGGCCTACTGCGGTTTGAGTCCTATGCTCAGCAGCTTGCTTTCTTGCTTTGCTCCTCTCTTCTTTCTCTAATAAGCATTCATGCCCTAAAGCAAATTTAAAAATAATAATGATAATAAATAAAGTAAAATAAATAATCCTTTAAAAAGAAGAAGAAGGGGGAACTAGCCGTTGAGCTTAGCCAGGTGGAGATTTCTGGTGTCTGACAGGCACAGTTGGAAAGGGGAGGTGGAGGTCGCAGAGATTCAGAAGAGGAGGGAAGAGGAGCATAGGAGTGAAGGAATCTTCTGAGAGTTTTTGCTGCAAAGGGTGGCCAGAGCAGAAAATGAGGTAAAAAATTATTTGTAATTTTTAAGTATTTTTTTTGCTTAGAGAGCACATGTGCTTGGAGGAGAGAGAGAACAGAGAGGGAGGAGAGGAGAAAGCACCTCCGATGGAAAATGGTCACACCACATTCCCTTCTCCTTCATCTCTCTTTTGGGATTTTGGGCACACACACACACATGTACCTGGTGTGTTTCTTTTCTTTTTTAAAAATTTTTTGAGAGGTTTTTGCTATAGGGCGTGTGCGCTTGCCAGAAAGACAAGAGAAAGACAGAAAACAAGAAATCACCCCTGGGGGTGATGGCCATACCGCAATCCCTTCTCCTCCATTCTCTTCTTGGGATATTGGGCATGCACGCACACGCACCCAGCGTGAGTTTAAGCCACCAGCTCCAGGACTCGAATTGCAGTCAACTACATGGGAGTCTAGCGACATAGCCGTTACACCAATTGCTGGTTCCCCCCTGGTGTGTTTCTTAAGCTGCCAGGTCCAGGACTTGAACCACAAGGTTGGCCATGTGGCATCTGACTACCTTAACCACCAGGCCATGGAGTCAGCCCTGTAATTTTCTTGTTAAGAATTATTTTAGGGACCAGCTTTCTGGTGAGCGCACAGCCCTATCGCAAAAACCTCTATTAAAAAAAAAAAGAATTATTTTATTTAACTTATTTATTTATTTTGACCAGAGAGGAACAGAGAGAGAGAGAAAGAAAGGGAAAGTGAGAAAGCAAGCCTCCGGATCCAGGACTTGAACCACAGTTGGCCATGTGGGAGCCCAACACCCTTAACACTATGCTACCTGCCGGCCCCAGCCCTGTAATTTTCTAACATGAGAAAAATACTGTGTTTGTATATTCATGGGAGTGACCCAGTAGAAATTGAAAAACAGTAATGAAAAGAGAGGAGGAGGGGCCAGCAGATGGTGTGGTCTTTAAGGGTGCTGGACTCCCACATGACCCACTGCCTTTTGAGTCCCGGACCTAGTGGCTTGCTTTCTCACTTTCCCTCTGTCTGTCTGTCTGTCTGTCTGTCTGTCTCTCACTCTGTCCCTCTCTGGTCAAATTAAAATAAATGAATAAAATTAAATAATTTTAAAAAGAAGAGGGGAGGATTGCTGGAGCAATGCCCTTGTGCAGACAGGCCAGTGTGGAACATCGCCCCAGAGGAGGGCTCAGTGGGCACACAGAGGGTCCATTTATAGCAGCCGCAGGAAGGCACGTGGTGTGGGGGCAGATGCTGGTGGCAGGGTAGGTGCAGTGGGTGGGCATCCCTCTGCTTGCTTCAGTTTTGTCACTGAATAGGAAACAAGGTCAGCGGCGGAGAGTGAGGACTGTAGAGGGGCCTTGAGGGTTTAAGGGTAGGGAGGCGTGGTACCGCCCTCTTGCAGAGCTGGGGAGCACAGGGCCTCGGGACGCAGACTGTCGCAGTAAGGCCCCTCTTGAGGTTTGTGGTCATGCATTTAAAGCAAGACCGAGTGGCATGGTTGTGTTTTCTTTGGCGCGTGCAGTACAAATTAGGCAGAGTGTTGGATGTAACTGTGGCTGTAGTTCTTCCAAATGAGTACAGAAGGTAAGAGAAGCGCAGGGAAGAGCAGGACTGCAAGGATTACTACCATCGCTGCCTGGACTCGCACCCGGTGAGGACATGAGTGAGGGTGCAGGCAGTGACACGCCGTAGGAGCCACGGTCTGTGGGTTGTGGGGTTTCAGGCAAACAGGCCCTGTGCTTATCACACTCCTTGTTTTTTTTTGTTTGTTTGTTTGTTTTGGTGGGGGAGAGGTTTTCGCTATAGGACGCATGCACTCGCCAGACAGACAGAGAGAGACATAGAGACAGAAAGCGAGAAATCACCCCCCAGCAGGGATGGGCACGCCACACTCCCTTCTCATTCTCCTCTTGGGATCTTGGGTTCCCCCGCACACGCGCCCGACATGAGTTTTAAGCCACCGGGTCCGGGACGCGAACCGCGGTCAACTATGTGGGAGTCCAGCGACATAGCCATTACGCTAACTGCTGGTTCCCACTCCTTGTTTTGTTTTGTTTTTGTTTTTGTTTTTGTTTTTGTTTTTGAGAGATTTTTACTATAGGGCACATGCACTCACCAGAGAAACAGGGAGACAGAAAGTGAGAAATCACCTGTCAGGGGGGATGGCCATGCTGCAATTCCTTCTCCTTCATTCACCTCTCGGGATCTTGGGCATGCACACACACGTGCCCAGTGTGAGTGTAAGCCAACAGGTCTGGGATTCAAAACGCAGTTGACTACATGGGAGTCCAGCGACATAGCCATTACGGCAACTGCTGGTCCCCACACTCCCTTTTAAAGCACAGACAGAGACTGAAGCAGTCAGATCGTTCAACCCTCTCATTTAACCTTTAAATTTTTGTCGGCACATGCGCTCACCAGAAACAGAGAGGAGGGCAAAGAGAGGGAAAGGGAGAAAGCAGAAAGCACCCGCATGTGGAATGGTTGCACTGTAATCCCGTCTCTTCCAACTCTCCATCCTGATGGGATTTAGGGCACACATGCACACAGACCCAGCATTCTCTCTCAAGTCGCCAGGTCCCAGACGTGGACCATCAAGTTGGTCATGTGGGATCCGGCTGTTTTAACTACTATGCCACAGAGCAGGCCCAACGCTCTTATTTTAAAGATGGGGGGCCGGCAGGTGGCCTGCTGGGAGAGGCGCTGGACTCCCACATGGGAGTCCGACCCCAGCTTAAGTCCCAGACCTGGTGGCTTGTGTTCTCGCTTTCCCTCTCTTTCTCTCACTCTTTCTCTCTCTGGTTAAATTAAAAAATAATACTAATAAAATTAAATCATTCTTTTAATAAATAAAGATGGGGAAAATCACATAGCAAGTTAGAGTCAAGACTTGAACTCAGTTTCTCCCTGCCATAATGTGAATCCCTGTGGGAATGAGAAGTCACAGTCCTCTATCAAAACGGTCCCTTACTGGTGGGGGACTGGTCTAAGGCAAATTGGGGCTATGAATCCATGTATGCACTCTTCAGACACATGGAGGTGTCCCTTGTAGTGTTGGAAGAGGATAAGATAGCCTGTATCTTTTTTTAAAAATATTTTTAAAATTATTTATTTAATTTCATTTATTCATTCATTTATTTTTAATTTGACCACACACACACACACACACACACACACACACACACATAGAGGGAAAGGGAGAAAGGAAGACATCAGGTCCAGGACTTGAACCATGGTCGGCCATGTGAGAATGTCCGGCACCTTAACCACCACGCCACCTGCTGGTCCCAGCCCTTATCTTATTTTAAATCTCCTTCCACAGTTTTCAGAAAGCAGCTTTGCCCTAATACCCCAGCCCTTCTGCCCTAGGATCTGGCAAGACATTTCTCTTCCTCACTCAGAGCTGCTACACCACACTCCACTTGCCTCTCGGCTCATATAGTCCTCCACCCCTGGCAGCTTCCCGAGGGCAGCATCGAGTGGGGCTGAAGAAGGCCGACTGACTGTTCATACCTCGCACGGCACCTAGTGCACAGCAGGCACCAGGGTCCGCTTTGAAGAGCACAGTGACTTCACATAGAGCTTGGAAGCTGCTTTTCCTCCCATGCTGTAGATCAGATCGCGTGGCAGCCCTAGCAGGCCGCGACTCATTTCATACAGGAAGTAAAGCTCAGAAAGGTGAAGTAATTGGCCCGGGGTCACACAGCGTGGAAATCATAAAATCCACCGAGTCCACTGCCTTTAAAGTCCATGTCTTTTTCACACTACGTTTATGTAATGTCCACCTAGGCTTGTCTCACCCCTTCCTAACAACATGCAGAC
>NW_006159827.1:1651737-1658665 GCF_000334495.1 Tupaia belangeri chinensis | reverse complement strand
CCCGCCCCAGTCCAAGTCAGGCCTGTCCCTACCAGGGGCCACACAAGACAGACAGGGACACACTCAGGGGACCACCAGTAGATGGCAGCTTAAACCCCCTAAGCCACACAATCCCAGATGGGCTACCCCAATCCTTGTCTGCTCTCTCTCCTCTCACTAAGAGGCTTTTTCTGCTTCCAGGGGTGTACCAGGCAAGAAGTGTGGGACCATATTGCTGACCGCAGAGGAGCTTAGCAATTGTCGGGTAAGGGCCCCGTGTTAGACCCAGGAGCGCCCTTCTTCCCCCAGACTCCTGAGTAGACAGCTTGATAGCTATGGGTGGACTTTTTGGTGTCAGCAGCCCAATTTCATCCCGCCAGGACATTGCCACCATGCAGCTATGTGCGAACAAGCTGGACAAGAAGGACTTCTTTGGGAAATCGGACCCCTTCCTTGTGTTCTACAGGAGCAATGAGGACGGCACGTGAGTCACTGCCACCAGGGCTCGAGCTTCGTGTGGGACCAGCACCTAAGTTGGGGGAGGCAGAAGCTCAGGAGTATTGAGCCCTGCCTCTGGACTCAGTCCTACCCCCAGAGCAGGTTCCAGTCCTCCTGCTCCCCTGCAGGTTCACCATCTGCCACAAGACAGAGGTTGTGAAAAACACGCTGAATCCTGTGTGGCAGCCCTTCAGCATCCCTGTGCGGGCACTGTGCAACGGAGACTATGACAGGTCTGCTCCACCATTAGCTGGGGAACAAGGGGACAAGGACCTGACCCCAGAGTCGTGGTAGAAGTGTCATCGTTTTGGAGGGTTCTTCTCAGTGGGACAGTTTTGGGCATGGAGCTTGGTGGATGGGGAGACAGATGGGTAGCCACGTGGATAGATAGATGGACTCTCCATGGGTGGATGGATAAATGGACTAGGTGGATGGGCAGATAAATAAAGGAATGACTCAATATATGGGTAGATGTTCAGATAGATAGATAAGCTGGTGAGTGGTTGGATGGGTGTGTGGCTGGATGTACAAGACAACTGCTGGGTTGGCAGAGGGACAGATGGATAAATGGGCAGCAGATGAATGAACAATTAGACTGATGGATGGATTAGAAGATGGACAGATGATAGGTGGATGAGTAAATAGATGAGCTGATAGATGGTAGATGTGTGTATGAGAGTTCGGTAGATGAATGGACAGGCAGATGGGTGAATGGAAAAGCAGGTGGAATAGAAAGGGATACATGGAAGGACAAGTGGATTGTGGATGAGCAGGTAAATGGATGGTATGGCAGATAAATGAATGGACGGATTAGTTGATGGGTAGGTAAAAGTAGATGGATAGTCTTACTAAAAGAAATAATGAATGGGTAGCATGAAGATAGGTGGGTAGGTAGAGTGGAAGGAAAGGCACTTTGGTGAAGATAGGTGGGTAGGTAGAGTGGAAGGAAGGCACTTTGATGAAGATAGGTGGGTAGGTAGAGTGGAAGGAAAGGCACTTTGATGAAGATAGGTGGGTAGGTAGAGTGGAAGGAAGGCACTTTGGTGGATAAGTAGATGGATAGTTATGAGATAAATCAATGATCAAGTGAACGAATGTTCTATGGTTGGGTGTGGATGGGGTAGATGAATAGACAGACAGTTGGGTGCCAGCAGGCATTAGTGAGTTAGTGAATGGCTGGATGTATAGTTGGATGAGTGGATAAAGAAATGGACTGCTAGATAATTGAACTGGCAAAGGTACCGGTAAGTGAGTAGCTAGATGCATAAATGGTTGGCTGAACCAACACATCACTAGAAAAACATATGGGATGACTTAGTAGGCATGGTAGTTAGGACTAAGGTCTTTGAAACCAGGATGTATGAGTTTAAATCCCTGTTCAGTCATTTACTAGTTCTGGGATCTTAGTCAAGTGATTTTTTTTTTAGTATCTCAATTTTTTTATTCAAAAAATAAAAATAACGAGGGACCAGCAGATGGCATGATGTTTATGTTACTAGACTCCCACATGGTTGATGGTGGTTCTAGTCCCGGACCTGATAGCTGAAATTCACACTGGGTCCCTGTGTGCGCGTGCTCAAGATCCTGAGAGACTGGAAGAGGGGGGATTGCAGTGTGGCCATCCCCCCTGAGGGGTGATTTCTCGCTTTCTGTTTATCTGTCTGTCTGGCAAGTGCACATGCCCTATAGCAAAAATCGCTCAATAAATAAATGGTGTTTACCTCATTTAGGGTGGCATTTAAATGAAATGAAATGTTCTGGGGAAGTTCTAAGATGAATGCCAGGAATACAGCAAGGCACAATAAGGGGGAAGGACAGCACCGTGGTGCTGATCGCCATGGCAGCAGTACCGGGGTAGCTGGTGGGGTACATACGTGCATAGATAGGGTGGAAAGTAGCCTGAAAGCTGGACCGGTCGACAGGAGGACTGATGGGCGGGTAGGAAGGTGATGTGTGTGGTTAAACTGAGGGGCATCTCTGGGATTTATCTCTGCCCTGCATTTCAGAACAGTGAAGATCGATGTGTACGACTGGGACCGGGATGGAAGGTAGACCTGCCCCAGACCATCGCCTCTCCTGCACTTAACCCAAACAGTTCCATATATTGTGTGGTACCTTCACTAGGAACCCTGTAGCAACACTGGTAGCCCCAGGAACGGTGATGACAGACACCAGGGTCTTGAGTACAACTGGCCCCCTCAGTTGTCTCCCTGGTACACCATCCTTCCTTTGTCTTCCCCATAGCCTGGCCCCAGCCCTTGTGCCCTGCAGCCCAAGTAGGGGTCAGGATAGGGACAATAAAAACTGGGTTCGGGCCTGACTCCAAGCCAGCAGCAGCTGCTGCTTCTCCGCTCCTGGCCTCATTGCAGCCATGATTTCATCGGCGAGTTCACCACCAGCTACCGGGAGCTGAGCAAGGCCCAGAACCAGTTCACGGTGTATGAGGTGAGAGCTCAGCCCAGCCCAGTGACCCAGGCCCTCTGACCCAGCACGCTCCATCTGCAGCTCCCGTCCTGTCCCCACATCACGGTTATCTTCCTCCACGTAGGTTCTTAACCCTCGGAAGAAGTGTAAGAAGAAGAAATATGTCAACTCAGGAACTGTGAGTGCTCCATGCAGCTCTGCCCTCCCAGGTCCCTGGACAGCATGGCAAATACTGGGGCAGGGGAAGGCAGTGGGCACAGAAATTTACACATGGTAATGTTGGGCAGAAGGTGGCACCACTCAGGTTTTTTTTTTTTTTTTCACTATAGGACATGTGTGCTTGCCAGAGAGAGACAGAAAAGAAGGGGATATAACCATGCTGCAATCCCTTCTCCTCCATTCTCCTCTTGGCGTTTTGGGGATGCACACACATGCACCTGGTGTGATTCTCAAGCCATTGGAGCAAACCGGCTGGCCACATGAGAGTCCAGCACCTTAACCACCCCACAACCTGTTGGCCTCATTTTCCCCCCTCATTCAGGAAATAAAAAATTATTTAATATTATTTATGAATATTACTAATTTTTTTTTAATTTGCTATAAGACACATGCACTCATCCAAGAAAAACAGAAAGAGGGAACGTGACAAAGCAAGCTGCCAGGTCTGGGACTTGAACTGCAGTCAGCCATGTGAGAGTCCAGCACCTTACCCACCATGCCACCGGCTGGCCCCCACCCAGGGGAAAATTTTTTGATCTTTACTCTTCAGCAGAATTTTAAAAACCACCCTGAGTTGCATTCCCCAATTGAATATTCTTTTGGAAATCCAAATATGTTTCTGGACTTAAACTTTTTTCTTGGAGAGGTTTTTGCTATAGGGCATGTGCGCTCTCCAGAAAGACAGAGAGAAACATAGAGACAGAAAGCGAGAAATCACCCCCCAAGGGGGTTGCCCACACCACAATCCCTTCTCCTCCATTATCCTCTCGGGATCTTGGGCACACACGCACACGCGCCCGGCGTGAGTTTACGCCTCCAGGTCCGGGACTTGAACCACAGTCGACTACATGGGAGTCCAGCAACATAGCCATTACGCCAATTGCTAGCCCCTGGACTTAACACTTTTTATCCCAACCAGACACTGAACAGGGTGGGACAGGTAGGGGTGGAACCACATGCATCTCTCCAAAACGCGATGTGCCTCTCTCCTTCCGCCACCCAAACTGCCCTTTCCAAAGTGGGAGGGCTGCCTCTTCTGCCCTACAGGTATGTGAGAGTCCAGCCCCTTACCCACCATGCCACCGGCTGGCCCCCACCCAGGGGAAAATTTTTTGATCTTTACTCTTCAGCAGAATTTTAAAAACCACCCTGAGTTGCATTCCCCAATTGAATATTCTTTTGGAAATCCAAATATGTTTCTGGACTTAAACTTTTTTCTTGGAGAGGTTTTTGCTATAGGGCATGTGCGCTCTCCAGAAAGACAGAGAGAAACATAGAGACAGAAAGCGAGAAATCACCCCCCAAGGGGGTTGCCCACACCACAATCCCTTCTCCTCCATTATCCTCTCGGGATCTTGGGCACACACGCACACGCGCCCGGCGTGAGTTTACGCCTCCAGGTCCGGGACTTGAACCACAGTCGACTACATGGGAGTCCAGCAACATAGCCATTACGCCAATTGCTAGCCCCTGGACTTAACACTTTTTATCCCAACCAGACACTGAACAGGGTGGGACAGGTAGGGGTGGAACCACATGCATCTCTCCAAAACGCGATGTGCCTCTCTCCTTCCGCCACCCAAACTGCCCTTTCCAAAGTGGGAGGGCTGCCTCTTCTGCCCTACAGGTGACGCTGCTCTCCTTCTCCGTGGACTCCGAATTCACTTTTGTGGATTACATCAAAGGAGGGTAAGTTATGGGCCACGCTCTGGGCTGAAAGTCCAGCCGTGAGTTACTCCCATGCCTGAGCCTCAGTTTTCTTATTTGTGAATGGTCAGGGCCCCATGAGGTAAGCATTGGGAAAACTATAAAACATCTATAAAATGCAAAATCCCCTCCCTCAGAGGTCCCAGAAAAGATGACTACCAGCCCAGTGGTTTTCAGTGTAGTGGTGGCCCCAGTCAACTGAATAGGGCCCAGATGCAAGTTATGGCCAGGCAGGAGGGAGAAGCCAAGAGACGGGGAGAGGCCATGAGCCAGGGAGAAGCTGAGCAGACTGCATGGGGAAGTCCTGCTTGGTTCAGGGGAGGCAGGAAGAGCCGGGGCCGTTACTTTGCTTCTCTGAACCTCACTTTTCTCCTATGTAAATGGAAAATATTAACTACCACTTCAGGGCTATAGTAAGGATTACATTAAATTACCTGTAGTACCCTTGTCACACTGTAGGCATTTAATCCTGCTACCCAAAGTGTGGGCCAGGGGCCAGCAGCATCAGCATCACTCAGGAGTTGGTTAGTGTCTGCCCAGACCATCTGGATCAGAATCTGCATTTGAACAGGAGCCCAGGGGATCTGTGTGCACATGGATGTTTATACTGTTGTGCTACGTCTTGGTCCTCACGTCTCAACCCCTCTACTTTCTCAACAGAACACAGCTGAACTTCACAGTAGCTATCGACTTCACAGCTTCCAATGGTGAGGCATGGATGGGGGTCGGGGGGCAGGCTCTGAGGGAATCATTAGGAATTGGCCTGGTTTGCTACCTGGGGATGAGAGTTTCCCTACCCAAGAAGCCTAGGCTTGGGTAAAGCCCAGCCAGGATAGCACTGGAGTGAGAGTGTTCGAGGGCAGGGGTTGGTGGAGGGCACGGGAAAACAGATGGGTAGGGAGATCAGAGGAGGCTGAGGATAGCTAGCTGTTCAACAGGTGGGTTAGTAATGAGCAGATGGGAGAGAAAGGGGTAAAAGGAGAGATGGAGAGGTGACTAGGTGGTAATGATGACTAGATGGATAGCCCGATGAACACAGTGGGTAGATGGGCTGCTAAATGAGTATGACAGACCGGACAAGGAGGTGCATGGGTGGGTGTGTGGGTGGACACCTAGACAGATGTGTAAGTTGGAAAAACAGCATGTAGGCAGACAGAATGTGTAGACAGGTAGATAGGCCCATATGAGAACAGGCGAGCGAATGCATGGAATGGATAGGACTGACTGGCTGGCTACGCAGCTGGGTAAAATAGTACGGTTATATACATGGATGGAAAGGTAGGAGAAATGGCAGGTGGACAGGAGGATGGGTAAATGGCTAGACAGCTGGGTAAGAAAATGGAGATGGTGTGGAGGCGAAGGTGCTGGATCCCACATGGCCGACTCCATGATCTGAGTCTCAGGCCCAGCAGCTGGAAAATCATGCCAGGTGCATGTGCCTGCATGCCCCAATTCCTCAGAGAAAAATGGAGAAGGAATTATAGCGTGACCATCCCTACTGTGGGGGTGGTTTCTCTGGCAAGTGCATGTTTTTTTTCTTTATTATTTTAACTTAACTTTATTTATCATTAATATTTTCCAGTTTGATCAGAGAGAAGACAGAGACAGAGAGGGAAAGCAAGTCACCTGGTCTGGCCATGAACCACGGTCGGCCATATGGGAATGTAGCGCCTTTAGCCTCCACTCTACCTGCCGGCCCTGCATGTGCCCTATAGTAGAAACCGTAGGCTTTATGTGTTATTTTTTTTTTCCTTTTTTTTTTTTTTTGGATAGGTTTTTACTATAGGGCACATGCACTCGCCAGAAAGACAGACAGAGGCAGAGAGACAGAAAGCGAGAAATAACTTCCCAGGGGGCAGGCCATACCACAATCTCATCTCCTCCATTCTCCTCTTGGGATCTTGGGCACACATGCACATGGCGTGAGTTTAAGCTACTGGATCCAGGGCTTGAACCACAGTTGGCTACATGGGAGTTCAGCAACATAGCCATTATGCCAACTGCTGGCCCCAAGTAAAAACTATATTAAAAAAAATTTTGAAGGAAGAAAATGGAGAGATGGACATATGAAAATGAATAGAATCAACAATGATACATTGGG
>NW_006159827.1:1638463-1651576 GCF_000334495.1 Tupaia belangeri chinensis | reverse complement strand
GTGATGTGATTTCTCGCTTTCTGTCTCTATGTCTCTCTCTGTCTGTCTGGCGAGCGCACGCACTCTATAGCGAAAAACCTCTCAAACAAAACAAAACAAAAAAAACAATGATCCATTTATCGATGGATAAACACATTAAAATCTATTGAAAGATAGACTTATGGCCAAGTAGATGAGTGGGTGGGTGGGTCTAGGGGTAGGTAAACAAATGGATGGAAATATATGGAGATGGGTAGGTGGAGAGATGGATAAATAGCAGACAGGTGATTGGGTACAATAATGAGGGATGACTTGGGAGGCGTGGGTAAATCAATACATGGGTGGATGCATACAAGGATAAGCAGGTGAACACATGGATGATCGAGGTGACCATGAGACCGGCACTCCTGTGTCCCTACAGGGAACCCCCTGCAGCCTACCTCCCTGCACTACATGAGTCCCTACCAGCTCAGCGCCTATGCCATGGCCCTGAAGGCAGTGGGAGAGATCATCCAGGACTACGACAGTGACAAGCTCTTCCCAGCGTATGGCTTCGGGGCCAAACTGCCCCCAGAGGGACGGATCTCCCACCAGTTCCCCCTGGTAGGTACGGGCCAGAGCTACTCTCTGTGCCCTGGCCTCTGGCCCACCCAAGTCGATGAATTTCTTGTATTTCCATTTCTTGAAAGGCAAGGGCCTGCAGAAGATGAAGAAGCTCTGAGCAAAGAGCGGGGCAGGGCTGGGTTTGTAGGGGAGCATGAAAGGGCCTGATGGAAAGAGGAAGGAGGCAGCCAGGATCAGAGCACTGCCCTGGGTGTGTCCCGGCTGGGCTGAGCCTGGCAAGGCATCTTCTTTGACAGAACAACAATGATGAGGACCCCAACTGTGCGGGCATCGAGGGTGTGCTGGAGAGCTACTTCCAGAGCCTGCGCACCGTGCAGCTCTACGGACCTACCTACTTTGCTCCTGTCATCAACCAGGTGGCCAGGTAAGGGTGCACAGGGGTGGGAAGGTGTGGAGACCCAAACTGGGAACTGACTCCCCAGGGACAGTCAGGGCCCCTCTCGGATCTGCTTGGCCTTTGGAGAGAAGGGGAAAGGTTCAGTGTTGGCAAAACTGCTACAAAGAGGTCACATAATACCTTATTGTAGGGCAAAGAGGGATTCAACAAACTACCGCAAACCCGCTCCCTGGGAATGACAACCTAGGCCTTGCGTTTGGATAAGAGAGGGAAGCGCTGGTAACACAGTGCTGAAGGCGTAAGCCTCAGCATCAGACCAGGGTGTGACGCCAGCTCCACTACTCACTAACCATGTCCCCTTAACCAACCTAGCCTCTTTAAACCTCTATTTCATTGCCGTAAGGCAGGGTAATAACGGATGGCAATAGCAGCTTCTTTATTAGCTATAGTGAGGTTAAAAATCATATAACAACGAGGGCCAGCAGGTGGCATGGTGGTTAAGGTGCTGGACTCCCACATAGCCAACTGTGGTTCGAGTCCCAAATCCAGCGGCTTAAAACTCAGGCCAGGCACGTATGTATCCATGCCCAGAATCCCAAAAGGGGGACCAGCAGGTGACGTAGAGGTACTGGACTCCCATGTGATTCAAGTCTAGGACCCGGTAGCTTGCAACTCAGGCTGGGCGTGTGTGTATGCATGCCCAAGATCCCGAGAGGAAAATGGGGGAGAGGGGATTACAGCATGGCCATCCCTCCTGGGGGGTGATTTTTTGCTTTCTGTCTCTCTGGTGAGTGCACACACCCTATAGCAAACATCTCTTTCAAAAAAAAAAAAAACAAAAGGTGATGGAGGAGAAGGGATTGAAGCTTGACTGTCCCGTGGTGGGTGTACTTTTCCACTCCCCTCCTCTGTCTCTGTCCAGTGGATGCGTAAATAAAAAGGTGACGTAATAGCGCTGTGGAGCACGTCAAAGACAGAGCACGGCGATAAGAGACCGCCCGGTACTGCCCGTGGGAACGTGGCCGCTCTCCGCAGCCTCTCCCGTACGTACTCAGACCGGCCGTCAAGTCACCTCGACCATGTCACTGCTGATTTTTACACTGATATTGCAGTTAGAGTACATTTCTGTTGTTATTACACAGACTTCTTAAATATCATCGTGGGCAACTGCAGCGATCCGTTTAGTCACTCATTTAGTGAACACTTAGAAAGGGCAGTGTGCTGCGAGGCTGGGCCCCGCCGCCAGACCCAGCGAAGTTCGCACAGTAGCTCTGTCAGCCACTAGCTGTGTGGCTTTGGTGAAGACCCGTAACCTCTGTCCTGGCTCCTCACTGGTAAAATGAGGATGGGGTGTTGTGAGCGTGGCTTATGTAGGTCGAACACTTAGGATGCCCCCGCGCACCCCTAGCACTCTTAGGTGTCGGCTGTGATGGGGCTGTTACTGCCATTACTACTAGTCGGAGGGCATCCGTTGTGTGCTCAGCTCTCTGCTGGGGCACTGGAGACCCACAGATGAATCGGATCTAGTTCCTGCCCTTGGGAACTCCCGGCTTGGTGCAGGAGACAGAAATAAATCAATCATGGCCTTCCGGAGGCCAGAGCTTCCCAGGCTTCTCTAGCAGGTCGCCCGTCAGCAGAGGCAAGGGACTGCATCCTCCTGGGAGAATCAGGGCATGACAGAGAGCGGCGAGACCGAGACTGCCTCTGAAGTCTCCATATTTCATCCTAAAGATGCATGCCAAGTGTCTATTCTTCTCACATTGGTGTCCCTGTTTGCTTTCGCTTAGGGGGAAAAAGGTGTTTTAAATGTATTTGCAGTCATCTAGCTGGAGCCATCAGATCATGTAGGAGGACGGAGATACCCTGTATGCTGGGGGACCCTCTGGGGGTACCCTCAGGGTATGAGGACCCACTTTAGAGGAGCAGACAGCCCACCTTGCTGGGCGGGGCCGTAGGCTAGCAGATGGAGGGAGACTGGGGGATGGGGGGGGACAGAGGCCTGCCCCAGAGGGGACTGCTCGGCCAGGTCTACAGGGCAAGCTGGACTTACCAGAGAATGAAGGGCAGAGTGGACAGGTAGCGAGGACGGCGTGTGGAAGCAGACGGACGAGCGGCAAGGTCGGGAAACCGTGGGCAGTTTCGGTGGCCAGGGTCGCTGTGTGTGTGGAAGAACGCCCAGAGAGCGGGGCCAGTGGAGAGCGATGGGATCAGAGCTCGGAGGGCTTGAGGCCCAGCTGGTCAAGTCTGGGCTTGGATCCCAGCTTCCCCACCCCTTGGGGGTACGACGCAGTGTTTCAGCACTGCATTTCCTCATTTTAAAAATTGGAGTAGGGCCAGCCAGTGGCGTGGTGGTAAAGGTGGCCAAAGGGGAAAGGCTAACTGCACAGTTCAAGTCCCAGGCCCAGTGATTCGAAAAAACACACGGGGTGCTGAAATCCCCACAGGAGGGAGAGCTAGAGGAGAAGGGGGTTGCAGCATGACCGTTCCCCATGGAGGGGGTGCTCTCTCACTTTTTTCTCTGTGTGTGTGTCTCCCTCACTCTCGGTGTCTCTGACCACGAGCCCTCTGTAAATAAAAAAAAAAAGAAAAGAAAAGAAAAAGTGCCTCCCTCACAGAAAAGTCACGAGGGACAAATTAGGTCACATCTGTCCAGCGTGCACCTGTGATTTTGATGACCCCAGGGAGTCAGCAACGGCTGAGTGGGCGGCTGGCCTCCCGCGGGCCCCCCACCCGTCTCAGCTGCTCCCAGACCAAAGGGCCTTGGGAACGCGAGGCATCGACAGGGAACTGAAGAGGCGCCTCCTGGGCCCCTAGACCCTTCCGTGACGCCCGCTGCCTCCAGCTTGCAAATGCGTGCAAGCCGCCCCCACTCACCTCAGCCTCATCTCTCCTCATCTACATGTGACTCCTAGAATACGTGACGGGGCTTCAAAAAGTTGGTGGGAAGTGTGTACTGTGAAAAAACTTCGCATGGAGTGCAAAAATGTTGTACCAAAATAAACTCATCCCCCCGATCCTAAGTTTTTCATGAACTTTTTGAAGTCCCTTTGTACACTCTGTTGGTTTGTACCTGCCATTCCCTTTACCTCCCCGCCCCTGCCAGCCCACCCTTCCTCCACCATCACCTGGCTAAACCCCACTCTTTTTTTTTCCCTCTAGGGTGTGTGCACTTGCTGGGGAGAGACAGAGCGACAGTGAGGGGGAAAGTGAGCGATCATTCCCGAAAGGGGATGGCCATGCTGCAGTCCCGTCTCCTCCATTCTCCTCTTGGGGGTTTTGGTCATGCACGCACACCTACTCAGTGCGATCTTAAGCTACCAGGACTGGGACAAGGTCCATGCAAGTCTAGCACTTTAACCATCACGCCACTTGCTGACACCAATCCCACTCATTTCTCAGGGCTCAGGTTTCAGCCGTAAGCGCATGTTAGCAAAGCTCCTCTCCCCTCTAGGACAGCATCCCTTTCTCTGCTGCATGCCCAGCACCCAGCTTGTACCTCACAGGCAGGCATGCAGTGACTGCTGAGAAATGAGCAGGAGGACGTACCAGGCCAGGCCCATGAGGTGACTGGGGCCAGAATTCAGAAGGGGAAGGGTCTGCTAAGGGGATCACAGTCCATTCCCATCCTGGGCCCTCAGCAAGCTGAGCCAGAATTACGTGAATTCTGCATTTTCACCAGACTCGAATCTTTTTTTTCTTTTTGGAGAGGTTTTTGCTATAGGGCGCGTGTGCTTGCCAGAGAGAAACAGAGAGACAGAAAGCAAGAAATCACCCCCAGGGGGGATGGCCACGCCGCAATCCCTTCTCCTCCATTGTCCTCTCAGGATCTTGGGGATGCACACACACGCGCCCAGTGTGAATTTAAGCCACTAGGTCTGAGACTCGACCCGTGATCGACTACATGGGAGTTCAGCAACATAACCATTAGGCCAACTGCTGGTCGACAACTGTTGGTTGTATTTTTTCTTTTTTTTTTTTTTTTTAACTTTTTAATGTTTTTGCTATAGGGTACATGTACTTCTGGAGAGAGACAGTGAGGAAATGTGAAAACTCACTTTCCAGGAAGGATGGCCACACAGCAATCCCTTCTCCATTCTCTTCTTGGGACTTTGGCCACATGTGCATGCGTAACCAGTGTGGTTTTCAGGCCTCCAAGTCCAGGGCTCACACCATCGTCAACCACATGGAGGTCCAGCACCTTAACCACCAAAGCGACCTACTGGCTGCTCATTTGACTTTTTGAAATCAGGCTCAAACACAAGTACTGGGCCAGTCAGGTGGCACGGTGGCTAAGATGGCTGATCCCACATGGCCAACTGATGGCAAGGGAAGAGGGCATGTTAAGGGATGGTGGCATGGTCATCCCCCTGGGGAGTGATTTCTCGCTTTCCCTCTCTCCCCCTCTGTCTTTCTCGGGCAAGCACACGTGCACTATAGCAAACTAAAAAAAGAAAACAAGGGGACCAGCAGTTAGCATAATGGCTATATCGCTGGACTCCCACATAGTCGACCGCGGTTCGCGTCCCAGACCCAGTGGCTTAGAACTCACGCCGGGCGCGTGTGCGTGCGTGCCCAAGATCCCAAGAGGAGAATGGAGGAGAAGGGATTGCGGCGTGACCATCCCCCCTGGGGGGTGATTTCTCACCTTCTGTCTCTATGTCTCTCTCTGTCTGGCAAGCGCACATGCCCTATAGTGAAAACCTCTCCAAAAAAAAAAAAGAAAACAAAAACAAAAAAGCACAGCACTATCCAATATAGCTCTTTACAATGACACGACTGTTCTGTATCTGTTCAGTCCAGTATGGTCTTCACCAGCCACATGTACGTGGATAGTGAGTACTTGAAAGATAGCTATAGTAATCAAGGAGCTGAATGGTAAAAATAACATTTATTTTATGATAGAGAATGTCTATGTGAAAAAGAGAGCAGCATTTTTTTTTTTTGGAGAGTTTTTTGTTATAGGGTGCGTGCGTTTGCCAGAAAGAGACAGAAAGCGAGAAATCACCCCCCAGGGGAGTGGCCACACAGCAATCCCTTCTCCTCCATTCTCTTCTTGGGATCTTGGGCACGCACACACACGCACCTGGCATGAGTTTAAGCCACCAGGTCCAGGACTCAGACCGCAGTCGACTACATGGGAGTCCAGCGACACAGCCATTACGCCAACTGCTGGTCCCCGGTCCTCAGGATCTTGGGCATCTGTATGTGCACTTGGCAAGGATGCAGACCCAGATCAGTCACGGGGCTTCCAGCACTGCAGACTGGCAGGACGTGGGCTGCACCACCTGGGCTGGGCCAAGGAACTGAATGTTTCCTTTAAACTGGGGCAGCCAGACGTGGTTAAGCTACCTTACTGGGTGGCTCTGCTCTGCCCTTCCCAGTTCACCCAAGGTTTAAGACCGGAAGTCCAGAGTCCAGGGTCCACCCTGCTTTCATGTCCTCTCCAGGCCTTGTTTTTCCTCATGTGTAAAATAAGGGGACTGGACTCTTCTGAAGTCCTTTCCAGATGGAAAAAACTGTGGATTCAAACACTGATGTTGAGGGAGGGAAAGGAGCTCTGGGAGCAGGTCGACCTGCTGGGGGACACATTAGGGGAGCCTGCAGCCCAGGTGCTGGAATGCAGTCAGCAGAGGGTAGAAGGGAGAGCGAAGAAATGGGTGAGACAAGGAAGGAAGGAAGCCTCAGCCTTTGCTCTTGCTCTTTTATAACATCAAAATCTTCCCAGGGATTGACAGCCCCATGTGACCTGGCTTCTGTACCCCGTCAGCCACATAGTCCACTCTGCTCCCCTCACCTGTGACCTCTGGGTATGGTGGGCTTCCTGCTGCCCAACCACAGGGCCTCTGTCCCTGCTGGCTCTGCCTGGAACAGTCCCCTCCTTCACTTAGTTTCTCCCCCATCCTCCAACACTGCTTCCTTAAAGGAGCCCTCACTGGGTCTGCACCAGGTCAGGCCCACTGCCACGGCAGCGTCCCCTCCCTTCACAGCACTCACCCCAGTGGTAGTCTCACCTCTGTGCGATTCTCGATTCTCGGATTAACATCTGCCTCCCTCCGGAGGGTCTGCGTGGATTTTCCCCACTTTGTGTGTCTTCCATGCATTTCTGGAGGGATGCAGGCAGGGGCAGGCCCCAGGTCTGGTGAGGGAGCAGGGACTGTAGAAACCCCATTTCTCGCCCAGTGCTCACACACTGGCTGCAGAAGCATGGGGTCGGGGGCTCCCTGGGCCTCGCGGGTTCTCAGCTGGATTCTGCTCCTGGCCTCTCCTCCAGGGCTGCCGCCAAGATCTCCGACGGCTCTCAGTACTACGTCCTGCTCATCATCACCGATGGGGTCATATCCGACATGACGCAGACCAAGGAGGCCATCGTCAGCGTGAGTCTGCGGGGGGGCGGCTTGGCAGGGAGGGGTCGCTGTCGGCACTGCGAGGGGAGGGGCCGATGTGTTACCCTGCTGTGCGCTGACACGTTAGCCTGCCGGTGTCAAGGATGTTGGCAGAAGACACGACTCCTGGGTTACAAAGAGTGTTTTATTCCCAGCAAAGCCAGCAGCTGGTTTATCAGCATTTGCTGAGTCTCTGAGTTCCAGCTCTCACAGGATGATGTCAGGAGAATCGGAGGACACCTGCACTCACTGGGGGCTGCATGACAGGAGAGGAGTCCTGAGCTTGAGGGACCTGCATCTTTGGGGTCAGCCAAGTGGCCTGATGGTTAAGGCAGTGAGATCCTACATGGCCGACTGCACAGTTTGAATCTTGGACCCAGCAGCTCGAAAAACACACAGGCTGCATGTGCATGTGTGCCAGAAATCCTGAGAGGAGAGTGGAGGAGACGGGATTGCAGCATGGCCATCCCCCTGGGGAATGATTTCTCTCTGCCTCCCACTCTGTCTCTCCTCCCAGTGAGTGCATGCAACCCATAGCAAATTAAAAAATAATAAAAAGGAACCTGAATCTTTTATACTGGGCAGTAAGCAAGCCTGCTCTTTGTTCCAGTGGGAGTCCTTTTTAAAAGTATACTAGACAGGGGGCCAGCAGTTAGTGTAATGGCTATGTCACTGGACTCCCATGTAGTCGACCACAGTTCAAGTCCTGGACCCGGCAGCTTAAACTCACGCCGGGCATGTGTGCGTATGTGCCCAAGATCCTGAGAGGAGAATGGAGGAGAAGGAATTGTGGCGTGGCCATCCCCCATGGGGGGTGATTTCTCGCTTTCTGTCTCTCTGTCTCTCTGTCTGTCTCTCTGGCAAGCACAAGCACCCTGTAGCAAAAACCTCTCCAAAAAAAGAAAAACAAACAAAAAAGTATACTAGACAGTAAAAGAGTTGCCCTCTGCTTTCAAGGCCGGATGATATAAACATTCTTGAAGAAAACAGTCTGAAACAAAGAGAATTGGTGCCTCTGTTCGCAAGGGATGCAGCAACATCTCTCTCACACACACACACACACACACACACAGACACATACACACATGTACACACACACATGCACATACAGACGTGCACACATGCATGCACGTGTACACACATACACACGTCTCTCAGTGTCACCTCCCTGGTTCCGGCCGCCTGCCCCAACTGCTCATGCTCTCTTCCCACAGGCGTCCTCCCTGCCCATGTCTATCATTATTGTCGGAGTGGGACCAGCCATGTTTGAGGGTGAGCAGGATGAGGGCTACGAGTGGGACTAATAATGGGGGAGGCCTGCCTCACAGAAAAGGCAGGATGGATCCCCCGCTGGGACCTCTGCTAAGTTCAGACCTTCTCTGAACCCGTTTCCCCATCACAACGAAGGCCGGTACTACTGATATGCTTCCCGGGATCCCTGGGAGGGTGGAATGGAGTGTGGGGGCGTGATGACTCCCTACCAAGGTCTAAGGTCTGTAGGATTTCCCGTAACCACCGGGTGTTCTTGGGATTACTCCAAAAGGAAGCTGAGGTAGGGGGCAGCGTGGGGGGCCTGGCCAGGCCATCGGCTGAGGGGTGTCTCTTCTGCAGCGATGGAAGAGTTGGACGGTGACGATGTGCGTGTGTCATCTCGGGGACGCTACGCGGAGCGGGACATCGTCCAGGTAGACCTTCCCCGGGAAGCCTGTGCAACTGAGCACGGCGGGGAAGGGAGTCACCCCTTACTGCCGTCTCAGCCTCCCAGGCTGCCCTCGCCCCTCCACCCTGGCTCCTTCATGTGTTCTGACCAGAGTTGGCTGCGGCCTAGGTAGTTCCATGCAGCGGGGCTCCCCCAGGTCCCCGCTGTGTAGTGGAGGCAGCCAGTAACACACAAGCACACAGCACACGGCCCATTAGATGGGAACACGTGCTCTGGAGGAACAGCAAATGCCCCTGTGGGGGCCTAGACCACAGGACCGGATGGGTCCGGCAGTCAGGGGCGGCTTTCATGAAACGACGTTTGAGCTGAGACCTACAGGAAGGTGTAAGCTGACAGGCAGAGGAACACCGTGTCAAAGGAGCCCCGTGGCTCCAAACTGGCCTGATCGAGCCGAGGGCAGGAGCCAGGATCACACTGAGCAAGGGGGAGCCCGAGCCTCGCTGGACATGGCGGAGATTTGGGGTCTGGTTCTAAGCACGTTGGAAAGCTCTTGGAAGATTTTACGTAGGGGAGGGGTGAGGTGGTCAGACTGGCTGTTTAAAAGATCTGTTTGTGGGGCCAGCTGATGGTACCGTGGTTGTGTCGCTGGACTCCCACGTGGCTGACCCTAGTTCAAGTTCTGGATCCAGAGATGGAGATAACATCGTGTGTGTGCATGCCCAAGATCCTGGGAGGAGAGTGGAGGGATTGTGGCATGGCCATCCCCCTAGGGGGGGATTTCTCACTTTCCCTCTCACTGTCTCTGTCTCTCCAGTGAGTGCAAACACCCTATAGCAAAAATCTCTAAAAAAAAAAAGGAAGGAGAGAGAGAGAGAGAAAGAAAGAAAAAGATAGAGAGAAAGAAAAAAGATCTGCTTGCTACTTGGAGGGTGGCCCACAGCAGGCGGGAGAGGAGGCAGGAAGATGATTGGTGAGGAAGCCTCTGAAGAGAAGAGGGCAGTAAGATTAAGGATCTGGAGGAGGAGGGAAGGGGAGTGCAGAGAAGTAACAATTCGAAAGATACTTAGAAGAAACTGTTATAAGACTTGATGATGTGATTATTCTGGGATGGGGAGTGAGGGAGGCTCCCAAGATGACTCAGTTTTCTGGCCTGAGCAACTGAGTGACGGTCTCATGTACTGGGAAGGAGAAAGCCAGGGAGATTTGCCTGCCAGAGCCAGAATTTGGTGTGAACACACTGGGTTGAGGTACCCGTGACAGCTGACGGAAGGTCGCACGGGCAACTCAGTGTGTGTTTGGGGACCTTAATAAAGAGGTCAGGGATGGATATGTAAGTGTGGGAGTCATCAGGAGATGGTTCTTGTCCTTCTTTTTCTTTTATTCTTCTCTCTCCTCTTATCAGCCCCTCTCCTGGGCCCCCACCCCTCCCGGTGCCCCTTCTCCCTGGTTCCTGCCCCTTTTTTCCTCGGCCTTGCCTCCTTCCAAGTCCCTCTCCTTCCCCTACCCGGGACCTCCAGGGAACAGTTTTAAAGTCATGAAAGTGTAGAAAATCACCGAGAAGGGGGACCGGCAGGTGATGTAGTAGTTAGGCACTGGACTCCCACATGGCTGACCATGGTTCGGGTCCTGGACCTGGTGACTAGCTTTCTCACTTTCCCTCTCTCTCTCTCCCTGTGTCTCTCTGATAAGCACATGTGCCCTGTAGCAAATTTAATTTAATAATAATCACCAAGAAGGAGAGTTGAGAGACAGGAGGGACCAGGTTTAGAGAGCGGGTACACCAGAGGAATAGGAGGTGGGGAAGGAGCTTCCAGAAAGGCCAGAGATACCCAGAAGAGTATGGCGGCAAGAGTGGGATGTGTCCCGGAGTGTCACACAGAACGGAAAGCTAAAGAGGTTACGTCAAGCACCGTGAGGCCCACTGGGCTGATTTAGCATTGGGGCTTTGGAAAGAGATGCAGGGGCTCAAAAAAGCCCTTCTTCTCCTGCCCCGCACTCTCCTGGCCACGGCCCACAGCTGCCTATCTGTGCCTGTCCCAGTTCGTGCCATTCCGAGACTACGTGGACCGGTCGGGGAACCAGGTGCTGAGCATGGCCCGCCTGGCCAAGGACGTGCTGGCTGAGATCCCAGAACAGCTGCTGTCCTACATGCGCACCAGGGACATCCAGCCTCGGCCCCCACCCGCTGCCAAGTCCAGCCCGACCCCAGCTCCAGAGCAGCCCTGAGGAGTCCATGTAGCCAACGCCCCGCAGTCTGCTCGCCTGCTCACCCGCTGCTGCTGCTGCTGCTGCTGAGAAAGCCAGAGGCACCTGGAGCCCCGGCCCTCACTGGGAGAGCCAGCTTGGAGGATCGGTGCTGGCTGGTGCGCCCTCCACCCCTCACCCGCAGAAGGGCTGGCACCATTGCCGCCTCCCCGCCTTCATGCCAATAATAAAGCTGATCTTTACTCCACCTGTTTCATGGGTCTTGGAGAGGAAGATGGGGTACCCAGGGCCGGGACCACACCAAGAGGGAGGAACGAGATGGCTTCAGCCGGGGCTCATCCCCATCCCGACACATTCACCTGATCACTCCTTCATACGATCTTCAGCCACTTTAAGGAATAAATGGAATTTTGTATCTGTTTACATTTTCCCCCCTCGTTAGAGAAGCCTATAGCTTTACTCAGATTTTCAAGGAAGGTTCCTGATCTCAAAAGGGGTTAGCTTTAAAATAACTCTGCTTCGATCCATGTATTCCTCTTTTTTTTTTCTTTAGAGGTTTTTGCTATAGGGTGCGTGCACTCGCCAGAAAGACAGAGAGAAACAGAGAGACAGAAAGCAAGAAATCACCCCCCCGGGGGGATGGCCACATTGCAGTCCCCTCTCCTCCATTCTCCTCTCAGGATCTTGGGCACGCACACACGCACCTGGCGTGAGTTTAAGCCACTGGGTCCTGGACTTGAACCGCAGTCGACTACGTGGGAGTCCAGCGACATAGCCATTACACTAACTGCTGGTCCCGATTCTTCTTCTTCATCTACTTATCTCTTCCATGAGCCAGAGAGACAGAGACAGCACCCCTAGCAGGAGTTTTGATGCTGCAGCCCACCCCTATCCTCAGCCAGTCCCAGATCATGGGCACTAGGGTACTCAGGGAGGTCTCTGGATGCAAACCGGGAACCTTCCCACGTGGGTTGCCTTTGCAGTTACTGTTGTACTATTGTCCAGCCCCAAGATTCATTCTGATTTTTTTTTCAATTGCCAGAGGGCAGGTGTGCTCACCAGACACAGAGAAAACGCCCTTCAGTGGGGTGTGGTCATGACACAATCCCTTCCACAGGCCTAGAGTGTTTTTCAAGCTGCCAGGTCTAGGATTCAAGTAATGCTTGGCCATGTGGGACCTGGCTCCCCTAACCTCTAGGCTATGCGACTGGCCCCTTATTCTCAATGTTTGGAATGAGGATGATAACAGGTAATACTTTCTTTGAGTAGTCACTACCTCTCAGACATCATGCTGAGTGATTTACAAACATCACCTCATTTAATCCTCACAACCACCCTGTGAGTTAGATACTCTATCTCTGCTTTACACATGAGAAGACAAGTTCAGAGAAGGTAAGTCCCTTGTTAAAAAGAACTCTTCATTTTGACCTCAGATTCCAAGTTCTGAGTCAGCAAACATCTTCCTGGAGTGTCCATTTTACTGAGATGTTTTTCAGAAAACATGTATTTACGAGAAACATACACATTTTTATGGTTGAATGAAAAGTTTTAAGATAAAATAGCGGTTTTCATATGGCTTAGACCTGGCCCCAGAAGCCCGGAAGACCCTTTCATGTCCCTCTTTGATGACAAAACCGGAGTACTGTTTAACAGCGATGTCAAATGAGCTCGAGGAGGACTGAACAACTTGCCCACGTTCACGTGGCTGGGAGGGGGTGGCCCGGCCACACTGATGCAGCTCCGCGTGTTCTGACACCGTCTTCCAGCCAGCGCGTAGCCATGCGGCAAATCCTCGCCCACCCGCAGGCTCCCCGGCAGGGGAATCCCCCAGTTCCCCGAACACACAGGCCGCCGTCCCCCGCCAGCCCCTTCCTGCAGATCGGGCCCTTCCCTCTCGCCCCTCTCTACCTTTCCCGAGCGCCTTC
>NW_006159827.1:1637847-1638252 GCF_000334495.1 Tupaia belangeri chinensis | reverse complement strand
CCGCCCCCCCCCCGCCCCTACCCCCAACCCCGGGCCCGCGTAGGCTCCGGCCTGCGTCCGTCCTGCTCGGGCTCTGCCCTCAGCCCCGCCCCTGGCTCCGGCCCCGCCTCGCCGCCGCCCTCGGAGACCCAGGCCAGGTCCCTACCGCAGCTGCGGCGCCAGCAGGAGGGAGGGAGCGAGGAGGGAGGAGGCAGAGGGGGAAGGGAGAAGGGCGGGCTCCTCACGCCCGGCCCCGCGCTCACCGTCCGTGGCCGCAGATTCGTCACAAACGGCCAGTCGACCCCGAGCCCTGAGCACTACGACTCCGGTCTCCAGTGTCTCTGCTCTGAGGTGGAGCTGCAGGAGGAACCCTTGTGGGGTGTCCAGGGGCCTCGTCGAGTCTCGGAGAATGGCCTCTCGCGCCTC
>NW_006159827.1:1634278-1637405 GCF_000334495.1 Tupaia belangeri chinensis | reverse complement strand
GGGAAGAGGCTGGCTACTTTGGCGGGTCGCGCCCTGAGCCGCCAGGCCGGGGTGTCCCTCGGGCCACGCTGGCCAGCAGAACTGACAGGGCACTGACAGTGCGCTCGCTCCCTGCCGGCATCCGGGGCAACAGTCTGCGGGCCTGCCCCGGCCAATGGCAGCAGGGGATCCCTGTTTAACTTGTTACACTTCGACCGAGGGGAAACGCCGCCGCATCCGGGAGAGGGTTGCGGGCACTGCTGGGCCGGGCCTGGGCCCTCCGGCCCCCGCCCCCTACTTCCTCCAGTCCCCTGAGCTCCCCGGGGCAGGAGCAGCCGCCATACCGCTGGGCCTCGGGCCCTCCCCGCAGCTTTCAGGTCTGAGTTCTCCCTTCGCCACCTCCCTCTCCTGGGCCTGTGCCGCAGGTCCCAGCGGGACGTTGCCGGCCTGCTGTGCGACTTCGGGAGCCCACTCGGGACCCTGCTTGGAAAGACTAGCGCTTGTTTGTGCCTCCAGTTGGTTTGTGTTTAAAGATACAGCCGCGGGCAGGAAATTGGAGGAGCTGGCGTTGAGAACGGGTCTTTACTGATGGGGAAATCCAGGACTGTTTGACAGAAGGGCTGGAGCTACCCATTGGCCAGGTGAAGCGGCAGGAGGAGAGAGGCCAAGACGGGTCACTGTTTGTCAGGAAGCTCAGCGTAGCTTTGCCTGGGAGGGTGCCAAGCTCCTAGCTGAATTGTTAAACTCAACTAGGCCGAGAGAAATTGGGGCAGTCTGTGACCAAGCTGGGCTTCCTGGGGGCTGGTGCCATCTGCTGTCTCCACTCACCCAGGCACACTACAGAGGGGGAAGGGCGGCCGAGCAGCGCGGCTCTCAGCAGGTCGCGTTCCTGTGGGTACTCGGGGGCCTGGCAGTTGGTAGGCTCTCCGTTGATGTTCCAGGAGTGGGTGAATGAAAGGCTCGGATGTAACACCTGCTGCTGTCCCTGACGAGGTGACCTCAGTTTTCACTTGTCACCACAGTATATCTCCCAACATAGTCCTAGGGCTGGGAACAAGGCTCCCCATGGACAACTTAGAAATGAACTAATACTTTCACACTTGAACTTAGCCAAAAGGCCGAGAAGTGATCGGTTATTTCCACGGTCCCTGTATTTACTTTGTTGGAGTCCAAGATTTAATCACTGGCCACCCATTCAAGCTTCTGGTGGGCTAACACTAGCTTAACGTCTCTCTCATCTCCAGATCTGGAGGTCCTCTCATTCAGCTGTTTATTTAACAAGTTGTTCATTCATTTGCTAAAAATGGAATGTCCAGTGCATGCTCGGTACTGGGAGTATAGGGCTGAGTAGGTTCTGGGGTCAGTACCACACACCTCCTGCTCTAGCAGGATCCAGAACTTCCCGTGTGGTAAGTGCCACCGTAGAGGTGACGCTGGGATGCCGTGGAAACTGCTCCCCGTGGGAAAGTCAAGTCATAAGTGACGTTTGACCTAGGTGTTGAAGAATGTATAGGAGCCCAACAGTCAAAGAGAGGGCATTTCATCTTGCAGGGATGAAAGGATATGTCACTTAGGGAATGGCAAGATGCCGTGTAGACCGGAACAGCTGTAGCTGCGGGAAAGAGTCTGGAAAGGAGGGTGAGGGCCAGATAGTTCATGGAGTACCCTGGGTGTTAGCATTTGAATTTGAACGTTGCCCTAAAGGAACGGGGAGCTGCTGGGATCTTTCTGTCAGGAGACTGGTATGATCATTGCTACTGGGTAGAAAATCACTCTGGCTACATTATGTGAGATTGAGACACAGGACGGGATGACCAGACGGGAGGTGACGAGGGCCGAGATGCAAGAGATGGCATCTGGACACAGCGTAGAGGTGGGCTGCCCAGGACCTGGTGACCTCTGGGGAGAGGGAAGACTGGAGAGAGGGATTTCTGACACGAGTGACCAGGAACTCCCAGTCTAATGCTCTCCGATCTGTATATTCTAGATGTGACAGCATGGGGGTGGACTTTGACGTGAAGACTTTCTGCCACAACTTACGGGCAACTAAGCCACCGTACGAGTGCCCCGTGGAGACCTGCCGCAAGGTCTACAAGAGCTACAGTGGTATCGAGTACCACCTGTATCACTATGACCACGACAACCCGCCACCCCCGCAGCAGACCCCGCTCCGCAAGCACAAGAAGAAGGGGCGTCAGTCACGTCCAGCCAACAAGCAGTCCCCTAGCCCCTCAGAGGTGTCACAGTCACCAGGCCGTGAGGTGATGAGCTACGCACAGGCCCAGCGCATGGTGGAGGTGGACCTGCATGGCCGCGTCCACCGCATCAGCATCTTTGACAACCTAGATGTGGTGTCAGAGGACGAGGAAGCCCCCGAGGAGGCCCCTGAGAATGGCAGCAACAAAGAGAACACTGAGACACCGGCTGCTACTCCCAAGTCAGGCAAGCATAAGAACAAGGAGAAGCGCAAGGACTCCAACCATCACCACCACCATAACGCTTCTGCCAGCGCCACTCCCAAGCTGCCAGAGGTGGTGTACCGGGAGCTGGAGCAGGACACCCCCGATGCCCCACCCCGGCCAACTTCCTACTACCGGTAAGGCCACCCCTACCTCCCAGCTCTGGAAAACTGGCCAAGCAGGGCTCAGGAGCCACGGAGAGCGGACGGGCACAGATAAGAGAGTGGCAGGGGATGTTGGATAGCAGAACAGCGATCCTGCCAGGGCAGGGAGAGGAACAGGTCCCTGCTGATGGTGACAGTCACTCTGCACCGCTGCACGCCAGGCCCTGCACTCGGTGCTTTATAGCCACCCCCTAATTTTATTGTCATAACCCTCAGGTAGGCAGTGCTCTCATTTCTCAGATGAGAAAACCATAGTTCAAAAAGGGTGCCAGGCTGGGACCAGCAGTTAGTGTAATGGCTATGTCGCTGAACGAACGCAGTTCAAGTCCCGGACCCGGTGGCTTAAACTCACACTGGCCGCATGTGCGTGCGTGCCCAAGATCCCGAGAGGAGAATGGAGGAAAAGGGATTGCAGCGTGGCCATCCCCCCTGGGGGGTGATTTCTTGCTTTCTATCTCTGTGTCTCTGTGGCAAAGCACACACACCCTATAGCAAAAACCTCTCCCAAAAAAAAAAAAAAAAAAA
>NW_006159827.1:1632562-1633811 GCF_000334495.1 Tupaia belangeri chinensis | reverse complement strand
CCGTGGGCTAAAGGACACCCACCCCAGTGCAAAAACCTCCCCCAAAAAAAAAAAAAAAAAAAAAGGGTGCCAGGCTAAGGAAAGCTACATGTCTGTAGATAGCTGAGCTAGGATTCAAACCCAGGTCTCTCTGACTCCAAAGCTGCACTGTTTGCACTGTACCAGAAGATTCCCACCTTTGATTCTTGACCCTATCCCATCCCTCACAGTGTGACCTTGGGAAATGCATCCAGCTCCTGGTGTGCCTGTGACCCCTCCCACAGAGCAGGTGTGATACTCCTGCCTGCCCAGAGGCGGACAGCTAGAGGGACTCTTTTCCTTTCTCTCTCTCTCTCTTTCTTTCTTTTTTTGCTACAGGGCATGTGCACTCGCCAGAAAGACAGACAGAGAGAGACAAAAAGCGAGGAATCACCTCCTGGAGGGTATGGGGGGATAGCCATGCCTCAACCCCTTCTTCTCTAGTCTCCTCTCGGGATCTTGGGCATGCATGCACACACCCGCGTGAGTTTAAGTCACCGGGTCTGAGACTCAAACCACTACATGGGCGTCAATCGACTACATGGGAGTCCAGCGACGTAGCCATTACGCCATCTGCTGGTCCCGAGGAACTCATTTTCTAAGGTCCTGAAAGTAGTTTATAAATCTGCTGAGGTAATTTCCTCATCATTTGTTCCATTATTTTCTTCCACCCCTTAGTTTGCTTAAGCGATATTTTCATTACCAATGCCACATACTCCTCCAATGGCCTATTTTCTGTTTCTTCGTATCCCATTCCTTCCTGAAATGAGTCACAGTGGCTCATATCGAAGTCCGAGGCCCAATACGGCTGAATTGCTTTAAGGTGAGGGGAAAGAGGAGAGGGGTGCGGGCAGCGTGGTGGTGACGTTACACGCGGAAGTCACAGCCGAACGATGGTACAGACACCAAGTGTAAAACTTCCGAGTCTCGGCATCCCAGGCAGAGGGCGTTCTGATGAGTTAGTTAAGGAGCAAGCTTGGTTGTCAGTTCATCAGCAGGGCTGATCTCTGAGAAGCATTTATTATAAAAGTTTTTATATGAAAGGGAGTTTTTGTCGGAAGTGCAGTCCACAAGATGTTTTATTAATCTCAATTCTTCTTTTTTTTTTTTTGGAGAGGTTTTTGCTATAGGGTGCGTGCCCTCGCCAGACAGAGACAGAGAGACAGAAAGCGAGAAATCACCCCCTAGGGGGGATGGCCACGCCGCAATCCCTTCTCCTCCATTCTCCTCT
>NW_006159827.1:1621909-1631524 GCF_000334495.1 Tupaia belangeri chinensis | reverse complement strand
TCAATTCTTCTTTTTTTTTTTTGGAGAGGTTTTTGCTATAGGGTGCGTGCCCTCGCCAGACAGAGACAGAGAGACAGAAAGCGAGAAATCACCCCCTAGGGGGGATGGCCACGCCGCAATCCCTTCTCCTCCATTCTCCTCTCAGGATCCTGGGCATGCATGCACACATGCCCAGCATGAGTTTTAAGCCACCGGGTCCGGGATGCGAACTGCGGTCGACTACATGGGAGTTCGGCGACATAGCCATTACGTTAACTGCTGGTCCCTTAATCTCAATTCTTGAAAAGGAAATCTTTAGGGACAAGCATGTCACTTTCCTCTCTCTCCATTTGAGTTCTGGCCAGTCTCCTCCTTCCTCTCTTCCATCCTTTAATCTCCAGCTCAGCCCCACTCCGTTCTGGCTTCCACTGTCTGTCTTTTCTGTTAGCAGGGACCGCCGTGCCCACTCCCACCCACAGTCCCTCACCCCCAGCTCACAGACCTCTCTCTCGGGGCCTTCCGTTCCTCCTGCTGGCTCGTTAGCTGGCCCTGCTCTGATCGGCAGCTCAGCCCCTTCAGCTCCTTTCCGTCCTGCCCTCACTCAGGTTCACTCTGCCCCTTTCCTGGGGCTCAGATCTGTTCTCCAGAGGAGCAGTTCGCAGCTGGCACACCACAGCCATTTGGGAGGTTTGTCGCAAGTCATTTGTTACCAGCGTTAGTAAAACTGCCCAAGTTTTGGAAGCAGTCTTTTTTCTTTTTTTATAAATTTGAGACAATTTGAGGTCATCTCTCTAGTAACATCACGTCCTCTTGCTTGCAATCTGATGCGTTTCCTTGACGGGGAGAGAGAGAGTGGTGTGTCAGCTGGTGTGCCAGGACTCGTCCATGACATGCAGCCTACCTGTCTGTGCTGCAGCCTGTCATCTGCCCGTGGGAGTGTGCGAAGCACCATCATATAATGTCACGAGTGTGGTGGCAGAGAAAAGGGTGAGAGCTGGTGTTCAGGAGAGCTGGCATCCAGACCTGGAAGGATCCAGATGGTTCACACCAGCCCTGAGTCATTTCCTTGTTCAGAGATGAGGTTCAGTCACCGTGGGATGAGGTAAAGAGCTGGGGAAGAAGCTGCTTTCTACAGACCACGTTTGAGTTCCCCATACCCCCACCCCTGCCACTTCCACCCCCAAAATGCCATTGAGATGAATCACAAGGAGCACCTGCATCTCTGTGGCGAATCAGATGTGATCCCTGCTTCTTCCCTACAGCAGAGAAGTTAGGCACCTAAGCAGTGATGGTGTAAGGCAGGGTAGGTCAGGGCCGTACAAAAGCGATAATGGAGTTTTGAGTACTTGGTCCGTGTCGGGCTCTAAGCGTTTTACCTTTGTGAACCACTTACTGTTCATACCAGCTGTCTGAAGTAGGTTCAGAGATGAGCATCACCACTTTACAGATGAGGACACCAGAGCCCAGAGAGCTCAGCTCCCACTCTTGAATGACTCATCATTGGCTCAGAGTACAAATCAAAATGATGAAGATGTTCTGTAAGGCCATTATTGCAACAGCCTCCATCAACCCTCTATCCTACTATTGCCTTGATTTCTGCCATAGTTCTTCAACCAACTGATCACATGTAAAATTGACTCCTTTCTGTTAGTTTTCCCTTCTCGGCCTGAGAAGTTTTTCTCTTAGACACACACTGGGATATTTCCACCACCATCAAGCCCTTGCTGAATTCTCACTTTTTGAAAAGGTCTGACATGGCCTTTTATTTAATACTACAAGCTGCCTCCCATCCCTTGCACCCTCAGCATGTTAGTGTTTTCTTTGTTTTCCTCTACATTTTATTTGTCTCTATGGCACCTGTCCCTGTTAATGTGACACAGGTTTTTTTAAATATATTTATTATGTTTATTGTTTCTTATTGGTCTTTCCTCATAAACACGCACATGGCTCCAGAGTCTGCGTGCCTGGCTTGCTCTTGCAGCCAGACCCCATTTCTCACGTGGAGATAGACAGGACGAAAGAGAGAGGAACTAGTACCTTTCCAGGGCCTGCTGTGTGCCATTTGACTTGCCCATTCACTTAGGTAATTCTACTGGATCCTGACAGCACCTTTGTGAGTAGGTAGTATTAGCCTCATTGTATCATGAGGAGAACTCAGGCTCAGAGAAGAGCAACGATGTCCCGCAGGTCATACGGTGGCAGAGGCAGGATTTAGATCCAGGTTTGTGAGAAGCTGGAGCCCTGTTCTTCCCTTGGTCTCAGAGTCCAGGCCACCTTGAGCATGGCGAGGCTATGGGGTGCCTGCGCGGTGTCATAGGCACTTAGAGCAGCCTTACTCCAGGCCTGCTGGCCCAGCAAGTGCTGTAGAGTGGCGGTTAGGAGCGCTGCGGCTGGGGGCCAGCAGGTGGCATGGTGGTTGAGGCCTGGACTTCCGATATGGCCGACTACAGCTCGAGTCCTGAACCTGGCAGCTTGCTTTCTCACTTTCCTTCTCTCTCTCTCTTTCTCTCCCTCTCTGTCTCTCTCTGGTGAACTCATGTGAAAAAGTAATAATGATAATAAATAAAGTAATTCTCTTTTTTTAAATTATTATTTTATTTAACTTTATTTATTTTAATTTGACTGGGGTGGAGAGAGAGACAGAGAGAGAGAGAGAGAGAGAGAGAGAGAGAGAGAGAGAGAGAGAGAGAGAGAGAAAGTGAGAAAGCAAGCTGCCAGGTCCAGGACTCGAACCACGGTAAGCCACGTGGGAGTCCAGTGCCCTTATCTACCATACCACCTGCTGGCCCCATAAAGTAATTCTTTAAAAAACATAAAAGAGTGCTGGGGCTGGAGGTTGAATGTCCTGCCACTCCTTGGTTATGTGACCTCTGTATGGGGCAGCCCACTAGTTGTGAACACTTCAGTTTTTCATCTACAAAACGAAGACAGTAAGAGCACTGACCCTGTGGCCGTGGCAAGGAGAAATGTGACAATTTAGCATAATGACTGGCTCCTAGTAAGTGCCTAGTGAATCGTAGCTATTTATGACTGTCACTCCCAAGCCTGTCTAGAGAATAAAAGTAGTCCTTCACATCTGAGGGTGCCCTGGGAGGGCTCAGGTCAAGGCCCTGGCAGCTGCTGCTGCGGTGACTCGTGTGGCCTCCCTTCTCCTGGTTCTTTTTTTTTTTTTCTTTTTTAATTTAAATGTGTTTACTTACATTCATTCACTATACATCATTACAGCATACAAAATGAGATTTTCCATCCAGAATCTCCTGGTTCTTTGTACCATTCTCCCTCCCACCCTGGAGGGGCCCGTCTGCTCTGCCCTCCTCCCTTCCAGCGACTGCACCCCAAGGGAGACACGAGCTTCGGAGTAGCAGGCCTAGGTTCATGTAGCTCTGCCACTCTCTCGCAAGTGAGTTGGGGCAGATGGATTAACCTCCCAAGCCTTAGGTTTTCCTTTTCTGCAAAATAGAATGCTTACTGTACTTGGGGCTAGAGTGAAGATGGCATGAGGTGACTTGTGTGAAGGAGGGGCAGGCAAGGAGAGCAAGTGCCTTGCAGCAGACGTGACGTGTTGACTTTGAGGGAGGGGAGCCTCAGTCATGTGATGCTGAACTGCCCCTGTGCGCTGCAGGTACATTGAGAAGTCCGCAGAGGAGCTGGATGAGGAAGTGGAGTATGACATGGATGAAGAGGACTACATCTGGCTGGATATTATGAACGAACGGCGGAAGACAGAGGGTGTGAGTCCCATCCCACAGGAGATCTTTGAGTACCTAATGGACCGGCTGGAGAAGGAGTCCTACTTCGAGAGTCACAACAAAGGCGACCCCAATGCTCTAGTGGACGAGGATGCTGTGTGCTGTATCTGCAACGACGGAGAGTGCCAGAACAGCAACGTCATCCTCTTCTGTGACATGTGCAACCTGGCCGTGCACCAAGAGTGCTACGGTGTCCCTTATATCCCCGAGGGCCAGTGGCTATGTCGCCGTTGCCTACAGTCACCCTCCCGCGCTGTGGACTGTGCCCTGTGCCCTAACAAGGGTGGTGCCTTCAAGCAGACAGATGACGGGCGCTGGGCCCACGTGGTGTGTGCCCTGTGGATCCCCGAGGTCTGCTTTGCCAACACGGTCTTCCTAGAGCCTATCGACAGCATCGAGCACATCCCGCCAGCTCGCTGGAAGCTCACCTGCTACATTTGCAAACAGCGGGGCTCAGGAGCCTGCATCCAGTGCCACAAGGCCAACTGCTACACGGCCTTCCACGTGACATGCGCCCAGCAGGCCGGCCTTTACATGAAGATGGAGCCTGTGCGGGAGACAGGGGCCAATGGCACCTCCTTCAGCGTCCGCAAGACAGCCTACTGTGACATCCACACACCCCCAGGCTCGGCGCGCCGCCTGCCTGCACTGTCCCACAGCGAGGGTGAGGAGGATGAGGAAGAAGAAGAGGACGAGGGTAAGGGCTGGAGCTCAGAGAAGGTCAAGAAAGCCAAGGCCAAGTCTCGGATCAAGATGAAGAAGGCACGGAAGATCTTGGCGGAGAAGCGGGCAGCAGCACCTGTGGTGTCAGTGCCCTGCATCCCACCACACAGGTATGTAAAAAGCAGGCGGCCAGGCAGGTAAGGGAAGAAGGCCTTCCTGGAGAGGAGCTGACAGCCCTGAGTGGAGTGGTAGGGATGGGTGTCTTCTTCCTGTCAGGTGCTACGCAGAAGTAAAAAAGGAAAAATAAGAACAAAAACACTGACCACATTCCAAAAGATGTTATCTTTAGCAGGTAAATGGACTTTCACATTAGGAGTCCGAAATACCAGCATTGATCAGGCAGAACTCACGGGTGTTTTAAACTACGCTTCTCTTTTTATTTATTTTTTCTTTTTTTTTGGAGAGGTTTTTGCTATAGGGTGCGTGCACTCGCCAGACAGACAGAGAGAGACAGAGAGATAGAAAGCGAGAAATCACCCCCCAGGGGGGATGGCCACACCACAATCCCTTCTCCTCCATTCTCCTCTTGGGATCTTGGGCACACACGCGCCTGGTGTGAGTTTAAGCCACGAGGTCCAGGACTCGAACTGCAGTCAACTACGTGGGAGTTCAGCGACACAGCCATTACGCTAACTGCTGGTCCCGAACTACCCTTCATTTTGATGGTACGGTTAAGTTAGGATGAGGATAGAGGAACCACTAGCCACAATAGAAAAAAAGGTCTGAGTCTAAAGAGAGAAATGGAATGAATAAGGGGAGGAGGGAAGGCTCAAGAAATTGTGACGTGCTGCTCACTTGGTCTACGATCATCAGTGCACTAGGGCCAGCAGATGGCATGGTGGGTAAGTGCTGTATCTCACATGGCCAACTCTGCGGTTCGAATCCAAAAACCAGCAGGTGTGTGTGCATACATGCCCAAAATCCCAGGAGGAGAATGGAGAAGAAGGAATTGTGGTGTGGCCATGCCCCTGAGGGGCGATTTCCCCCAAACCCTGTCTCTGGCAAGCATATACACCCAATGGCAAAAACTCTTGTGCTATTTGGTTGTTTTGTTTGTTTTTTAGTTTGCTGTAGGGCACTTGTACTCAGCAGAGCAAGACTAGAGAGGCACAGAGGGAAGGAAAGTGAGAAGTAGCCCTCTGGGGGGATAGCCTCACTGCAGTCCCTTCTCCTTTCAGGTTTTTATTTGTACAGTATGCTTGTGCTCGCCAGAAAGACAGAAAGCGAGAAATCGCCCTCCCGGGGGATGGCCATGCTAGAATCCCCTCTCTCGGGATCTTGGGCACGTATGCACACGTTCCCGGTGTGAGTTTAAGCCACCGGATCCAGGATTTGAACCGCAGTCGGCTATATGGGAGTCCAGTGACATAGCCATTACACCATCTGCTGTTCCCTAATTTTCTTTATTATAGTTATTATTTTTTAAAAAACTTACTATGGCGCACATCCACTCATCAGAGAGAGACACAGAAGGAAAGTGAGAAAGCAAACTGCCAGGTACAGGACTTGAACCATGGTGAACCATGGTTGGCCATGTGGGAATCCAGCATATCAGCCACCATGCCACCTGCTGCCCCTACCCCCCATTGTGTTTACAAGATGTCAGGTCCAGGATTCAAACCACGAAGTTCTGTCAGGTCCAGGATTCAAACCACAAGTTGACCATGTGGGATCCAGCCATGTTAACCTCCATAACATCTGCTAGCCCCAGTTGATTTTTTTTTTTTTTAATGATAAAAAGTACATGCCCATGCATGCTTGTTTACACTTGCAAGAGATATACAGATGGAAGCACCCTCGAAGGGTGTCATGCTGAGATCCCCCACCCCCACTCCTCCATCTCCTTAAGGTCCTGGGTGCCCACATGCAGATAGATGCCTGGCATATTTTTCAGACTGACGCGGGATATGAACTACAGTCACCCTGTGGCTTCCAACACTGCAAGGCAGTAGCGTTCCCATTGTGCCATAATTGCTGGGCTTATTTAGTTGACTTACAGTAGGTTTCTGCTACATAGTTATACTTCTATCTTACAGCCTTCAAGTCTCAGTCTGACTGGGGTCAAGCGCTACTCTGGCTGCAGTAACTGGAGCATCTTAGGGGCATGGGTCAGGGTGAGGGATCTGACTTAGTATTGGGAGCTTGCTTTCCTATTTCCTGTGGTACCATTAATGGGATCATTCGCTCTTTGCTTTCAGCCCTGATCCAGACCTTTTGACAAGAGGCGTACTCCCCATTCATCCCCATTCAGGAACCATCACTGGCCCGAGAACCCTATTCTGTTTAAGAAAAATCAGGGCCCACAGGTTTTTCTTTGTCCCCTGCCTCCAGGCTCAGTAAAATCACCAACCGCCTGACCATCCAGAGGAAGAGTCAGTTCATGCAGAGGCTGCACAGCTACTGGACACTGAAACGCCAGTCACGGAACGGAGTCCCGCTGCTACGTCGCCTGCAGACACACCTGCAGTCGCAGAGGAACTGTGACCAAGTTGGGGTACTATGTCCAATTCCCTGTGGGCTCTGGGAGATGAAGACCAAGATTTGTAACTATAACTTCCAGTGTCAGGAGTGTAGGCTGTTTCCTGCTCTAAGCCCTCAAACCACGCTCAGCACAAGATCTTTATAGATTATCTGTTTGATGGGGGTGTTCGCTCATTCATCCAGTAAGCACATACTAAACATTTACTCTGTGCCAGGCCCGAGGACGCACACATTAATAAATAACTAGGCTTCCTCCTTTGGCTTGACCTGCCCTCCACCCAAGTGCCCTGGATTCTCTTCTGCCCTCTGGCCTTTCCTCTGGCCTCCTCATCTCCTAAACCCCCTTTTTCCTCTACAGAGAGATTCTGAGGATAAGAACTGGGCTCTCAAAGAACAGCTGAAGTCCTGGCAGCGGCTCCGGCATGACCTAGAGCGAGCTCGGCTGCTGGTGGAACTGATCCGCAAGCGGGAAAAACTCAAACGGGAGACGGTGAGTGCTCCTGGGCCAGCCCTATTTGACAGAGGAGAAAACAAACCCAAGAGACCAGGAAAAACATGTGTATCCTGGCCAGGAAGCAGCAGGGCCTATGCTAGAGGTAGGTCTCCTACACACAGTGTGCTCAGGCCTCCTGGAAGGCAGCATCTCCCAGGGGAATAGGAATGGAATCCCAGGTCATGTGACACAGGGAGCTGGTGCTGGAAGTTGAAGGGAGGCGAAGGCCAGGGTAGTTGGAGAAAGCGGCCCTGGGCAGGCCACATAGAAGGTATCCGACCCGAGTCAGTACACCCAGAGGTGGGGTGGGAAGGAAGGAAGTTCCTCAGGCCTCTGTGCCAAAAGGCGGGCGGGGCCTGGCTGATTGGGCCTTTCTGTGTCAGATCAAGGTCCAGCAGATTGCCATGGAGATGCAGCTGACCCCTTTCCTCATCCTCCTTCGCAAAACCTTGGAGCAGCTCCAAGAGAAGGACACAGGCAACATCTTCAGCGAGCCGGTCCCTCTGTCTGAGGTAACCGAATTGGACGAAGTAAGAATCCTTTCCCCTCACTCCACCTTCTGTCTGTTCTCTCCCAGTTGGACCCCTGCTGCAGGTCTGGGCCAGGGACTAGGTGGGGACCTTGAAGAGAGGGGCCAGTGGCTCCGGGGCTCGATAAACCGGAGCTACGTGTATCACTGGACTCTGTCTTGCCCCTGCCACACCCCAAGGGCCCAGAATGGGGAGCAGTCTCCTTCCTGAGAGGCAGGGACTGAGTCTACCAAATGAACCCCAGGGCAGGGAGATACTTTTGGGGTGCTGAACCCTAGAATGGAGCCTTTAGAAGGCTCAGCACCTAAAGCACCAGCTCTGAAGCCCTAGGACCTGACTGGCAGACTTCTCTCTAAAAGGTATAAAATGAGAGGCAGTGTCCTTGTAAGGCTTAAAGATAGGTAAAAAGAGCTATAGGGATGCAAGTTGGTGTGATTGGCAGAGGTTTCCCAGCCATTTCCTTTTCTTTTTTTTTGGAGAGGTTTTTGCTATAGGGCGTGTGCACTCACCAGAAAGACAGAGACAGAAAGCGAGAAATCACCCCCCAGGGGGGATGGCCACACCACAATCCCTTCTCCATTCTCCTCTTGGGATCTTGGGCATGCACACACACACGCCCAGCGTGAGTTTAAGCCATCAGGTCCGGGACTCGAACCGCAGTCGGCTACATGGGAGTCCAGCGACATGCCATTATGTCCACTGCTGGTCCCCCCAGCCATTTTCTTACTGGTGCTTCGCTGGCTTGAGAAGGTAGAGATGGCCATGTTTTCATCACCATTTTCCAGGAAAGGGAAAGAAGGCCCAGAGAGGTCGAGAGACTTGCCAAGGTCACACAGCTTGTGACTGGTAAAGTCAGGACTAGCATCCGGCTTTTCCTTTCCCCTGTGCTATATACCTGCCTCTTAACTGTGGTGGGAGGACGTTATTAGATGCATTTCAGGGGGGTTGTTAGGAACAGGGTTCCAGGAAATGAGGAGCATGTCTCCACGTAGACACACCTGCCCTGCTCTCACAGGTACCTGACTACCTAGACCACATCAAAAAACCCATGGACTTTTTGACCATGAAGCAGAACTTGGAAGCTTACCGCTACCTGAACTTTGATGATTTTGAGGAGGATTTCAACCTCATCGTCAGCAACTGCCTCAAATATAACGCCAAGGACACCATCTTCTACAGGGCAGCAGTGCGGCTTCGTGAGCAGGGTGGTGCTGTGCTCCGCCAGGCCCGGCGCCAGGCAGAAAAAATGGGCATTGACTTTGAGACGGGCATGCATATCCCCCACAGCCTGGCTGGAGACGAGGCCCCACACCACACTGAAGATGGTGGGTGATAAGTCACACACACACATAGAGGCCAATGCCAGGGATGGACAGCTTCCCAAAAGTCCCCTCCTGGGAGCAGGCAGTGTAGGCAGAAAGCAGCTAGGCTGAGCGGTGGCGAGCTATCCCCAGGAATGCTCCCCAAGAAGCCAGACTGGGTGAATGGATAGCAGTGCCTGCCATTCCACATCCTGGTGCTGCTATTTTACAGCTGTTCCCGGTGAGAAGCCAAGGGGGGAAGAGTGGGTTCCTTGCTGCCTGCCCAGGTTCAAGGGGTCCAGAGTCTGTCCTGAGTCTGACCTTTTCCCGTAATCCTACTCCTAACAGCGGAGGAAGAG
>NW_006159827.1:1593506-1621695 GCF_000334495.1 Tupaia belangeri chinensis | reverse complement strand
GACCGGCGCGATGAGGTGAATGCCAGCAAGCAGAGCGTGGGCCGCTCAAGGCGTGCAAAGATGATCAAGAAAGAGATGACAGCGCTGCGGCGGAAGCTGGCCTACCAGCGGGAGACAGGACGGGATGGGCCTGAGCGGCATGGCCCCTCGAGCCGAGGCAGTCTGACACCCCACCCGGCAGCCTGTGACAAGGACGGGCAGACCGACAGTGCCGCGGAGGAGAGCAGCAGCCAGGAGACAAGCAAAGGTCTGAACCCCTTAGCCAGGTGGACCCCAAAGCAAGTTAGACTTTGGCTCTGCAGTGCACACTCAGCCCCTGCCACCCCCAGGCAGAGGTCCCTCCTACATAGCTAGCTCACCTTCTCTCCCTCATCTGCAGTCAGGGCCTCTTAGCTGCCTTTCTGGCTACCTGTATAAGAGTCAATATTCCATAGTCCATGCCCCCCAAATCATCTGCCCAACTCTAGCTAGAGTAATGGTCTTATATACCCAGGACATGATCCTGGACATCTGCCCTTCTCACATCAGGCCCCTCACCAACTCTGCTTCTCTCTTTCTCTGCTCCAGGCCTGGGTCCCAACATGTCCTCAACCCCCGCACATGAGGTGGGCAGGAGAACCTCAGTTCTGTTCTCCAAAAAGAACCCGAAGACAGCTGGACCGCCCAAGAGGCCGGGCCGGCCCCCCAAAAACCGGGAGAGCCAGATGACCCCCAGCCACGGAGGCAGTCCTGTGGGGCCCCCCCAGCTCCCCATCATGGGCTCCCTGCGTCAGCGCAAGCGGGGTAGGAGCCCCCGGCCCAGTTCGAGCTCAGACAGCGACAGTGATAAGTCCACAGAAGACCCCCCAATGGGTGAGCCTTACCATCACCCAGCCCCCCAAGAGAGTGAGCAAAGCTGCCATTCCTCCTAGCATACTCCCAGCTACCCTTCTTCTGCCCATAAAAGACAGAGCTAGGAGGGCCTTTAGGAATCCTTTAATTCCATCCTCTCATGTTACAGTTGGGAAAACTGAGGCCCAGAAACACTGTGACCCAGTCAGAGTCCCAGTCAGGGCCCCCTCCATTGTATCACTTCACCTTTTCTCTTCTCACCTTCCTTGGGGATCTCCTGCCCTTTAAGCCATTTGTGTCCTAAGGCCAGTAACTGCCAGGGGAAGCAAGGGGTGGGGTGGGGTGGGGTAGGGCTGTGGCCAGTTGTGGTAGACACTGCCCAGAACTAGCTCTGCTGGCCAAAGTTGAACTTTCCAGCACTAAAGGGAAACCCAAGCTCTAAGACCCTCTTGCCCCCATGTCATCTCTGACCTACATCTTCCTGACCGGTTTCTTCCCTCCTCCCCTTCCTCTGAACCAAGACTTACCAGCCAACGGCTTCAGCGGTGGAAACCAACCAGTGAAGAAGAGTTTCCTGGTATACCGGAATGACTGTAGCCTTCCCCGGAGCAGCTCAGACTCCGAATCCAGCAGCAGTAGCAGCAGCAGCGCTGCCTCAGACCGGACCAGGTACCAGCCCTCCAGCTCAAGGCCAGCCTCCGGGAATGCCCTTCCAAGGGTCATGGGCCTTTTTCTAGGTTTCCCTGTTGAAGTGGGGGGGACAGCCACCTCAGCTTCGGTTAAGATGGCTCAGACCCAAGGTTTTCTGCAAAATAAATGGGATAGATCGGAGTGTCACCATAATGCAACAGAGGGAACCATCTTGGGGCAAAGGGATGGCTTAGAAGAGAGGGTATAAAGTGCTACCTTTTGTAGCCTCCATTGGGCCAGCAGACCTCTGTTTGTCTAGCATGGTGTTTTAAAGCAGTGAGTCCAGGAGTACTACACGAAATTCCCAATCTCTGTATTTTCTCTAAAAATCACAAAATATGGTAAATCTGTCCAGTACCACTTATAGACAGAACATGCACTCCTCTCTCCTCTCTGCTCAATTCTGCCAACCCCATTCAGATCATCAACCTCGCCTCCAAGGACATTAGTTTGAAATTCCTTATAGCTTCTGCTTTCCAAAAGTCTCAGGCCGTGGGGTACTACGGTGCCATTCCCCATTCTCTCCTTTGAGCTGAACTTTGATTGTCTCGCCCACAGCACAACGCCCTCAAAACAAGGCCGCGGCAAGCCCTCCTTCTCTCGAGGCACATTTCCAGAGGACAGTAGTGAGGATACCTCAGGCACTGAGAACGAGGCCTACTCCGTGGGCACTGGCCGCGGCGTGGGCCACAGCAGTAAGTACCCTCGCCCAAGGCCAGGGATGCTGGGGACCCAGTGTCAGGGCCTTGCCAGCCCCCCAGCTGCTGATCCGCCCCCTCTCTCCCATTCCTGTGAAGTGGTGAGGAAGAGTCTGGGCCGGGGAGCTGGCTGGCTGTCAGAGGATGAGGACTCCCCTCTGGACGCTCTGGACCTCGTGTGGGCCAAATGCCGAGGGTATCCATCATACCCAGCTCTGGTAGGCTTCTGCTTCTCTTGTCACGCCCCTTGCTTTCCAACCCCAGAACTGGGAGTCAAAATTAGCAGCCTTCTACTCCCTGCTGAGCTATGGAACACACAAGGTTCCCTGGCAGATCGACTGGTAGGCTGCTGCAGCTTAAGTACCACTCAGAGGCTCCCAGACAGTTTCTCCATCTCTAATTTTCCCTTCTATGTGCCCCTTGGGCTTTGAAATAATTTGGCGTGGGAAGCCAAGGGTCAGCATCGCAGCCCTAGTAGCATGACATCCTTTTTCTGTCCCCATCTGAGATGTAGTCGCCACATTCTAAGGTAGGGCAAGCCTTGGGGAGAAAGTGGACTGAACCAAACTGGGCTCTTATTATACCCTCAGATCATTGATCCAAAGATGCCCCGAGAAGGTATGTTTCACCATGGGGTTCCCATCCCTGTGCCCCCACTGGAGGTGCTGAAACTTGGGGAGCAGATGACCCAGGAAGCCCGAGAGCATCTCTACCTCGTTCTCTTCTTTGACAACAAACGAACCTGGTAAGGAAGGAGGGGAGAGTGTGGTGTGATTCCTAGCCACAGATACAGCCCTAGGTGATAGGTGTCTATAAACTTCAGCAATAGACAGGCTGAACCTCACAAATCAGTGAGAGAGAGAGAGATGTAGGGGTTGTGTTGACCGTGAGTCTGAGAGGCTGAGTAGGATGTAGCTTACAGACTGCTGTAGCCATAGAAGTCAAAGCACTGTCAATGACTATGACAAATATGGGGGTGGCTCCCACCCAGATTCAGATGGCTTCTACACTTAATTTTCTTACCTCTGCCTCTACCAGATAAAGGTAAAGCAGGTATAAACATTAAGGCTCTGAATCCCCATCTGTCAAATTCACATATGTAGCCTTTTTGTTAATTATCTGCAGAAGATATTCAATGTCAGTAAAGCGTGTCTGGAGCCTATGGGACAGGATACACATTTCCAATTAGGTCAGGGCTCTCCCTCTTTGCGCCCATAAATATTCTTTGTTACCCCCTATTCCTCCCAGGTTAAGCATTGACTGGGTTCTTTTTATCACTAGACTGTGAGCAGATCCTTAAGGGCGAGGACTGTGTCTGTTGTGACCCCAGTGCCCACCAGTCTGGCCAGAAAGGTTGCTCGGAGGTGTTTTTGAATGAATGCAGGCTGCTGGTGGTATTCTCTCTGAGATGATGTGTTTGATGTACAACTTGTCCTATAGGCAGTGGCTGCCCAGGACCAAGCTGGTTCCTCTGGGTGTGAACCAGGATTTAGACAAGGAGAAGATGCTGGAGGGCCGCAAGTCCAACATCCGCAAGTCAGTACAGATCGCCTACCACAGGGCTCTGCAGCACCGCAGCAAGGTGCAGGGTGAGCAGAGCAGCGAGACCAGCGACAGTGACTGATGACTGCCAGCACAGCGCAACCTTCAGTGCCCTATGACCTCTCCTTCCCTTTGCTCACTGACCTGGAGTGGCACCGGCCTCTGCACTGACTCATTCCTGGTCTTGGGGCCAGTCTCAGGGGAAGCTGGGTGGGGGAGGTCCCTCCTGCCCTGAGTGCAGCTGGACTGTACAGAACACTCCAAGGGCCCATGGCAGCGCAGCGCAAGAGGGAATATCCCACAGGTTTAAATAGCTCCAGAGACCTCAGCATTGTAGGGCAGAGTGGTGGGCCAAGGTTAGGACACTGCATAAAACAGGCCATCCCACCACCTCTGCCTGCTCATGCCAGGAAAATCCCTAACTGCCTAGAGACCTGAGGCCCCTGCAGGTAGTGAGATGACCAGACATCTGCCCAGCCTAGCAGTGGAACTGATGTCTGTCTAGCCTGGAAGAGGGGCACTAGGTGACCCCCTCCCCTGCTGTTGTAAATACTGTAATTATCGGAGAATTTAAATTATTCTCATTTGTAACTGCGTTTCCGGGTCGCGCCAGAGTCATTTGGTACTAAAAATAAACTGGGGCTTGTCCCCACATCCCTTCTCTTTCCCATAGATTTCCCCCACCTTTCAAACTTGTTTGTATTTATTTCAAAGGAAGAAAATATATTGATTCTTAGAAAATAAACAGTCTATTTAGAGTTCTTTGTTCTTGCCTTCTGCCAGAATATGGGGCTACAAAGGGCGGTTCTGTGCCCCAAGGACAGTAGGTAATTGGGCCCAAGTGAGTGCTAACTGCTGTGCTTGCTACACAAGACAATTCCCAATGCACTTACTGAGTGATGGGCCCATGCTAAGCCCTTTTAGATACAGGGTTGTGTAATCCTTGTATCTTTTGGGTGGGTTAACAATAGGATGGTTATCTCCACAAAGATACTGAGGTTTAGAAAAATGAATAACTTCCCTAAGTCCCCACAACTAGTGGTAAAGCTAAGATTTGAATTCAGGCCTGTCTGTTTGCCAAACTGGCTCTTCAGATGTGGAACAACCAGAGTCACCTGCAGATTCTTTCCCTGACTTCAGAGCCTTCAAGATTTTTGCCAGTAGCATGGCCAAGTACTAAAGAGAAGTCACTACAAGGAACCGTTCCCCCTGCTTAACTGGGAATAGAGCAGAGATGTAGTGAGGCCCTCCATTCAGCTCCAACCCTGGCACCTTCTCACATTTGTTGAAACATTTGTTGAAAGAACCCCTTCCAAGTGCTAGGCACCTGTTGGGGAGCATGCCTATAGATGACAATCACTGGGAGAAATGGTTGCCTGAGGTCTTGCAGCTGCTGAGGCTGTGGAACGGAGACAAAGCCTGCATTTGTCTGATGATGACACCATGCTCATGGTGCACCCTGCCAGGTATTGGGAATGGAACACAAAGATTGAAGTCAGCTGCAGATCTTGCCCTTCAAGAAATTGCAGTCTAACCATTCATATACAACAACCAAAAAATCACTATGTTAGAGGTGAAAACAGTCCACATAAAGTCAACGTCTCCTAGCTCCTTGTTTTTTTTTTTTCCCTGTCTCCAGAAGGCAATTACATAATACATCTTTCCTGGGTCCAGGCGGCTGGCACAGGCAACTGGACTAGGCAGGCTGCCTCACAATCACACATTTGTACTTGAACTCAACTTAATGAGCTGTCTTAATGGGCTTCTGGGCCCAGCTCCAGCGAAAGCCCCTGCACAGGCGCCATTAGACCTAGCGGTGTGAGCTGGTGGAGAACTGTAGAAGGCATGCCCAGGACTGACGGGAACAGCTGTGGCTGCCCACACGCTGAGGCTGAGGCAGGAGAATCCCAAGGCCCTCCATTAGGAGGCCTCTGAAGGATTGGCCCGTGAGGCCTGAGACTGCGAGTCCTGGCTGGGAGAGGAGGCCTAGGAGGGGCAAGCTGAGCCGGCCAGAGCTGAAGAGAATTCTCCGGTGGCGTGGAGGCACTACCAAGGGCGCCGAAGGACGGAGATGAGTCCGATTCTTGGTGAAGAGGGGCTCAAGAGTGGCGGTCCGAGAAGGGAGACTCGAAAGAGAATCTCCTAGAACAGGATGAGGAACGCCTTGGTTCCGACGGCGGATAAACCCTGAGAAGTCGAAGGACTCTGAGGAGCCCCGACGGAAGAACTGAGCCGCAGCGCGCTGTGCAACCGGCCCGCAGAGCGCCAAGACAAGACACCCTAGCGGGCCGGGTGCACAGTCCCGGGAGGAAGTGCCAATTTGCAGGCAGACAGCCCAACACCCGCCAACCGCTTCGCAGCCTGGGAAAGGCCCGCCCACGCGCCGCCACGCCCGGTTTCTCATTGGCGCCTCTCACTTTCTCCTCGGATTGGCTACCTCTGGGTCGAATAGGCGGTGCTTGAATCTTATTTCCGGCCATAGAGAGGTCCGCTCCTAGAGAAGCCGGAAGTACATGCGCTGGCCAGCTTCCGAAAGTTCTGGCAGCTCCGGGGCAGCCGTACGCGTCGGGAGGCTCTGAGAGTTGAGGAGGTACGACAGGAGAAGGGGCGGGACCTACACCAGAGGAAAGGCCTGACTGGAGCAGGAAGAGGGGAATGAGGCGGGGCTCTGGTTATCTATAGGGGTCGGGACCTGCAGGGGATGGAGGAATTAAATAAGTGGGCGGGGCCGGAAACCGAGACTTAGGAGGCCAGAGCTAGATAGTCCTGGGGGCGAGGCCTCTGTGTGGGCGGAGCCTTTGGGCGCCTGTGGAGCTGTTTCTGAGTGGGCGGGGCCGTTATGGGCACAGAGTGGTGTGGAAATGTTATCCCGCTTTATTCTGCAAGGTAGCATGGGGCATCGTACTTTATCTTCCAACCCGGCTCTGTGGGCCTCCATCCCGTGTCCACGCTCTGAGCTGCGCCTGGACCTAGTTCTGGCTTCTGGACAGTCCTTCCGGTGAGTGACTGACCCTGGGAGAAACCTTGGGATGCAAAAGAGGAAACAGGGGGATTGAGCCTGTTACCTCTTTTTTTTTTTTTTCCTTTTTTCTGAGAGCTTTTGCTTTAGAGCGCATGGGCTTGCTACAGAGACAGAAAGTGAGAAATCATCCCCAGAGGGATGGCCATACCGCAATCCCATCTCCGTTCTCCTCTCTGGGTTTTTGGGAACGCAAGTGCACACACCTGGCCCGAGTTTCAAGCTCAGGATTCAAACCGTAGTCAACCACGTGGTAGTTCAGCGTCTTAATCACTACACCACCTTCTAGCCCCAAGCCTGATACCTCCTTTATAAAGTAGAGGTAGTGAGTCTCACCCGTGAGGATCGAGTACTTTTACTTTGAAATTAGTGAGTTTTCTAAGGGGAGGGGTTGTAGGATAGGCAGGACCAAGAGGGTGCAGAAAAGAACTGAGTGCTCGGACTGTCGTGTCCCTGGGGGCTTAGGTGGAGGGAACAAAGCCCTGGACACTGGAGTGGTGTCCTGGCAGACCAAGTGTGGACACTGACCCAGACTGAGGAGCAGCTCTACTGCACTGTGTACCGAGGGGACGAGGGCTGGGTGGGCAGGCCCACGATAGATGAGCTGGAGGCCGTTCGCAAGTACTTCCAGCTAGATGTCAGCCTGGTGCAGCTGTATCACCATTGGGCTTCCACGGACTCTCACTTCCAAGAGGTGGCTCAGAAATTCCAAGGTGAGTACAGGGCATGGGGCAAGGGTTAGGGTTCTTGCATGTTGACTAAATTACTTTCCTGTGTCTCAGTTTCCACATCTGTAAAATAGAGATTTTATCTACTTCATAGACTTTTACAAGGATTAAAGGAGCTAATCCATTCAAAGGGCTTAGAGTAGTGCTGGGCACATAGTAATGTATGTATGTATGTGTGTATTTGGAGAGGTTTTTGCTGTAGGGTGTGTGCACTCGCCAGAGTGACAGAAGGCAAGAAATCACCCCCAGGGAAGTTGGCCATGCCATAATCCCTTCTCCTCCATTCTCCACTTGGGATTTGGGGCACGCACACACGTGCCTGGCATATGAGTTTAAGGCACTGGATCCAGGACTCAAACCGCAGTTGACTACATGGGAGTCCACCGACGTAGCCATTGCACTATTTGCTGGCCCCTGGGCACATAGTAATTAATATTGCTGATCTCCATAGTGAAGGGACAAGGATCTCAAGCCCGATCTTGGCTGTGTGATCTGGGGCAGGTGACTTCCTTCATTCTCTAGATACAGACAGAACATTTGACGTGTGGCTGGGGATGCAGCAGTGAACAAAATGGACACAAATCGCGGCCCTCAAGGTGCCATGAGTCACAAGAGGCCTGGGGGTGCTTTCTCTTACAATGTGTCCCTCCTCCTCCTGGGATTCCCCCCAGCGCCATGTTGACTTGCTTCTGATCAGAAACTGGGAGGAGGCCTCTCCCAACAGCAGGTACTTCTCCCATCCCCGGCCTTTCTGTTCCCAGGGGTGCGGCTGCTGCGACTGGACCCTGTCGAATGCCTTTTCTCCTTCATCTGTTCCTCCAACAACAACATTGCTCGCATCACTGGCATGGTTGAGCGGCTATGCCAGGCCTTTGGACCTCGGCTCATCCAGCTCGATGATGTCACCTACTATGGCTTCCCCAGCCTGCAGGCCCTTGCTGGTGAGTGGGTCCCCTGCCCCCAGGCTCTCCGTGACCTTTCGGGATCTTCAGTTCTCCCCTGGTCACCGTCTTCCATCGCGAAGCTTCCCACTTTCCCAAACACTGCCTCCACCCAGAACCATCTTGATCAGCCCATTAGAACTCATTCTCCCTGTCCATCCCCGAAATGTTAACACCTCACTAGTCTGTGTTTTCTGCCTAATGAGCTCCATGCCTAATGAGAAAGATACCTGTATACAGTTATAGGATTTGGGGGTAAGGACATGTGTTCCAGCGACAGAATACCTGAGTATGAATCCCATCTCTCGTCACTTGGGACATTATTTAGCATCTCTGTGCTTTAGTTTCATCTACGAACTGGCATAATAATAGTACCTTCTCTCTTTTTTTTTGTATTGAGATTTTTTTACCATAGGGTGTGTACACTTACCAGAGAGACTAAGACAGAAAACGAGAATTCACCCCTCCCAAGGGGGGATGGCCCTTCTCCATTCTCCTCTCGGGATTTTGGGCATGTACACACATTCCTGGCACAAGTTTCAAGCTGCCAGGTCTGGGACTCGAACCATGGTCAGCCATGTGGGAGTCCAGCAATGCAACCATTATGCCGTCTACTGGCCCCAATAATAGCATCTTCTTATCAGAGTTGTCATGAAGGTTGAGTAAAGAAATACGTATACTGGGACCAGCAGATGGCATGATGGCTATGTCGCTGGACTCCCATTGTAGTCGACCATGGTTGGAGTCCCAGACCCCTTGGCTTAAACTCACGCTGAGCATGCCCAGGATCCCGAGAAGAGAACAGAAGAGAAGGGATTGCGGTGTGGCCATCCTGTCTAGGGGGTGATTTCTTGTTTTCTGTCTCTGTCTTTCTGGTGAGCATACGCACTCTATAGCAAAAAATCTCTCCAAAAAGAAAAAAAAAAGAAATACGCATACTGTACTTAGCACAGTGTTTGGCACACAGGAAGTATGCCGAAAATTCTAACTGCTCTCACTGCAGTGAACCTCCACAGTTTTGCATCCGAGAACATGTGTTCTTCACAGCAGCCCTGAGAGGCAGATATTTCACAGAGGCAAGTATATCTGTTGTCAGATTTGAGCACGAAGCTCAGGCAGTGCATGGGGATTCCATGGAAGAAGACAGCCTGCCTCAAGAAAAGGGACTGTTTTTAGTGCTAGAAACCTGGCCTTGAGTCTTAGCTTCTGGCTTCGTAGTCATAAGACTGCGAGGAGTTCATTCACCTCTCTGGGCTTCTCTTAACTTGTTTGTAGAATGGAAATAACAAAACCCTAGGAGGGCCTTGGAGGTGAATAAAGTAATCATGATGCAGGTGGTTTAGTGAGAGCACAGTCAGTTGGTATCTCTGGTATGAATGCAAGATCCCATCTCCACCATGGGATTTCCATGTGAGTTGTTTTTTTTTTAGAGGGTTATCATATTCAGTTTTATTTATTATTTATTTATTTATTTTAATTGGACCAAAGAGGGACAGAGAAAAAGAGAGAGAGAAAGTGAGAAAGCAAGCTGCCAGGTCCAGGACTTGAGCTATGATTGGCCAAGTGGGAGTACAGTGTCCTTAACCACCACGCCACCTGCCAGCCCCTCCACATGCTTTCTTGAGCAAGTTACTTAACCTCTTCTAAGCCTTCTTTTTCTCCATATGGAAAATGAGAAAAACAGAGGGCTGGCAGGTGGTGTGATGGTTAAGGGTGCTGGCCGCCCACATGGTTGACTGTGGTTCGAGTCCCAGACCTGGCAGCTTGCTTTCTCACCCTCTCGCTCTCTCTTCTCTCTATCCCTCTCTGGTCAAATTAAAGTAAATAAATAAAGTTAAATGGAATAATTTCTTTTTCTTTTTTTGGAGAGGTTTTTGCCATAGGGCGTGTGCACTCGCCAGAAAGACAGAGAGAGACAGAGAGACAGGAAGCAAGAAATCACCCCCCAGGGGAGATGGCCACGCTGCAGTCCCTTCTCCTCCATTCTCCTCTCGGGATCTTGGGCATGCACGCACACACGCCCTGTGTGAGTTTAAGCCTCCGTGTCCGGGGCTCGAACCACATTCGACTACATGGGAGTCCAGCGACATAGCCATTACGCTAACTGCTGGTCCCAAATGGAATAATTCTTGGGAAAAAAAAATTTTTTTTAAAGAGGTTTTTGCTATAGAGTGCGCGCGCTCGCCAGACAGACAGAAAGCGAGAAATCACCCCCCGCCAGGGGGGATGGCCACACTGCAATCCCTTCTCCATTCTCTTCTCGGGATCTTGGGCATGCACGCACACGCGCCCGGTGTGAGTTTAAGCCACCGGGTCTGAGACATGAACTGCGGTTGACTACGTAGGAGTCCAGTGACATAGCCATTACACTAACTGCTGGTCCCGAAAATAATTTTTTTTAAAAATGGGAAAAACAGGACTGTTGTCCAGGCCCTTAAGGAAAGTAAGCATGATAATGTACCTAAAACACTCTGCCTATGTGTGATAACCAATGCATAGTAATAGAAGCTGTCACTGTTACTGCGTTTTTAGATCACAGGTAAGAACACGCATTGGTGAGGTTAAGAAACTTACTGGGGGAGATCCCTCAGAGCCGTTAATCCTTCTCAGTCCCCAGACTGGAGTGGGCCCTGTGCCCAGCGTGTATTACTTGCTCAGAAAACACAGAGCCATTTGCAGAACCCAGGCTTTGACCGTCCCTCTCCACACGTAACTTCCTGCTGTCTTAGCAGGTGGTGTGGTAAGGAGAGGGCCACTTAGGAAGAGCATTCACATGGGGTGGGGGGCTCACCACTAGCACAAGGACAGGAAGGACTTGAGGATCCCTGACTCCTGCTCTCCTTACTCCCCACAGGGCCGGAGGTGGAGGGTCACCTCAGGAAGCTGGGCCTGGGGTACCGGGCCCGCTACGTGAGTGGCAGTGCCCGAGCCATCCTGGAGAAACAAGGTGGGCTGGCCTGGCTGCAGCAACTGCAAGAGGCCCCCTACGATGAGGCCCTCAAGGCCCTCTGCACCCTCCCCGGGGTGGGCACCAAGGTGAGGCCCCACTGAGGGCAGTGGTAGGGAGGGGCTGCCCCTCCCACTCTGAGGAGGAGAGTACATGATGAGGCAGACCTGGGAAGCTCCTTCTCAAAGCAAAGAGGAAGGAGAACAGATAAAAGCAGATTTTCTTTTTTGAGAGGTTTTTGCTATAGAGCACGTGCGCTCGCCAGAAAGAGACAGACAGAAAGCGAGAAATCACCCCCAGGGAGAATGGCCATGCCGCAATCTCTTCTCCATTCTCCTCTCAGAATCCTGGGTATGCACGCACACGCACCCAGTGTGAGTTTAAGCAACCGGGTCCGAGGCTTGAACCACAATTGACTACATGGGAGTCTAGCGACAAAGCCATTATGCCAACTGCTGGCCCCTTGTTTTTTGTTTGGTTGGTTTTTTTTTTTGAAGAGGTTTTCGCTATAGGGCACGTGCACTCGCCAGACAGAGACATAGAGACAGAAAGCGAGAAATCACCCCCCAGTGGGAATGGTCATGCCGCAATCCCTTCTCCTCTCGGGATCTTGGGCACACACGTACACGCACCCGGTGTGAGTTTTTAAGCCACCAGGTCCGAGACGCAAACCGCGTTCAACTACATGGAAGTCCAGCGACTTAGCCATTATGCTAACTGCTGGTTCCCCCCTTGTTTTGTTTTAAGAAAGAATTATTTAATTTAATTTTTTAAAAAGAGTTATTTATTTATTTATTATTTATTTAATTTTATTTATTCATTCATTTATTTTAATTTGACCAGAGAGAGAGAGAGGGAAAGTGAGAAAGCAAGCCACCAGGTCTGGGACTCAAACCATGGTCAGCCATGTGGGAGTGTCCAGCGCCCTACTCACCATGTCACTTGCTGGCCCCTTGTTTTTTCATTTTTATCATGCACTAGCCCAAGAGACAAGGAAACTGAGAAAGCATCCCCCCATGAGGAGTGGTCATGCCATAATCCTTTCTCCTCCATCTCTCTCTCCTCTCAGGATTTTAGGCACGTACACCCGTGTGCCCAATGTATTTCTCAAGCCACTGGGTCTAAGACTCAGATCACGTGGCTAGCTACGTGGGATCTAAACGCCTGAAGCACCGTGCCCTGAGCAGCCCCTCAGTTTTTCTCAGGTCTCAGGCCCAGTGTTAAGTCTTGGCCCACAGAGGTGTGTGCTCAGTAGCAGCTCTTGTCCCAGCTCTATTGGAAGTCACGGGTAGGTCATCATGTTTCCTGAGACCTGGAACAGCAGTGACCTCAGGTTGGAGGAGGCTGGCTGTGAGGTCGGAAGCAGGATGCCAGGATCTCCCATCCCTCCTCAATGGCTTACTCTGCCTCTGTCCAAGGTGGCCGACTGCATCTGCCTGATGGCCCTAAACAAGCCCCAGGCAGTACCCGTGGACGTCCACGTGTGGCAGATTGCCCAACGTGACTATAGCTGGCACCCCACCATGTCGCAGGCCAAGGGCCCGAGCCCCCAGGCCAACAAGGAACTGGGTAAGGAGTGGGATGCAGGGGCCGGCAGTGGGCTAGCTGGGTACTGGCCAGGCCTCCGTGTCTTAGTCACCTCTCCCTAAAACCACACCCCTGTTGATGGGGAGCAGGGGGGTCAGTTAATCATCATTTCTGATTTAGGAGACTTTTTCCGGAGCCTGTGGGGACCGTATGCTGGCTGGGCCCAGGCGGTGAGTGTATCTGGGCCTCCCCTCCTCCCCAAGCCCCACCACCTTGGACTCGTCGGCCTGTTCACCCCCAGGGGCCCTTCCACTGCACCACCACTCCAGGTGCCCTGAGGACTCTCCCATGGCACAGCCCAGGCTCGCTGCCGGAATATTCTACCTCCCCACACTCACCAGCCCCCTAGTGCTGACCCAGTGTACCCCTCCCTCCACTCAGACTCTGCTCCCACCCCCACCTGCAGGTGCTGTTCAGTGCTGATCTGCACCGACCCCACCGTGCTCAGGAACCACCCACAAAGCGCAGGAAGCGGTCCACGGGGCCGGAGCACTAAGTTCCCCAAATACCTTCCCCTCCCTTCCCCACTTCTCCCCCCCCATCTCCGTCCTGTCTCATGTGATGGAGGGGCTCCCTACAACTCCCTCAAGAGCCCAGCTCAAGCAGTCAGTTTTCACAAGACGGGGTGGGGGCTGTTGGGGGAGACAGCTGTCTGTGGTTTTATCTTCTTCCCTTTATTACAAGAAGGAACAATAAAATAGAAACATTTGTATGGAAAATGCAGTGAGGAGTGGTAGGGAAGGGGGCGAGGCAGGGCTGGGGTAGGGGAACTCCCCAGATCAGGCCAGGAAGGGGAACAGGCTGCCTCCAACCCTCCCCATGCAGGGGATCCTGACCCCAGATCCAGGGCCTCAGAGTTGTGGGGGAAGTGGGGCAGACAGTTCCGGGCCGGGCTCCACGCAGCAGTCTCGACAACAGCAGCCGGCCGCTGACCCTGCATGGGCAGAACAGAGCTGGCTAAAGGGGAGCCCCTCCGCACATCCCGGGCCACCCACGCCCTTCCCTGAGCCTCAGTGCTCACCCCCAGCAGTTGGTGTCAGCAGCTCCCCGTGGCTCGCCGTCTGTCCCTGCCCGTCTTGGCTGGTGCCCAGCTGCAGCTTCCTCATGTGCCGGACCACAGCCGTGGCATTGAAGGCTTGCTGCAGGAAGAGAGGCAGAGTGTGTCAAGAGCGCATGGGATCAGGGCTGCAGGCTGTAGTGGGATCCTTTTTTTTTTTTTGGAGAGATTTTTCACTATAGGGTGCGTGCGCTTGCCAGACAGACAGAGACATAGAGACAGAAAGCGAGAAATCACCCCCCATGGGGGATGGTCATGCCGCAATCCCTTCTCCTCCATTCTCCTCGGGATTTTGGGCATGCACGCACACGCGCCCTGCGTGAGTTTTAAGCCACCGGGTCTGGGATGCGAACTGCAGTCAACTATGTGGGAGCCCAGCGACATAGCCATTACGCTAACTGCTGGTTCCCTCTTTTTTTTTTTTTTGAAGAGGTTTTTGCTATAGGCACGTGCACTCGCCAGAAAGACAGAGACAGAGAGACAGAAAGCAAGAAATCACCCCCTGGGGGGAGGGCCACACCGCAATCCCTTCTCCTCGGGGGGATCTTGGGCACACATGCACATGCATCTGGTGTGAATTTAAGCCACTGGGTCTGGGACTCGAACTGCAGTCGACTACATGGGAGTCCAGTGACATAGCCATTATGGCAACTACTGGTCCCTCTTTTTACTTTTTTTAAAGAGATGTTTGCTATAGGGTTTATGTGTTTACCAGAGAGACAGAGACAGACAAGGTCAGAAATCACCCGCCAGGGGGGATGGCCATGCCACAATCCCTCTCGTCTTGGGATTTTGGCCATGCATGCACACACGCGTGGTGTGAATTTTAAGCCGCCAGGTCCGAACCGTCGTCAGCCATGTGAGAGTCCAGTGATGTAACCATTATGCCACCTGCTGGTCCCATGGGTGGGATTCCTGCAATGGTTCTGTTATTTTCAATCAGGTGCTATTTATTAGTTTCCCTAAAACCCCCAAACTTCTACAAGGTTTTGTTAAATTATATTGAGTCAAATTATATACTTACAGATATACCAAGGGTTTTCAAAAAACTCACGCAAGTGTACAATGTGAAACAAATGTGTGGCCAGCTCTGTGACCTGGAGGTTAAGGCAGCCAGGTCCAACATGGCCAACCGTGTGGTTCCCGGCCCAGCTCTGGCACCTGAAGTACACACCAGGTGCACACGCTTGTACACCCCAAATCCCAACAAGAAGTGGAGAAGAGATTGCAGTGTGATCATGCCCCTTGGGGGTGCTTGTTCCCTTCCTCCCTCCCTCCCTCCTTCTCTATCTCTGTCTCTCTCTCTGGCAACCACATGTGCCCTCTGGCAAATATTGGGTTGTCGAAAAAGTCATGACGTATTTTCTATGCTAAAGAGAACTGTGTCCTAAGAGTCCTTTCTAAAGGGCAAGTTCCTGCTTTACACTCTCTGAGTCTCCCTAGGGCCCTCAAGATCAAGTCCCAGGACTAGCAGGTGATATAATGGTTGTGTTGCTGGACTCCCCTGTAATTGACTGTGGTTAGAGCCCTGGACACAGGGGCTTACAAAAACTCATGCCAGGCACGTGTGCATGTGTGCCCAAAGTGCCGAAAAGAGAATGGAGGAGAAGGGATTGTGACGCGTCCATCTCCTATGGGGTGATTTCTCACTTGCTGTCTCTCCAGCGAGTGTACGTGCCCTATAGCAAAAATCTCTTTAAAAAGAAAAAAAAAAAAAAGATCAAATCTGTGCTCCACTGTGGCATTTGAGTCCCTGAGTGTTCTAGTCGCTAAGTGGCTTCTCCAGCCTGGCTCCTGCCTCTCAGTCCCCTCAGTCCCTGCAGCCCAGCCCCGCAGAGCTCTGCACTTCCTGAGTGGCTGCACTGTCTTGCCCCTGGCTCTTGGCACACCCATTTCCTCCCCTCAGACGACCTTCTGCTGTGCCAGGCTAGTAAATTCCTGCTCAGCTGATAGGCCTAGCAGATCAAACCACTTTTATAACCTTTCCGAGCCCCATAGGCTAGCTCAGACGCCTCCTTTAGAGTTACAGACTGTTCTGTTGGGATTAGCAGACAGCATAATGGTCACATTGCTGGACTCCCATGTAGTCGGCCACAGTGCAAGTCCTGAACTTGGCAGCTTAAAACTCAAGCCAAGTGCTTGTGTGTACATGCCCAAGATCCCAAGAGGAGAATGGAGGAGAAGGGACTGCAGTGTGGCCATTCCTCCTGGGAGTAGGGGTGATTTCTTGCGTTCTCTCTTTCTGTCTCTCTAGCAAGCACAAGTACCCTATGGCAAAAACCTCTCTTTAAAAATTTTAAAAAAGGAATTACAGACTTTTCCCTCTAAAGCGGGGACCCTCTCCTTCAGAAGAGAGTAAGTGTTAAATGAATGGACGAATGCAGTCCCTCGGCAAGCACCCCCAAGCAGTCACTGCGTGCCTGAGTTGCTGCCAGGTGCTGTGCAAGCTGAGGGTTGAGGGTGGGGAGGGGTCCTGGGAGGGCCAGAACCCAGGGTAGGGACATGGGCTCACCTTCCACTTGCTCTTGGCAAAGTTCTTCTTGATCTGCTCGCTCACTGACTGGTGGATATTCTTATCTAGAGCCGTATCTCCTGCAATCCTGGGGTGGGGTATGTGGAGAGTTGCCCATGAGGGCAGAGGCAGGCCTGGGCAGCCCAGAGCCCACCCGGGCCCACAGCTGTGGGAGCTCCTCACCATGGGTGCTGCAAGGCCTGCTCACAGGTGAACCTCTTCTCTGGATCCTTCTCCATCAAATGCCGGATGAAATCTTTGGCTGAACCCCAAGACAAAAGCGAAGACAGCATGGCAGTGCCTGTGGACACCACCCGAGACAGTACCCTTTCCCTCAGGCCTGACCTGGGGTCACAGCAAGACAGGCCAGAACTAGCCCTGCACCCCTCCACCCTCCCTCACCCAAGCCTTCCAGCTCATTCCTCCTCTCAAGAAAAACTCTGAGAGAAGAATCCACTCAGCGTGTTCACACGGATGTGTGAACAACTGAGAATGGTCCCGCTGGTTTGCATAGCAGAGGGCACAGAGGCGGGGATGGGAATGTTTCTGGTGGTGGTTAGCCATTCGCAAGTCAGCAGGGGAAGGTTATTTTCAAAAATGCCATGTTTAAAGACGATGAATGAATGCCTACAAGTTTCTCAGGCTGGGGACCAAGCAGAGGAGAGCACCCGGGTGGGCTGTGTGCTCTTGAAGACAGATATTAGTCTGGGGAGGCAGGGGAGACACCCCCAAAGCAAGGCCCAGGAGAAGAAGGGAAAGCCCGAAATACCAGACTCAGAGATGTCGTCCCAGTAAGGAGAGTCAAACTCGTACTCGGCCTTCAAAATCTGTTCAAAGAGCTTGGCATCATTCTCGTCATAGAAGGGGGGGTAACCGCAGAGCCTGGGCAGGGAGAGACTCAGCCTTATTTCCATTCTCGGTGCACCCACTGGCTCCCGGATGATGTCCTGGGGCAGTCCCAGGGGTCAGGTAGGGCCTGTGGGAGGGAGGTCCCCTCTAAAATCTCCCTGCCTTGCTCACTCCTGTCCAGCTACCCTTGACCATCTCTTCCTTGACCATCTCACCACCTTGTCCTGTTCAGGGTCTTTGCACTCGCCGTTCTCTGACTAAACCATCCTGTGCCACCTCAAATGGCTGGTTCCCTCATTTCACTTAAGATACCGCTTGGGGCTTGAACAGCAGTCTGCAAGGCACTTCCAGCCGGGAAGGTTCCTGGTTCACATCTGGGGACCTCCCTGGCCCTGAATATGCTGGGCATCCATTTGCCCTTGAACCAGGGCTGGCTGAAAGCTGGGGTGTGGATTGCAGTGTCAAAATCCTGTTGGGGGTTTCTCTCTCTGTCTCTCGGAAGAAATAAATTTTAAAAATTAAAAAAAAAAAAAAAAGACCACTCAAATAGCTTCTCCACAGAGAGCCCTTATCTGAACTGGCTTCCATCCCCACTGATTCTCCTTAGCCCTGACAATAGTTTAGATTTACTTGTCGACTGCCTTCCCAACTAGAATACTGCTGCCTGAGGGCAGCCACTTTGGCCTGTTCTCCGCTAAATGCCTAGCTCTGTGCCTGAACTATAGTATCTGCTGAGTGAAGTAATACTAGTAATTAATCGGCAGGACTAACGGGATAGCGAGGAGGAGAGGGAAGCAGGGTGGGGACAACTGGAGCCACACCCCACCCTGGCCAAGCCCCCACGTACAGGATGTAGGCGATGACCCCGATGGACCAACAATCCACAGCCTTGCTGTAGGGCTTCTGGGCCAGGACCTCAGGGGCTGTGGACGGAAGGGGACACGGTGGAGACAGATCTTGGCCCCGCGGCTCCTGGCTCCTCCCCGACCTGCAGCCCCAGCCCAGGGCCCTCCGCACCCACGTATCCTGGGGTCCCGCAGGCGGTGGAGAGCACGCTGCCTGGGTCCTCCATCTTGGACAGGCCGAAGTCGGAGATCATGATCTTGGAGTCCTCGTCCAGGCTGTAGTAGAGCAGGTTCTCGGGCTTGGGGGGCAGGAGGCAGAGGGGCAGTCAGAGATGGCCAGCGGCTGCGGGACCTCGTGCTTCCTCAAGCGCCCTGAGAAACTGGGTCCCCAAAGCCTCTGTCTTCATGGCTGTCCTCTTGGTTGGAGGGGTAGGGAACTCAAGGAAGGTCTCAAAGGGCTAGTCGGTGATAGAGTGGTTATGTCGCTGGACTCCCACATGGCTGACTGTGGTTCAAGTCCCAGACCTGGTGGCTTATAAACCCATGGTGTGCTTGTGTGCTCAAAATCCCCAGGGGAATGGAGAAGGGATTACGGTGTGATCATCCCTCCTGAGGGGTGATCTATCACTTTCTGTCTCTCCAGCAAGCACACACGCCCTATAGCAAAATCCGTCCCCTCCCCTCAAAGTCCAGAAAGGACAAGTGCCTAGGGATGTGAAAGGGAATGTTCTAGAAACTTCAAATGTGCATTAAAAAACCCTGAAGAAATTCTTTTTGAGCACCTATTGTGTGCCAGGCCCTGGTTTTGTTTGTGTGTGTGTGTGTGTTTTTGAGAGGTTTTTGCCATAGGTTGTGCGCTGGCCAGAAAGAGACAGACAGCGAGAAATCACTGCCCCCCCAGGGGAATGGCCACGTCGCAATTCCTCTTCCGTTCTCCTCTCGGGATCTTGGGCACACACACACATGCGCCCTGCGTGAATGTAAGCCACCAGGTCCAGATCTCGAACCCTGGTCGACCATATGGGAGTCCAGTGACATAGCCATTAAACCAACTGCTGGTCCCACGGCCCTGGTTTAATTTCATCCTTAGCACATCCCTGCCAGGCCAATCCAAATCATCCCACTTACAGGTGAGGAAACTGATGCCAAGCGAAGGCAAAGTAACTTTCCCAAAGTCAGAGAGTAGCAGGGCCTGAATCCAAACCCAGCTCTCACCCCAGCACTCTGCTCTTGGCTCAGAATGAGATGGGCTACAAAAACGGGAACCCTATCGTTAGCTCTGAGGAGTAGGAGTTCAGTGGTTTTTTTTTTTTTCTTTTTAGGGTTTTGTCATAGGGGGCGCTCACCAGAGAGGAAATGTAAAAAAATCACCCCCAGAAAAAACGGCCACACTGAAATCCCTTCTCCTCCATTCCCCTCTCCGGAGTTTGGACACTCACGCACACACGTGCCTGGTGTGATTTTTAAGCCACCAGGCCCGGGACTTGAACCATAGTCAGCCAGGTGGAAGTCCAGTGCCTTTACCACACCACCTGCTGACCTCTCTGGCTCTCTTTAAGCTTTACTGTCCCAGCCAAGTTTTCTACAAGTGCAAACAGAATTTTTATGACGTGACGTATTATTGGGTAAAGTAAGAGCACAATCCACTTTTGTGTCCCTTTGAAGATATGAACTGGGATGGGATGAGGCAGCTTAGGGGTTACAGCAGCCTTTTTTAAGAGAGATATTTGCTATAGGGCGTGTGCTCACTGGAGAAACAGAAAGCAAGAAATCACCCCCCAGGGGAATGGTCATGCACAGTCCCTTCTCCATTCTCATCTCAGGAGTTGAGGCACATGTTTGAGTTTTGAGGCACTCATGGTGGGAGTTTTAAGCTGCTGGGTCCAGGACTCGAACCACGGTTGACCATGTGGAAGTCCAGCTCCATAATTACACTAGCTGCTGGTCCCACAAAGTCCATTTAAAATATTTATTTTTCTGTTCCAATTTTTAAGCTACTGGGTCCGGGACTCAAATCACAGTCTAATATGTGGAAATTCAACCCCTTAACCACCACGCCACCTGCTAGTGCCTACGAGGTCCCTTTTTGCAGGTGAGAAGCCAAAGCTCAGAGAGGGGTTGAAAGTTGCCCGAAGTCAGACAGTGAGAGGTTTACGAAGACCCCACCCCTGGGTGCCCCAGCTCAGCGCACCCGTCCAGCCTCACCTTGAGGTCCCGGTGCACAATGCCCAGGTCGTGCAGGTACTTGACGGCATCCAGCACCTGGAAGATGAGGCGGCTGGCATCCCGCTCCGTGTAGAAGCCTTTTTCCACGATGCGGTCGAACAGCTCCCCACCAGACACCCTGCCAGGGAGAGAGGACACTCTGGCCCAGAGTGGGGAGGTGGCAGGGAGGGGTGCATGGGCGGGGCAGAGGCGGGACCACTCACAGCTGCATGACGAGGTAGAGGTGGCCCCCACTCTCATAGATGTCATCCAGGGCTACGATGTTGGGGTGCTTGATCCTGCAAGGGGACATGAGGTGGCTCCAGGGTAAGGTCAGCTCAGCCACCTCCCCACAGCCTGCACATCTAGGCAGGCCAGGGATCTGAGTCTCCAAGGGAAAAGCTGACCACCATGGACTCTCGTTCCTCGGAAGAAGAGAAAACAGCTCAACGTGCACTTGGACGGGGTAGACCCGCGTCTGCATCCTGCCTCAGCCCTGCGGTGTCTGGGTGAGCTTGTCACCTGGTGGCACCGCCAGACACAGGGCTTCCATACACTCTCCGCACGGCCCGTTTGTCAACCTCTGCACCCAAACAGCCCCATGTGTGCAGAGATGTCCTGCTGCTCCAGGACCTGGTGCATGGTATTTGCCCAGAACTTGGAGAGCTAGACATCACCTCTCTGAACCTCGGTTTCCTGTCCGGAAAGCAAAGCCAGAGGTGGAGTGGGGAGCATCTAAGACGGTGCAGATCAGGTGGCTATCCCAGTGCCTGGTGCACAGCAGATGCTCCATGAATGGAGCCCTCGTGGTAACTGACCTTGATGAGGAAAACGCAGTTCTGCACAAACTTCCTGTGTGATTCTGGGTAGACCCCTTGCCCTCTCTGGGCTCAGAGAGTGGAAGTGAGCACCCCCTCCAATAGTGGAATGATCATTCTTTTTTTGTTTTTGTTTTTGTTTTTTTAAGAGGGATTTTTGCTATGGAATGTGTGCACTTGCCAGAGAGACAGACAGAAAGCGAGAAATCCCCCGTCAGGGGGGATGGCCATGCCACAATCCCTTCTCCTCCATTCTCCTCTCGGGATCTTGGGCACGCACGCACACACAAGCGTGTTTAAATCATGAGTTTAAGTTGCCAGATCTGAGACTTGGACTGTGGTCAACTACTATGTCGTGGGAGCCCAGCGACATGACCATTACGCCATCTGCTGGTCCCTGAAATGGTCATTTCTTCCCAGCCCAGGATGGTAGGGAAGCTCAGAATAAGCTTTTCTAAACTAGGGAGGCCAGGCGGCTTCCCATGGCCGTGAGCAACTCAGACCAGCTGGTTGTCGATGTAGTCAGGAAGTCAGCAAACAGGCAGCCTTGCTGAGCGGCTGTAATACGTGGGGGGAATTGGAGGTACATCCAGAGATAACATCAGCTGAGATATGTGGGTTCAAGCCCCAGTCAAGGGTTGACCTTTAGACCTGACTGAGCAGATTAAACCACTGAGTGAGCCCGGGCATCTCGATCACGTGTGTCAGGGTAACTATCATGCCAGGCACTTGGAATGAAGCTCCCCTAGTGCCCCTGCGGCCCTGCCGAGTGGAGTTATTGCCTCCATTTTATAAAGGAGCGCTGCGAGGCCCAGAGGGCTTACATAATTTGCCCAAAGCAAGGGAGGGAGTAGGGGAATGATGGCGGCAGGTCATCCTGGGCGGGACAGGTGGTGGCCACGCACTTGTGCAGGACGGCGATCTCGTTCTCCATGCTGCCCTCCTTGCCCTCCAGGGCCTTCTTGGCGATGCATTTGATGGCCACTAGCTTCTGAGTCCTCTTGTCTTCGGCCAGGATCACCTCTGAGAAGGCCCCCCTGTGGGGAGAGGAGATTCATTCGCCAGGTGAGGAGTGGAAATCGCAGCTTCTCTCTGCTCTTCCCTCCATCCCCGACTACCTCTGGACCCAGGAGGTGCAAGGAGCCTACCCCTGGCGACAGAGGTGCTCACGTGACTCAGGCCTGGCCGGTCAGAGTGGTCTATCTCCTGGCTACAGTAGTTGGTCATGTGATACAAGCCAGGTTACTGGCTCCTTGAGACTCATGCACTTTCCTAGTAAGCTGGTGGAATGTAAGCCCGGAGCTAATGCCAGACATCTTTGATATCATTTAAGAGTGAAGCCAAGGACCAGCAGGTGGTGTAATGGTTATGTCGCTGGACTCCCACGTAGTTGACCGTGGTTCAAGTCCCAGACCCGCGGCTTAAAACTCTTGCTGAGAGCGTGTGTGTGGAGAAGAAAGGATTGCGGCATGGCTATACCCCCTGGGGGTGATTTCTCTCTGATTCTCTCTGTGTCTCCTGTGAACACATACACCCTATAGCAAAAATCTCTTAAAAAAAAAAAAAAAAAAAGCGGGGCCTGCCAGTGGCATGGTGGTTAGGGGTGCTGGACTCCCACAGGGCTAACCACAGTGTGAATCCCAGACCTGGTGCCTTGGTTTTTCTCTTTCTCTCTCTCCCTCTCTCTGTATTGCTCTGATCAAATTGAAAATAACTATAGTGATAAATAAAATAAAGGAAATAATTTTTTTTTAAAAAGAGTAAAGTCAACACAAAGGAAATCAAGTCTGAGAATTGGCCAAAGATAATATCCTAATATTATAAAGGCCCTGGATCCAGCCATGCCTGAAGCCATCACATAAACTATTTATTATATGCTCAGTCAATTCATTCTGTTTTCTCCCCAAGTCAATTTAAGTCATGGCTAATTTCACGCCTTTAAGACTTTGAAGAATCATCAGCATCACCTATGAACTTAGAAATGCAGACTTTCAGGGGCCAGCCCATGGCATGGTGGTTAACGTGGGCGGATACCAAATGGTCAACTGAACAGTTCAAGTCCCAGACTCGATGGTTTCAGAAACACTAATTTAAGGAGACTTTACTAGAATATTATTTCTACACATGTGTGTGCCCAAAATCCCAAAGTGATTGTGCCATGACTATTTCTGGGGGCTGCTTTCTCACTTTCTCTCTCCCTCTCTCTCTCTCTCATCTCTGTCCCCTGGCAAGTGCATGCATCCTCTGGGGAAAAAAAATTTTAAATAATTACTTATTTAATTTTATTTATCATTATTATTATTACTACTATTATTTTTAATTTGACCAGAGCAAGACAGAAAGAGAGAAAAAATGAGAAAGTGAGTTGCCAAGTCTGGGACCCAAACCGCAGTCAGCCATTTGGGAGTCCAGTGCCCTAACCACCACACCACCTATCGGGCCCCCAAATTTAATAAACTTAATTAAAAAAAGAAAGACAGATACTCAGGCCCAACCTGGCTTACTAAGTAAAAATGTGCATTTTAACAAGATCTTCAGATGGTCTATATGCTCCCTAAAGTTTAAGAAGCAGTGCTAGGGCCAGCAGGTGGCGTGGTGGTTAAAGCACTGGACTCCCACGTGGCTAATAGCGATTTAAATCCTGGACCTGGCAACTTGCTTTCTCACTTTCCCTCTCCGTCTCTCTCTGGTGAGCATGCATGGCCTGTAAAAATAATGATAAATAAAGTTTAAAAATAATGATAAATAAAAGTAATCATTCTTTAAAGTCAAAAGAAGCAGGAGTGCTTCAGAACAGTCTCTTAGAGGGTCTGACCAAGCTTTGGTGGTTAAAGCAGCTGGTTCCCACATGGCTGACTGTATGGTTCAAATCCCGGCCCACGCAGCTGGGAGAAACGAGGGTGCTTTCTCTCTTTCTTTCTCTGTCTCTTTGTGTCGGCAGGTGAACACATGTGTCCTCTAGCAAATTAAAAAAGAATGGGGCCAGCAGGTGGCATGGTGGTTGGGGGCACTGGATTCCCACATGGCCGACCGTGGTTCAAGTCCCGGACCAGGAGGCTTACTTTCTCACTTCCCCTCCCTCTCTCATTCTGTCCCTCTTTGGTCAAATTTAGAGAAATAAAGTTTAATAATAATAACAATAATTTTTTAAAAGGAAAAGAAACAAATCAGGCTCTTGGAATGGAACAGATAAACTGCTTTACACTAAAGTTCACTAATTAAGGAGAATTTACTAGAGTATTCTTTCCACATCTGTTTATTTTCCCTGGGAGAATGTCATAAGTCAAAGAAGTATGCACTGAGAAGTGCATGCCTCTCCACCCTCTGTTCCCAGCTCTGATGTGTCCTCCACAGTCCTCTCCAAGCAGGAGCCACTGAGCTCTGCAAAGCCCTCATTCCTGACCTTAAGGTGTGTGTTGGGGGGAGGGGGGCACAGCACACACTCTGTGGTCATCTTCTGTGGGTCTGTCTCCCTCACGTGTCTGGGATCAACTTGAGGGGCAGAGACCAGCTCGGAGTTACTTTGTGAGTGCCAAGAACAGCGCCACGCCCTGCCTCAGTTCCCCAACCTAAACCAGCCCCTTCCCTCTCCCTCTTCCCTTTCTTCCTCAGGAACCAGGAGCCTGGCAGGAACAGCCCCCTGTCCCACCCGCTGTTAGATGCATGGCAGAAGTTGGGGCCAGTCTGGGCCATGCAAAGCCACCACAGGGCCCACGCTGTAGGAAACAGGAAGCATTGACCAACTGACCAGAGGAGGCACCACCCTCTCAGCCTTGCCCAGCCACCCAGGTCCAGGAGTGAGGAGCATCCTGACCGCACCCCCAGCTCAGACGTCGTGATCCCGAGACTCACGTGCCCAGAACATCTCGGAAGTCGTAAATGTCCCTAATGTCCTCCGCCTGCTTCCAGCTGGGGCCTTCCACTGCCCCCGGCATGGCCCAATGCCCCCTGGCCACAGCCAGGGCTCCTGGAAAGAGGAATGGAGGGAGGACGCTCAGCGGGACCCAGCCTTCGGTCCAGCCCACTCAGTCGTTCACCCTGCAGTTACTCGTTCATTGACAAAACCACTCAACATCTGTTCATTCACTCACCAGTCATCCGTTCATTCAACATCCATTCAGTACATTCTTACGCCTACAGAGACATCTTCCATGGCGGCAGCAAAATGATTTATTCAACAGAGTCGTTCATTCATTCATTCATTCAGGCTCCCTTCCCAGTGTCCCCCTCTCCAAATCCAAACACCTGACAGCTGAGAGGACAACAGATAAAACTCCAGAGCACAGGGCCCCAGAGGATCTCCTTGTCCCTAGAGCCAGCATGTCCTAGCCCCACTCTGGGAACTGCTGGGGTGTCTCCTCTCCCTCCTCCTTCTCCCCACCCTGGCCTCTCGGAAATCAGGTTTCCGGCAGCCTGGGCTTCCAGCAATATCTCAGCCACGTTTTTAAATAGCTCCTCTGCACTGTTACCACAGCAACAGCAGCCACAGCTGGGGCTCCCCAGGCCTCTCCTTCCTGAGTCCCCATCTGGGTCCTGGCAGCCTGAGAAATGGTCCTACCCAATCTGTCCCCTCCTGGCCCCATCTTACCCTGATCCAGCTGGGGCTTTCTCCACTGAGGCTTCTGTCTCCTCCAGCAGGAGAGGCTAGGAGTTCTCTGCCCATTTAGCAGATGGAGAAAGGGGAGACTGAGGTTGGAGATGAGGAGTAGGGGCTAGGCCCACGGTTGCCCACATGACACCTGCTGGGGCCCTGGCTAAACTTGCTGAGGGCAAGGGCCATGGAAGAGAAGCCCTCAGATGGTCCTTCCAATATGAAGTCAGACTGGGGCCCGTTAAGACTGGGGACCTCTTGGGACCAGCAGTTGGCATAATGGCTATGGCTATGTCACTGGACTCCCACATAGTCAACTGTGGTTTTGAGTCCCGGACCCAGTGGCTTAAACTCACGCCAGGAGCGTGTGCGTGTGTGCCCAAGATCCCAAGAATGGAGGAGAAGGGACTGCGGTGTGGCCATCCCCCTTGGGGGGTGATTTCTCGCCCTCTGTCTCTGTCTTTCTGTCTCTGCCCTCTGTCTTTGTCTGTCTGGCGAGCACGTGCCCTATAGCAAAAACCTCTCCAAAAAAAAAAAAAAGCAGACTGGGGACCTCGCGCCCCTGTCACAGGCCCACAGAGGGGCAGCCGAAGCCGAGCCCAGCACGCTGTGTGACCTAGGCAAGGGCACTGCCTCTGTCCCCTCTGTGGAGGATGAAGGAAAGGGGCTCTTCCTAGAGCCCCTGGGGTGAGATTCTACTCCTTGGATGGGGCCTGTTCCCAAGGGGTCCTGGGCACCCATCCCGGGGCAGGAGAGGAGACTTGATGGTAAGCTCTGGAGGCAGAGTCTTAAACCTGGTGACCTGGCAAATATGACCCTCAGTCCCACACACATCCCTGCACCCGGCATCCCACACCAAGCCCCACCCACACCCTCAACCCACACGGCTGCCTCCTAGGTCCGGCACACCTTGTATCCAGACACCATGACACCTGACCACAGGGACTCGCCGTGACACCTGATCATGCATGACTAGCCATGTTGCCCGCCCATACATGACTAGCCATCACACCTGATTATACACGACTAGCCATGTCGCCCCACCATACATGACTAGCCATGACACCTGATTATACACAACTAGCCATGACACCTGACCACACATGAGTAACCATGACTTCTGACCACACACGACCAGCCATGACACCTGACCACACATGACTAGTCATGACACCTGACCACACACGAGTAGCCATTACATGTGATCATGCATAATTAGCTATGTCACCTGGTCATACACAACCAGCCATGACACCTGATTATACACGACCAGCCATGATGCCCGACCACACATGAGTGGCCATGACACCTGGCCACACACACATAGCCATGATGCCTGACCACACACAAGTAGTCATGACGCCTGACCACACACAGCCAACCATGACACCTGATCACACACAACCAGTCATTGACGCCTGACCACACATAACGAACCATGACGCCTGACCACACGCTACAAGCCATTGATGCTTGACCACACATGACCAGCCATGACTCCTGACCACACATGATTAGCCATGATACCTGACCAGCCATGACTCCTGACCACACATGATTAGCCATGATACCTGACCAGCCATGACTCCTGACCATACATGTCCAGCCAAACAACACATATGTCTATGCACACACCCCAGACACCCTTACACCTGAACACCTGCCTGTCCAAACATTCTTCACCTATATTCCTTTACACTCACAAACGCATGCACACACACCTGGACCGAATGGCACACATGCACGCCCTGTATACTGCACGTCCCAAATCCGCTCATACCCTGCACCCTCCGGATCCTCCTCCCCACAACCTGGAAGCACCTGTCTCCTTACACAGCTCACTCCAAGCATCCTCAGGATACAGATGTACACCCCCAACTCCGACTTACTACAGTCCGAGCTAGACACCAGCACACACACATCTGGACACCCAAGTGCAACAAAACCCTGACTCCCAGACACCCACGCCCATAGCCCATAGGACACCCTCACACACGGCGCTGCAAGCCCACATCTGGTCAGCATGCCAGTGCCGACAGAATACCCCAACTCAGCCCCCAAATCGTACTTCCCAACGTCCACGCCCTTCCACACTCAGGCCCCACCGAATGCGCACACACGGACCCCCTCCCCACCTCCTCTGTCACCCACTCAGTTTCCCATGGGCCTGCCTGGCACCTGCCGGACCTGGGGCAGAGGAGGGGGAGAAAGGCCCAGCCCTGTACATCCAGGTCCAGCCCGCGCGGGCACCCCCTCCCATCCTTGGGGGAGGACACCAGTGGCCGGGGGCTCTCGCCGCCCCTCCTCCGAGCCCCCAGCTCGGGCGGGC
>NW_006159827.1:1588723-1593097 GCF_000334495.1 Tupaia belangeri chinensis | reverse complement strand
CCTCCGCCCGCCTGCGGCTCTGATGTCAGCGGAGGAGGAGCCTGCGGCGGAGGGGCCGGGGTGGCGAGGCGAGGCGCCGCCCTGGGGCCGGGGAAGGGGCGCGGGTGGGAGGGACCCCGTGTGTTCTGGCCAGATGCCCTGCTAGACGACCGCAGCCCTCCGGCTCGGACGGCCCCCATTTCACAGAGGGAACAACTGAGGCCCAGAGCGATGAAGGTGCCAAACGCAGCAGTTGGCTGGAGACCAAAGCAAGATTCGAACCCACGTCTATCTGACTCTGGAGGGGAGCTAGTTTCACCCCGTAGGCTCGCGAATGTTCTTCCACTCCAGTTCTGGAACCTTCCTTTGCACTCCTGGGCTGGTAATGCCCTCCCCTTGCCCACCCTCCAGTGCCCTGCAGGGAACCAGGCCCCAGGACCAGCTCTAGAGCCCTAAGGGCTGGGCACCTGGGGCAGTCGTTGGGGACCCGACAAGGGCAGGCAATGCGGAGGACCCACGCAGTTGGAGGGGTGGGGGCTCCATTTGACAGGCGGGAAAACTGAGGTCCAAGGTCCCTCAGAGAGAGCCGGGACTCCAGTCCTGGACATTTGCCCCTCAGAGCTGGTGCAGCGTTGCGAGGGCCTGAGACAGGGAGGGCAGGCGGAGGGGGAAGTTAAATCAGGATCCTGAAGGAAGCAGTCCAAAGAAGACTGAAGCACCGCGTGACTGGGCCGGCGCCAGGGGCCAGTGGCAGGGGGCCAGGCTCGGGAGGAGGGACACGGAGCCTGATCCTGGGGCAGCGGGCGAGAGGCCAAGGAACCTGACCAAGGCGGAAACTCCTTGGGAGGAAACCCAGCGCTGGGTGGGAAGGTGGGGGAGGGTGGGCGCAGAGGCAGGAGCTGGGGCTGGACAGGGTCTAGGCGACAGTCCCCCACCCCACCCACCCCACCTCTTCAGCCTCCCAGTGCCACCCTCACTCCTGAATTCCTGCGTTTTCCAGCTGGCGCTTAACCTAACTCACTTCAGCGGGCTTTCCTCTCATCATCTGGTGGGCAATTTCTCCCGACCGTTTTACAGGTGAGAGAGGACGGAGGCTGAGGCCCCTGGAGCTTTGAAGTTGACTGTCTAGGTCACACGTACCTCTCTGAGCCTCCGTGGCTCCCTCCGGACGTGAGAACAGTGTTGACTGACTCAGAACCCCGAGTATTCCGTGAGATGAGTGAAAAGTACCTGAAAGGAGCGCTGGACTGAGCCCAAGCCGAGGCTCAGAGTAAGGGCCTGACTTAGCCAGGGACGGGGGCTGAGGGGTACTTTCCCTCTTCCAAATCTCAGTATCTCAGACTCCTTAGACTGTGGGAAAGCACACGTTTAGTGCAGAGCGGAGCCCCCACTCGCTCCTACCCCCTGCCCAGCACACCCACTGAGCTGGGGTTGCTTCACCATAAAGTCCTCTTTATCTGGGTTACAACACTCCCCGGGTGATAAGGTAGCCTCTGTCCTTCTAAAGACTTGTACAACTTTTATGCTCTGTCTTACATTTTGCCTGCTTTTGAGCATTTCTACTCTTTTTTTTTTAATTTATTTATTCATTCATTCTTTCATTTTTAATTTGACCAGAGAGAGAGAGGAAAGTGAGAAAGCAAGCCACCAGGTCCAGGACTTGAACCGTGGTCGGTCATGTGGGAGTGTCCAGCGCCTTAACCACCATGCCACCTGCTGGTCCCAGCATTTCTACTCTTATACTTTTTTTTTTAATATCTATTTTATTTTATTTACTGTTATTTTTTATTTTGAACAGAACAAGGAAGAGGGAGAGATAGAGATAGCGGGAAAGAGAGAAAGCAAGCCTCCAGGTCTGGGACTTGAACTGTGGTTGGTCCTGTGGGTGTCCACCATACCACTTGCCCCTATGCTTTCTTTTTTGTTTAAGAATTATTTTACTTTATTTTATTTATTCATTCCTTTTATTTTAATTTGATGAGAGAGAGAGAGAGAAAGAGGGAAAGTGAGAAAGCAAGCCGCCAGGTCGAGGGCTTGAACCATGGTCAGCCATGTGGGATTGTCCAGCGCCTTAACCACCTCGCCATCTGCTGGTCCCCGCTTTCTTTTTTTTTTAGAATTATTTTATTTAACTTTATTTATCTATTTTTATTTACTTATTTTAATTTGAACAGAGAGAGACAGAGAGAGAGAGAGGGCAAGTGAGAAAGCAAGCCGCCGGGTCTGGGACTCCAACCGCAGTTGGCCATGTGGGAGTCCAGCGTTCTTAACCACCATGCCACCTGTCAGCCCTATCTGCTTTCCTTCTTAACAAACATTCTCTACCTTTACATTTTATTTATTTATTTACTTTTTTTTTTCATTAAGGAGTTTTTTTGCTGAAGGAAAAATATCAAGGATCAGAATCTTGGGGACTAGAACTGGAGACTTAATAATAATAGGTTGTGGCTTTATTATTTGGTTTTTGTTTTTTAATTTGATAGAGGACACATAGGCTTACAGGAGAGAAACAGAGACAGAGATGGAGATGATACCCTTCCAATGGAGTATGGTCACCCAGCAATCCCTTCTCCTTCATTTCTCCATCCCACTGGGATTTTGAGTGTGCATGCATATGTATTGGTATGGTTTTCAAGATGCCAGTTGCAGGACTTGAACTACATGGTCAGCCATGTGAGATCCAGCTCTCTTAACCACCAGGCTATGGTCTGGGCCAGGACTCTTAGGATTTGCTTTTTCTCTGTTCTTTCATCTCTCCTTGTCTCAGTTTATTTTTGCACCTTGTCTGTCTCTCTTCCTCTGCAGGTGACCATCTCCCCGTGGCAGGACACATGGAGTGAGGCAGCCTCAGTTTTCCAACTAAACCCAGCAGAAGGAGTATCAGTCTCAGGGAAGGACTCTGATTGGCTCTGCTTGAGGGATTGAGTCACGTGCTACATCTTTGCCCTCAAAACTGTTGCCAAGTGAATGAGGTTCTATATTGGGTATGTGTGTGTGATAGGCAGCCACCCCAAAGTCACAAGGAATGGAAGAGGCATCTTGTCCAAAAACTAGTGGTGCCCAGTGGGCAAGAATAGCAAATCCCTTTCTGCCCAATAGAGGCAGAAAAACGAAGCTTTCTTCTTCCTCATATTCTTTTTAAAGAATAATTTAATTTTGTTTGTTGTTATTATTATTCTTTAGTTTGACCAGAGAAAGGCAGAGAGAGAGAGAGAGAGAGAGAAAGTGAGAAAGCAAGCCACCAGGTCCAGGAATTGGTTGGCCACAGTTAACCATGGAGTCCAGTGACCCAACTACTATGTCACCTGCTGGCCCCTTTCTTCCTCACTTTCAAAAAAAGAGAGAGCAAATCAGCTCAGACATCTCCGTCAGCTCTTGAACCTGATAGAAAACGAGGTATTGGAGGACTGAATGACTTATTTTTGAGAGGTTTTTGCTATAGGGTGCGCATGTTTGCCAGAAAGACAGAGAGAGACAGAGAGACAGAAAGCGAGAAATCGCCCCCCGGGGGGAGTCCAGCAATGGAGCTATTACGCCAACTGCTGGTCCCAGAGTGAAGGACTTTCTAAGATTAGAGCAAAGGGAAGAAACCACAAGGAAAAGATGGGCGGGTTTATTTATACCATACACACACAAATTCCTTAACTTCTGTTGCTTTAAAGAAAAAGGAAGTCAAGGGACCAACAGACGGCATAATGGTTATGTAGCTGGACATAGTCTACTGTGGTTCGAGTCCCAGACCCCCGAGAGGGCTGGAAGTGACATGGTGGTTAAAGGCACTGGATCCCCACGTAGTTGACCATGGTTCAAGTTCCAAATCTGGCAGCTTTCTTTCTCCCCTTCCCTTTCTCTCTCTCTCTGGTCAAATTAAATAATAATAATAATAACAAATGGAATTAAGTAAATAATTTATTTAATTTTTAAAAAGTCTTTATTTATTCACTCATTTATTTTAGTTTGAGCAGAGAGAGAGAGAGAGAGAGAGAGAGAGAGAGAGAGGGAAAGTGAGAAAGCTTGCCACCAGGTCCAGGCATTGAACCGTGGTCAGTCATGTGGGAGTGTCCAGCACTTTAACACCATCTCACCTGCTGGTCCCCTACTTATTTAATTTTATTTATTCATTCATTTATTTTAATTTGACCACACACACACACACATACACACACACACACACACACACACACACACACAGAAAGCAAAAGCCACCAGGTCCAGGACTTAAACTGTGGTCAGCCATGTGAGAATCTCCAGCGCCTTATCCACCACGTCACCTGCTGGTCCCAATAAAAAAAATTTTAAGAATTATTTTATTTAACTTTATTTATTTATTTATTTATTTTTGGAGAGGTTTTCGCTATAGGGCGCGTGTGCTTGCCAGAAAGACAGAGAGAGACA
>NW_006159827.1:1588012-1588515 GCF_000334495.1 Tupaia belangeri chinensis | reverse complement strand
TTTTAAAGAATGATTTTATTTAACTTTATTTATTTATTTCAATTTGATCAGAGAGGGACAGAGTGAGAGAGAGACAGAAAGAGAGAGAAAGAGAGAAAGTAAGAAAGCAAGCTGCCAGATCCGGGACTTGAACCATGGTCAGCCATGTGGGAATCCAGCACCTTTAACCACCACACCACCTGCCAGCCCCTATTTTAAAAATTTGACCAGAGAGAGACAGAGTGAGGGAGAGAAAGAGGGAAAGTGAAAAAGCAAGCCACCAGGTTCAGGACTTGAACCGCAATTGGCCGTGTGGGATTCCAGCATCTTTAACCAACATGCCACCTGTCGAGCCCAATAAACAATTCTCAAAAAAAAAAGAAAGAAAAGAAAAAAGAAAAGGGACCAGTAGTTGGCGTAATGGCTATGTTACTGGACTTTCACGTAGTCAACCGCGGTTCGAGTCTCAGATCCAGTGGCTTAAACTCACACGGGGTGCATGTGCATGCATGCCCAAGATCCTG
>NW_006159827.1:1553827-1587940 GCF_000334495.1 Tupaia belangeri chinensis | reverse complement strand
TTGCTTTCTGTCTCTGTCTTTCTGGCAAGTGCATGTGCCCTGTAGTAAAAATCTCTCAAAAACAAACAAACAAACAAATAACAAACAAACTCACACCGGCTCCTGTGCATGCGTGTCCACAATCGTAAGAGGAAAATGGAGAAGGGACTGTGGTGTGGTCATCCTCCCTGGGGGGATATTTCTCGCTTTCTGTCTCTCCAGCAAGCACAACGTGTCCCAGAGCAAAAAAAAAATCTCTTAAGAAAAAAAAAAAAAGAGGAAGTAAAAAATCAACCTGAAGGGGCCGGCAGGTGGCATGGTGGTTAAGGTGTTGGGATTCTCACATGTCTAACCACGGTTTGAGTCCTGGTGCTGGTGGCTTGCGTTTGCACTCTCCCTTTCTCTCTGTCTTTCTCTGGAAAAACGCATGTGAAAAAATAATAAATAAAAAATAATTTCTAAAAAGAATTATTTTATTTAACTTTATTTATTTCATTTGACCAGAGAGGGACAGAATGAGAGAGAGAGGGAAAATGAGAAAGTAAGCCTCCAGGTCCAGGATTTGAACCATGGTCGATCGACTATGTGGGAGTCCAGTACCCTCGACCACTATGCCACCTGCTGCCCCCCCAAAAAATAATTATTAAAAAAAAAAAAAAGAAAAAAAACTCAACCTGGGACTGGCTCCTTGACCTGGCCGTTAAGGCAACCAAATCCCACATGGCCTCCCATGTAGTTCAAGTCCTGAACCTGGCGGTTCGAGAAACATGCCAGGCATAGGTGCATGCTCTGAATGCTGAGAAGGAGAATGGAGAAGGGATTGCTGCGTGACCATGCCTCATGGAGGGCTTTTTCTCCTCTCCTCTCTCTCTCTCTCTCTCGCTCTCTCGCTCTTCAGTGAATACATGCACCATCTCAGGGGAAAAAAAAGTGAAAAATCAACCCTGATCCAAAATATTGGGATCTGAAAAGTCATGACACATTTTTTATAGAAAAATAGGCAAGAGCTTTCCCAGCAACCTAATAATAGCCAACCATGAGAGGAAACTTCAGACTACGGAAGTGTGTGACAGACAGTGTATTAATATTTTTTATTGCATAAACACCACATAAACTTGATAGACTAAGAACCCAATAAATGGTCAAAGGGCACGGAAAAAAAGCATAATACACATTGGACATTTCAGGTCTCACTGGTAATAAAGTAAGTACAAATTGGCTTTTCAAATCTGAAGTTTAAATAAACTGCAGACACCGGGACCAGCAGTTAGCATAATGGCTATGTCGCTGGACTCCCATGTAGCCAACCGCGGTTCGAGTCCTGGACCCGGAGGCTTAAACTCACGCCGGGTGCGTGTGCGTGCGTGCCCAAGATCCCGAGAGGAGAATGGAGGAGAAGGGATTGCGGCGTGGCCATCCTCCCTGGGGGGTGATTTCTCGCTTTCTGTCTCTCTGTCTCTCTCTGTCTTTCTGGTGAGAGCACGTGCCCTATAGCAAAAATCTCTCCAAAATAATAATAATAATAATAATTAAAATAAACTGCTGCCACTGAAGGTTGGTGTGGATGTGAGGAACGAATACACTTACCTTGTGGTAGGAGAGAGGAAAGCGACTTGCCAAAAACCTTTTGGGAAGCAATTTGGCAGTCCGTATCAAAGGTCTGAATAGCAGCCAGGCCCGTTGACTTGGGAATTCCTCTTTTGGGAATCAATTTCAGAGAAATAATTCTACATTAGGACAAAGTTAGATGCTCTAAAATGAAGAAATAAGAGCAAAATTTAGAAGAAATCACCAAGGAATGATTGAAAGCTTAAGATAGGGGACCAGCAGGTAGTGTGGTGGTTAAGGCACTGGACACTCCCGCACGGTCAACCACAGTTCAAGTCCTGGACCTGGTGGCTTGCTTTCTTTCTCTCTCTCTCTATCTCTATGTCTCCCTCTGGTCAAATGAAAATAAATGAGGAATAAATAAAATTAATAAAATAATTTTAAAAATATCTTAAGGTAGGAGGGCCAACTGATGGCGTAGAAGTTACATCGCTTGATTCCCACGTGGCCGACCGCAGTTCAAACTCTGGACCCTATAGCTTGACAATCTTGCCAGGCACGTGTGTGTGCTTGCTCAAGATCCTTGGAGGAGAAGAGATGGTGGCATGGTCATCGCCTCGCGAGGTGATTTCTCACTTCCCCTCTCGCTGTCTCTGTCTCTCCTCCTCCACCCCAGCACACATGTCCTAAGGCAAAAAAACTCTCAAAAACCCCCAAAAAACACAAGGTAGGACTGGCCCTGTAGCTCATTTAAGGGAACCATATGACCAGTCGTATGGCCAACCACAGTTCAAGTCTCAGCCCTAGTGGCTTGAGAAGCAGACCAGGCACTTGTGGGTGCATGCCCCAAATCGTGAGGGGAAGGAGAGCAGAGAAGGGACTGCCGTGGGACCACATCCCATTGGGAGTTACTTTCTCTTTCTCTGGCAAGCACACACACCCTCTTGCAGTCAAAACGGCAACAACAACAATAATAATATCTATATACACACACATAAGGTACACATCCTAGATGGAGTATTTCATGCCTTGTAAATTGATAATGCGACCTATCTAATAAAAGGGTTATAAAATGCTTCTAAGTCTAAATAGGCACGCTTCGTCGCTGTGATAACGTCAGTGTAAAATGCAAATCACAAATTTGCTAATAGCAGAGAGGGAACACTGCAAATATTAATAGTTGTCAACCTATTCTTTAATTTGGTTTTCTTTCTTTCTGTGTGCTCCAAACTTTTTTTGTTGACTCATATTCATTTCATAATTAAAAAGTCATTTTAGGGGCTGGTAGGTGGCATGATGGTTAAGGTCACTGGATTCCCACATGGCTGACCACAGTTTGAATCCTGGACCTGGCTGCTTGCTTTTTCACTTTCTCTCTCTCTCCTTCTCCGGTCATATTAAAATGAAATAATTCTTTAAAAAAAGTCATTAAAAAATTATCCCCAAAGGAACCAGCAGTTAGTGTAATGGCTATGTCGCTGGACTCCCACATAGTCGAGCATGGTTTGAGTCCCGGACCCGGTGGCTTAAAACTCACGCTGGGTGCGTGTATGTGCGTGCCCAAGATCCTGAGAGGAGAATGGAGGAGAAGGGATTGTGGCGTGGCCATCCCCCCTGGGGGGTGATTTCTCGCTTTCTGTCTCTCTGTCTCTCTCTGTCTGTCTGGCGAGCGCACAAGCCCTATAGCAAAAAACTCTCAAAAAAAAAAAAAAAAGAGAAAAAAAATTATCCCCAAAGGTAATGGGTGCATACAAATTTGGTGTTCAATTTTTTTAATTTTATTTGAAAAAGAGTAAGAAGTAGATTTAAATGTTGCATTCAGCACATCTTTCCTTTTCTACTATTGAAACTGTGATGGCACATTAAAAAAAGTTTTAGGGACCAGCAGTTAGTGTAATGGCTATGTCGCTGGACTCCCATGTAGTTGACCACAGTTCGAGTCGCGGACCTGGTGGCTTAAACTCACGACGGTGCATGTGCGTGTGTGCCCAAAATCCCAAGAGGAGAATGGAAGAGAAGGAATTGCAGCATGGCCATCCCCCTGGGGGGTGATTTCTCGCTTTCTGTCTCTCTGTCTCTTTCTGTCTTTCTGGTGAGTGCACGCGCCCTATAGCAAAAATCTCGAAAAAAAAGAAAAAAAAAAGAGTTTTAGGGACCAGCAGGTGGCAGGGCGGGTATGGTGCTGGACCACATGGCTGACTGTGCATGTTGAGTCTCAGGCCCTGCGACTTGAGAACCTTGCTGGGTGTGCGTGCACCCACAATCCCAAGGGGAGAAGCGGAGAAGGAATTTCGCGTGACTGTCCCCCATGGAGGGTGCTTTCTTGATTTCCCTCTCTCTGCCTCTCTCTCCAGCAAGCACATGTGCCCACTAGCAGATTCGAAATAATAATAATAATAATAATAATAATAATAATAATGTCAAGGCCTCTATGACTATAGCAGAAAAGGAGCCTGGGCCTGGTGTTTGGGGAAACCAGATCTCACGTGGCACACTGTGCAGGCCAAAGCCTGGGCCAGGTGGTCTGAGGGACATGCCAGGAGCTTGTGCGTGTGTGTCCAAAATCCCAACAGATTGGAGGAGAAAGGACAGAGGCATGACCACGCCCCACTGCGGGAGTGCTTTCTCATCTCCTTCTCTCTCTCTTTCTCCCCAGAGAGTGCCCTCTGGCAAGTTACAAAAACATTTTTTAAAGGAAAGATCAGATTTTGCTGCAGGGCGCGTGCGCTCACCAGAGAGACAGAGAGACAGAAAGCGGGAAATCACCTTCTCCATTCTCCTCTTGGGATTTTGGACATGCATGCATGCACACCCAGCGTGAGTTTAAGCCACCAGGTCTGGGACTCGAACTACAGTTGACTACATGGGAGTCCAGCAAGACAGTCATTATGCCAACTGCTGGTCCTGCAGTTATTTCTTTTGTACATGTGCATGCTCCCATCTGCCTAAGTTTTACTCTCACCCTCTCTAATCAATCTGGCTCCAAGCTGCTGTCGGAGGACTTTCTAATTCAGGGCATGATGGCACTACCTTGCTCGCAAGCCACCTTGGCTCCCTATCACCTAGGAAAGTGAGTCTCAATTTTTTTTTTTAAAGAATTACTTTATTCAACTTTATTTCAATTTATCAGAGAGAGAGAGAGAGGGCAAGTGAGATGGCAAGCCGTCAGGTCCAGGACTCAAACCGCAGCCACCCATGTGGGAGTCCAGTGCCCTTAGCCACTGCGCCACCTGCTGGCCCCAGAGTCTCAAATTTCAAAGTGCTTCAAGAATCACCTGCGGGTGGGTGGGCCACTGCCCTAGAGTCTCTGATTTAGTAGGTCTGTGGTCTGAAATTTTGTTTTTTGTTTTTGAGAGAGACTTTTTTTTTTTTTTTGAGAGGTTTTTCCCTATAGGGCACGTGTGTGCTCGCCAGACAGACAGACAGAGACATAGAGACAGAAAGCGAGAAATCACCCCCCAGGGGGGATGGTCACGCCGCAATCCCTTCTCCTCCATTCTCCTCTCGGGATCTTGGGCACGCACGCACACGCGCCCGGCGTGAGTTTTAAGCCACCGGGTCCGGGATGTGAACTGCGATTGACTACGTGGGAGTCCAGTGACATAGCCATTAAGCTAACTACTGGCTCCCGAGAGAGATTTTTTCTATAAGATGTGTGCACTCGCAGAGAGACAGAGAGATAGAAAGCAAGAAATCATTTCCCAGCGGGGATGGCCGTGCTGCGCCACCACCCTTTGTCCTCCATTCTTCTCTCGGGATTTTGGTTATGCACACACTCGGCCCGGTGTGAGTTTCAAGCTGGGTCTGGGACTCAAATCACGGTCGTCCACGTGGGAGTCCAGTGCTTTAACCGCTACGTCACCTGCTGACCCCAGAGAATTTGCATTTTTGTCAAGGTTCCAGGTGAAGCGGATGCTGCTGGTTCAGGGACGGCCCTTTGAGAACCACTGACCAGAGGATAAAGTCTGCTCCTTAACCTGCCATGCAGAGCTTTCCCCCAGCCTGGTGTCAACCTACTTTCCAGCTTCATTCCTCAGCCCGCCCCTCCCCGTCTCCCCGGCTGGGACTGCAGTCACACTGAAGTTCTCACCTCTCTCTGGCAGGCCAGCTGTTCACGGCTCTGTGTACTGCCATTCCTTCCCCTCCGGGTTGTTATCTTCCGCCCAATGGCTCTTCTTCCTGGCCTCCCTGAAGCCTCTCTCAATCTTTTTTTTTTGTGGAGAGGTTTTTGCTATAGGGCGCGTGTGCTCGCCAGACAGAGAGAGACAGAGAGACAGAAAGCGAGAAATCACCCCCCAGGGGGGATGGCTACGCTTCAATCCATTCTCTTCTCCTCCATTCTCCTCTCGGGATCTTGGGCAGGCACGCAAAGGAGCCCGGCGTAAGTTTTAAGCCACCAGGTCCAGGATGCGAACTGCAGTCGACTGCGTGGGATGCCAGTGACATAGCCATTATGCTAACTGCTGGTCCCTATTTTATTTATTTATTATTATTATTTTAAAGTTTGCTATAGGGCATGAGTGGTCACAAGAGAGAGAGAGAAAGTGAGAAAGCAAGCCGCCAGGTCCAGGATTCAAACCACAGTCAGACATGTGGGAGTCCAGTACCTTGACCACCAAACCACCTGCTGGCCCTGGGCCTGGAAAAATGTATTTCTTGGCCACGTTTCCTTAAAGTTCCAGCCATTGCTTCCTCCTCAGAAGGAGTGCTCAGGAAGTGAAAGGGCTGGGGACCGACTGCTGGTCAGGTCTTAACCTTCCGTTCTCACCTTCCTGGTGTTTCTGAAAGTCAGTTGTAAGATACTTGGGACTCTGGACAATGTACTATGGGTGCCTTCTAGGGCCAAGACAGGCTTTCCCCCCAAACTAGTGATAAGGTGTCAGGATTGTTTCAAATTAGAACTGGAGGCTTGGACCAGCCTCATGGCCTGGTGGTTAAGGGAGCTGGATCCCACACAACTGACTGAGCAGTTCGAATCCTGGCCTCTACCACTTGAAAAGCACACTGGGGCCACCTGGTGACATGATGGTGAAGGCAACTGGATCCCATGCAGCCAACTGCATGGTTTGAGTCCTGGACCTCGTAGCTTGAAAAACACACCAGATGCATGTGTGTGCGTGCATGTTCAAAATGCTGAAACGAGAAATGGAGACAAGACTGCAGCTTGACCATCTCCCATGGGTGTTGCTTTCTTGCTTTCCTTCTCTTTCTCTCTACTGAGTGCATGCACCCTCTAGGAAAATTAAAAAGAAGAAAGAAAGAGACAAAGAAAGAAAAGCACAGCCAGCAAGTCTAAGTGTGTGCCCAAAGTCCTAACAAAGGGGACAAATGGTGAAGGGATTGTGGCGTGACTACACCCTCCTGGGGGGTGCTTTCTCTCTCTTCCCTCTCTGTCTCTCTGCAAGTGCATGAATCCTACAGCCAAAATAAATTAAAAAAATAAAAATTGGAGGGGCTGGCAGGTGGTTAAGGTAGCTGGACTCCCACATGGCTGTGGTTCAAGTTCCGGACCTGGCAGCTTGCTTTCTCACTTTCCTTCTCTTTCTCTCTCTCTGGTCACCTTCAATAATAATAATAATAATAATGACAATAAAAAAATAAAAGAATTCTTTAAATAAAAAAATATTGGAGACTCAAGGTGCTGGAATTAATCTCCCCTCTTCATGAGGAACCCAGCTGCCTCCCAACACCATGAAGGAGGCCTCCTCTGGTTCCACTAGCTGCAAATATGGCCGTGGGAACTCCATCACGGATGGTGCTCTCTGGGCAGTAACCTTCCTGTATCAAGGCTGTGGAGCCTGAGCCAGGCACTTGACCTCTCTGGACCGCGATGCCCCCTGCAGGCTGGGAGTGTCACTACTAGGTGTGCAGCGAGCATGGGAGATGTGTGGTTAAAGGGCCCCGCACAGCAATGAGCAGACAGTAGGTGTGTGAGAGAGAATGACTGGACTTCTCACGACAGATCCTTGAAAGTTCCTTCTCCTCTCTAACAAAATAGGCCTCGTCTGTTTTCTAGGGTTCTTCTATTTATAACATCTACCTTCCTCCTCTCACAACCCTACCCAATTTGGGGACTGGCTCCGATGCCACCTCCTCCGCAAAACTGTCTCTGTGCCTAGAACTCTCTACCAGCGACGCCTACCATACTTATGGTCTGGCCTGATGAGCGTGGACGTGAGTGGGTAATTAAAAGCAGGCTGCCATGTGTGGTTTCCCAGGCTGGGCACTGCCCAAGTGGAGGGCGTACCACGCACCAGACTGCCACAGGCGTGGAGCCCTGAGTTATGTAACCGGGGCTGTGTCTGCAAGTCAGATGGCCTGAGTTTGAATCTTGGTTCTACTGCTCAATTGTTTGTCTGATTAAACAAGCCTGTAATCGCCTAAGCCTCGGGACCAGCAGTTAGCGTAATGTCTATATCGCTGGACTCCCATGTAGTTGACCACGGTTTGAGTCCCGGACCCGGTGGCTTAAAACTCATGCCGGGCGCATGTGTGTGCGTGCCCAAGATCCCGAGAGGAGAATGGAGGAGAAGGGATTGTGGCATGACCATACCCTCTGGGGGGTGATTTCTCGCTTTCTATCTCTCTGTCTCTGTCTGTCTGGCAAGTGCACGTGACCTATAGCAAAAACCTCTCAAAAAAAAAAAAAAATCTCCTAAGCCTCAGTTTCCTCCTTGGTGAATGGGATATTATTACCATATGGGGTAGCCGGAGTCGGGTGGCTGGATGAGTTTAGAGCAGTGTCTGGAACTGAGCTGACATTTTCTGAGTACTTAGTTACATTACCATGGTTACCATGGCTGGTTGCTCATCGTTTCACATGGCGGTGGCCTTTCTCTCTGAGCAATGAGTCTCTGAGAGATTGCAGCAGGTTGGCCCTGCACCTAGCGGGAGGTAGGCCCATGCTGTCCTCTCTCTCTCAGGATCCTATTCCATCTTTCGTTTAGCCAGAATCCACTTTTATTAGGTGGGCCTCTTTTAGTTACAAATCACGAAGCTACCAAAGCTGAAAACAGCATTTGTGGGCTGATGTGACCTGGGAAGGCCAATAGAAGACTCAGTGGCTTCAGGTATGGCTCGATCCAGCACTCCAGCTACAGCATTAGCCCTCTGTCTCTTTCTCCATCTCCTGGCTCTGCCTCTCTGAGCTGGCTTTATTCTCAGCAGGTTCTTCTGTATGTCAGGAAAGCAGGTCATGGGGTGATCTCTGCTGGGTCTATGACGTATGATCCGAAAGGAAGTGAAATTGTTTCAGCACCCTTGGGCCAATCGTATGGAAGGCCTGAATGGCCCAGTTTGGGTCACACACATACTCCTTGGACCTGTCATTCAGCTGGAGGGATGGAGTACTATGAGTGGTCAAGCTGGGGTCATGTGTCCACCCTAGTTGGACAGTCTATTTTTTTTTTTTTTTGGAGAGGTTTTTGCTATAGGGCATGTGCTCCCCAGAAAGACAGAGAGAGAGAGACAGAAAGTGAGAAATCACCCCCTACCCCGGGGGATGGCCACGCCGCAATCCCTTCTCCATTCTCCTCTTGGGATCTTGGGCACGCACACACACACACATTTGGTGTGAGTTTAAGCCACGGGGTCCGGGACTCAAATTGCAGTTGACTACATGGGAGTCCAGTGACGTAGCCATCACGCCATCTGCTGGTCACTCTAGCTGGGCAGTCTTACCAGAGCCACCTGTGACGGGGAAGGGCCATCTCTCCAACAGAGAGGGGCTGGGTATAAGAAAATGCTGGCTATCCTTAGTGTACTTTCTTTTTTTTTTTGAAGATTTTGCCATAGGGTGTACAAGCTCACCAGAGAGAGAGGGAAAGTGAGAAATCGTCCCCCAGGTGAGATAGCTATGCCACAATCACGTCTCTTCCAGTCTCCACTCAGGATTTTTGAGCTGCCGTGTCTGGTACTTGAACAGTGCAGTTGGCCATATGGGATCCAGTGCCTTAACCTCCATGCCACCTGCTGGCCCCTTGGTATCCTTATTTTTTGAGAGGATTTTGCTATAGGGCACGTGCGCTTGCCAGAAGGACAGAGACAGAAAGCAAGAAATCACCCCCCCCGGGGGATGGCCACACCACAATCCCTTCTTCTCTATTCTCCTCTTGGGATCTTGGGCACACACACACACACACACACACGTCCGGCGTGAGTTTAAGTCACCGGGTGTGGGATTCGAATCATGATCGACTACATGGGAGTCCAGCAACATAGCCATTATGCCAAACTGCTGGTCCCTTTTTCTTTTCTTTTATTTTTTTTTTTGGGTATACTTCTTTATGACTCAGATCATAGGTGGCTTCCTCAGGGAAGCTTCTCCTTTCCTTTCCAGAGTGGACCTCGAACTTCCCACAGTAAATCGTCCATATTCATCTGGGAACTGGAGGCTGGGATGAGAACATACTTGTTCATCTGTATCCCTCAGGCCTCCGCTCCTGCCCCGTAGTGATGGGAAGCTCCCAGCAGCCCCTGGCATTCCTTTCCCTCTCCCCACTCGGACCTGTGGGTCTCTATGCCGTCCCCATCGCCCTGGGCTCAGTAGAGCAGCAGACTCACTCCGGGTTGTTTAAACCCGTTAGGGTCCTCCCGTGTCCTGGTGGTTATTTCGGGAACAGGCATGTACGACCTAGTTTGGGTCCCGGAGACATACGGAATCCGGAGACATAGAGAATCTTGCTCTTTTGGGCGGGCCACGGAAGCCGGCTGGCTCTTGCTCTCTCGCTGGGTGTAAATGAAGAAGCATTTGGACTCACTGCTGCTGCGGGCCCCCCCACCCCCGGGCGGGGACCCACCTGTGGTAGACGCTGACGCTGGGAGGGCAGTGTGGACACACGGGGCCCTGCGGGGTTGCTACACCGGCTAACCCTGCAGGCTGTCCCGCCCAGGACTGTGCAGGCCCTGCCCCGGCACACTGCCTCAATACCCACGTTCACCTGGGGGGTGGTACCTGAGGTCACTTGGAGGAAGGTGCTTAGGGTGCTGTCCCCGAGCGAGTGCCGTGAGTGAGTGGCCACGGCTGAGCTGCCAGGTGTGCTCCGCTAACCCTCTGCTGCCCACGCCGGTTCCTTCCGCCCCACAACAGACATTCAGACACGGGATGCTTTTTCTGAAAAACCACAGAAGTTGCTTTATTCTTGACTGTACTTTACAAAACCACAAGGGAGAAGTCCCCGACGGGGAGCGGGAGGGGGCGGTGTGGACGTGGGGGGAGGCAAAGAGGGGGAAGAGGAAGCCCCAGAAACGAAGCCCCCACTCATCTTGGGGACCAAGCAGAGACTGGGCCCCAGGCCAGCCCAGCGGGGCCTCCTGTGGCCTGGCTGTACAGAGCTGGGCCAAGACGACCTCGGGGACAGGCCACCATCCTCTGGAGACTGCAGTCATGTGAAAGGCAGCCACCGGCCAAGGCTTCTGGCCCCCGGAGAGGGAAGTGGGCCGCGAGGGCAGCCTCGGCGGGGCCGCGCTACCCATCCAGCAGCTTCAGGATGCTCTCCCGCTCCTTCAGGGTCTTCCAGGCCTGGTCCTTCTCCTTCTTGGTGGGGGTCCGCTTCTTCTGCCGGGCGGCCATGATCTTACGGAAGGCGTCCATGACCTCGTTGTCTGCCATGCGGACGCGCTGCCTCAGCTCCTGCCGGCTCACCTCCTCCTTTGCCAGCCTGTGGGAGCAGCCGCCAGGGGCCTTGGTCAGCCCACCTGCCGGGGTGAGGCCCTCCCTCTCCCGGATCGAACCCACCCGCAGGCGCAGGCCGGCACGTCTGTGGACCGTTTCTCACGCTCACGGCCCAGAGCAGAGAGACCGGACCACGAGTACGGGCGCCGTGTGGCAGGCACTGTTTTAGGCGCTTTAAAAATGTCCATGACGGGATGCCGTGCGTGTGTAGGGGCGGGGGCCTATGTGAGTTCTGTGTGCCTTCCCGGCAATTCTGCTGTGAACTGAAAACTACTCCTAAAAAAAGTATTAAATGTAGGGCTGGCCCCGTAGCAGAGGTTAAGCCCTGTGCAGGAAGCTAAGCCATGTGGATCCCACATGGACAACTGCAGGTCAATCCTGGCCCTGGGGGCTTGAAAACATGCTGCGTGGGGGATGGCCGGTGGCGTGGTGGAGCAGGGCGCTGGACTCCCCCGCATGGCTGACCACGGTTCAAGTCCTGGACCTGGTGGCTTGCTTTCTCACTTTCTATCTCTTGCTTGCTCTGTCCCTCTCTGGTCAACTTAAAGTAAATAAATGAATAACTAAAGTTAAATAGAATAATTTTAAAAAATAAATAAAAAAAGAAAGAAAAATGCCCAAGATCCCACAACTGTGGAGTGGGAGGCTGAGGTAAGGTCAGCTTAAACTCTGTTTTTAATCATGATTTATTTTATTTTCATTTTGCATTTCTTCTATGAGTACGGGAGAGAGGACTCAATACAGTCTTGATGTCCAACCCCCCCCTCGGCTCAGCTAGCTTTGGACCATGGGCGTGCACGTGCCTGGCACACTCAGAGGTCTCTGGGTACAAACCTGGAGTGAACTTGCCCTTCTGTTCCAGCCTCACAGACCACTGTGTTCTACCACTGCACCACTGTTTGGCCCCCAGTATTGAATTTGTTTTTTTTTTAAATTGAGATAGGGTCTTGCGATATTGCTCAGGCTGCCTTCAAACTCACGGTTCTCCTTCCTCAGCCTCTTGAGTAGCTGGGATTATAGGTACATACCACTACTCCTGGCTTCTGTTTTTTAGTAATATCCATTTTAAAAAAAATTAATTCATTTAACCTTATTTATTTTAATTTGACCAGAGTGAGAGAGAGGGGGAAGTAAGAAAGCAAGCTGCCAGGTCCAAGACTCGAACTGTAGTAGGCCATGTAAGTCCAGGGCCCTTTTCCGCCATGCCACCTGCCAACCCCGTTTTAAAAAAAATCTTGCAGGAGAATATGTGTGCTTGCCACGGAGGGAGGAGAGTAGGGGAGAAGGTGAAAAAGCGCCCGCCACGAGGCATGGCCATGCTGCAATCCCCTTGCCTCCGTTTCCCCTTTGGGAACTCTGGGCACGCATGCACCCATGGCTGGTGTGTCCTTGTGACTTCAACTACAGACTCAGCGATTTGGGATTCGGCCACCTCAACCACCATGCCACTGGCTGGCCCTATAACACTGGGTTGTCATAGTCAGGATGTACATTTTCTATGCAAAAAACATGTCATGACATTTTTGACAACCCAACAGCTTTTTGTTTGTTCGTTTGAGGTTTCTGTCTTAGGGCATGTGCACTCACTAGAGAGAGAGAGAGAGAGAGACAGTGAGAGGAAAATTGAGAAAGTCCCCCCTGGGGGGATGGCCATACCACAATCCTTTCTCCTCCATTCTCCTCTTGGGGTTTTAGGCACACACACACACACACACACACATGCTGGGTGTGTTTTTCAAGCTGCTGGGTCTGGGACTTGAACCGTCCAGCCAGCCATATGGGATCCAGCCGCCTCAACCACCATGCCACTGGCTGGCCCAAGACCTGCATTCTTTAGCATCCACGTTCTAGACAGCCTGAGGCTTTCAGGGGTGGCTAAGTGCCAAATCGCTCCCTCTGAACAGAGTCCAACATAAATTCCAACGGCAGTGGAGCTGGAAAGCTGCTGAGCGGTCCAGCTGAGGGCTCACTTTGCGAAGGGGAAGCTGCCTCCAGCCAAGAGCTCCCCTGCTCAGGGCCCTGTGGATGGCGTAGGGCAGGGCTGAGGGCTACGCTCCAGCCTCCTCTCCCCACTCCGCTACTTCTTCACGGCCGACGACTCCTCTAACTCGCGTCCCTGCTTTTCTCTCTCTTCCTGTCTCTCCTTCTGTCAGTGCCTCTTGTCCGTATTTTGCTCCTGTCCTTCAGGGGGAACGTGAACTGGAAAGAGGCCTGGCTGTGGCCTTGGGCTCAAGCCTCGGCTGACATTTAGCAAAGCACCTCACTTCACTAGACCTTTATTTTCTCATCTGCTAACCAGGGAAGTACCACGGGCCCCAAATCCGAAGAGAAAAGGGGACTGTGGTATGGCCATCCCCTCAGAGTGGGATGTGTGTGGGGGCGACGTCTCACTTTCTGTCTCTCTCCAGTGAGCGCATATGCCCTATGACAAAAATCTTAAAAAAAAAAAAAATCATACAAGAGGGCCGGCAGCAGGTGTGGTGGTTAGGGCGCTGGACTTGCACATGGCTGACTGCAGTTGGAGTCCTGGACCTGGAGACTTATCTTCTCATTTTCCCTCTCTCTTTGATCAGATTAAAAAAATAATAAACAATTCTTTTTTAAAAAATCACACAACAATATGAGTTAGTTAACATTACCTAACTATATACTTAAAAGTAGGTAAGGAGGGACCAGCAGTTAGCGTAATGGCTATGTCACTGGATTGCCATGTAGTCGACCATGGTTTGAGTCCTGGACCCAGCAGCTTAAACTCACGCCAGGTGCGTGTGCGTGCGTGCCCAAGATCCTGAGGGGAGAATGGAGGAGAAGGGATTGCGGCGTGACCATCTCCCCTGGGGGGGGTGATTTCCTGCTTTCTGTCTCTCTCTCTCTCTCTGTCTGGCGAGCGCACGGCGCCCTATAGCCAAAACCTCTCCCCCCACCCCCCCAAAAAATAATGATAAATAAAATTACATAAATTCTTCTAAACAAAGGGGATTAAGAGAGCATATTTTATATTACATTTTCCGACTCAATTTAAAACATCAAAGTCAACTGTGCAATCGATTACAGGTGCCTGAGGCCCACCTGTGGAGCTGGAATCTGTCAGAGACCTAACCGGGGGCGGTGTCTGGCCTGGACACTTTTTTCGAGTCTCTCCAGGTGATCTGGAGGCTTGGCCATGTTTGGAAAGCCAGTCATAAAGCCCCCCGGACTGCCATAAAGTCTCCTTCTCGCTCACCTCAGGAGGTCGTGCTTCTTGGTGCGGTTGTGGGCGCTGAGCGCCTTCAGCTCGGCCTGCCGTTTGCGCAGCTCAGCGAGGACCTCGTCCTCCGAGTCCTCTGCAGGTCGGTCCTCGGACTCCAGGAGGCCCTGGGCGATCAGCTCCTCCTTGATGCGGCTCTCCAGGGACTTAGTGTGGGGCACACTGCAGGGAAGGCAGGCCAGAGACTCCGGAGACTGGTCCTCTCAGCCCGAGGGCCAGCAGGGAAGGGGTCCCCCCTGAGGTTCCCGGTTTCCCAAGGATGGTGAACACCTGCCTTTCCCTTTGGGCAACCCCTCTGTAGCTATGCAGATATAAAAGTAGAGAGAGAGAGATATCTAGTCTGGCTTTTGACCACAAGCAACACATATCCATTGTCCTAAACCAGAAAGCCCCATAAAGCCGACAACCCAGAGAATCGTCCTTATTATTCTGTTACAAAGCTTTTAATGTATGTAATAAATTTTTTTACATATATATTTTTAAACCTATATTAAAACTTAAGGGGCCAGGGACCAGCAGTTAGCGTAATGGCTATGTCACTGAACTCCCATAGTCGACTGTGGTTTGAGTCCCGGACCTGGTGGCTTAAACTCACGCTGGGCGCGTGTGCGTGCGTGCCCAAGATCCTGAGAGGAGAATGGACGAGAAGGGACTGCAGTGTGGCCATCCCCCGGGGAGGTGGGATTTCTCACTTTCTGTTTCTCTGTCTCTCTGGTGAGCGCACGTGCCCTGTAGCAAAAACCTCTCAAAAAGGAAACAAAAAAAGAAACAAACAAAAAACTTAAGGGGCCAGCAGGTGGCTTAGTGGTTAAGGCACTGGATTCCCAAATGATCAACCAGGTTCAAGTCCTGAACTTGAATCTGACCGGGTTCAAGTCTTAGACATGAAACTCACACCGGGCATGAGTGTGCTTGCGTGTCCAAAATCCCAAGAAGAGGATGGAAGAGAAGGGATTGTGGCATGGACACCCCCTCAGGAGGGCGATTTCTCACTTTTTCTCTGTGTGTCTCTGTGTCTCCAATGAGTGCACGAGCCCTACAACAAAAATCTCTCTTAAGGAAAAAGAGGACTTAATTTGTCAGAGAGCATGTGCACTCACTGGAGAGAGGAGACAGTGAAAAGCACCCCTACAGGGAATGGTCATGATGCAATCCCTTCTCCCCCTCCTCTCTACCCTGCTACGGTCTGGGGCATGCATGTGCACGTGCCCAGCCTGTTCCTCAAGCCCCTGGGTCCAGGACTCAAACCGAGCAGTTGGTCAAGTCGGATCCAGCTGCCTTAACCTCCAGGCCATGGGCCGGCAGACTTGGTTATGTATTAAGTCACTGAGAAACTCAAGATGTATTTTTCACTGCTTCTCTATGTAGAAACGTTTCGTGACTTTTCTGACGACCCAATGTTATTCCCAGTCTTTCTACATATTATTACAGGTTTTCTCCCATGGGCACACTCTTAAATATACGTTTCCCTGTGTGCACACACTTAAAAATACATTGTCTGTACTGGGCTACAACGAACACGTTCCGTATCTAGCACTCTACTGTTTACACGTTTTTATGTTGATCAGGTATATTTCTGTAATGTGGTTAACAGTTGCAAGTTACTTCACAAGACGGAGCCGTAGAATTGGCTAACCAGTCCCCTCAGTTGGACACCTGGGTTACTTACAGCGTGCGAAGTGCTATGAATACTGGCGGGCTGGCCCTATGGTTAGTGGTTAAGAGGGGCAATCCCACACGGCTAACTGTGCAGCTTGAAAAACACACCAGGCATGTAGGTGTGCCCCCAATCCTCGAGGGGGTGGAGCAATGGAAAGAAGGGATTGCGGTGTGACCACGCCCCAGTGAGAGGGGCTTTCTTCCTCTCCTCACTCTATCTACCTATCTCTCAGTGGACTCAGGAGCCCCCAAGCAAATTTTCTTTTTTTTGGAGAGCTTTTTGCTATAGGGCACATGCGCTAGCCAGACAGACAGAGACAGACAGAGAGACAGAAAGCGAGAAATCACCCTCCAGGGGGAATGGCCACGCCGCAATCGCTTCTCCATTCTCCTCTCGGGATCTTGGGCCGGCATGGACACGCGTCCGGCGTGAGTTTTAGCCACAGGGTCCAGGACTCGAACTGCAGTCAAGTACATGGGAATCCAGCGACATAGCCATTATGCCAACTGCTGGTCCCACCCTCAAGCAAATTTAAAAAAAAAAAAAACAACAAAAGAGGAAAGAAAGGCTGGGCTGGCACTCACACCTGAGAATCCTACTGGGCACTACCGCAGTACCCTCAGCCTCTCTATGAACAAGACAATCCCTTGGACATAGGCAGGGTCCGACTGCAGGGTGTGGACAGGACACCACTCACCTGAAGGGTTTGTTCTGATTGCGGGGAGAGGTGCTTGCTCCGTCAGCTCCCGATTCTTTCCCAGACATGTCAGGAATAGGAGAGTCCTCCATGGGGGAGATAATATTTTCCTACAAGGGGACCGGCAGATGACGTAACGGTTATGTTGCTGGACTCCCATGTAGTCAACAGCAGTTTGAGTCTCGGACTCGGTGACTCAAAACTCAAGCTGAGCGTGTGTGCGTGCGTGCCCAAAATTCCAAGAGGAGAATGGAGTACAAGGGACTGTGGCGTGGCCATCCTCCCTGGGGGTGGTTTCTTGCTTCTGTCTCTCTGGTGAGTGCATGTGACTTACAGCAAAAACGTCTCAAAAAATAAAGAGAAATTTTTCCTAGAAGACCACAAAAATGAGAAAGAGAGAAAGAGCTGTAGCATTTCTATTTTCCTACTCCCCTCTGACCTCTGTGGACAGTCTTATTTTTTTATCTTTCCCATCCCACTTCCTCTGGGAAGCCTTCCCAAACATCCAAACAGCTCGGAAGACTCTAGAACTCCCTTACTTTGGTACTGATACTGAAAGAAAGGATTTCGAGAGCGATGGTAACACTCCACAGCGGCAGTGAGGACGGCTAAGCTGTAGTAAACATCTGCACCACACCAGGCCTGGGCTGAGCACTCTGTGGCACGGGCTGCCGGCGGCCCCAATACCACTCTCCTTCCATGGTGGCCGGCCTAGGCCTGAGCTACACATTTCCCAGGCTCCCTTGCAGGCAGGTGTGATACGGTGACAGCTTCTCTTCAATGCAAAATGATCAGGAGAGATAAGAGCCGTAACTACTCATGGCCCCGAGAGCTTCCTCCCTGCTCTTCTCTGTGGGCTTGGAGTGGTGATCACACCTACAGTGACCTTGTGCAGCGCGCAAGGCCACGAGCAGAGGTCCCTGTCTAATGGTATGGCCCTCCCCTACCCTTAACGAAGTCGGCCGGAATATGTGCCCCAGTCTGTTACCTGACAGAGATAAACTACTGTGTTTGAGCCAAGAGTCAGGACTGATGCTCAGGGGCCAGCAGATGGCATAAAGGTTACGTTGCTGGACTCCCGCAGTCAGTGGGAGTGGCTCGAGTCCCGGACCCGGTGGCTTAAAACTCGTGCCGGGTGCGTGCGTGCCCAAGATCCCTGGAGGAGAATGGAGAAGGGACTGCAGCATGGCCATCCCCCCTCGGGGGTGATTTCTTGCTTTCTGTCTCTGTCTCTCCGGCAAGTGCACACATCCTATAGCAAAAATCTCTCTCACACACATACAAAAAGGGAAAAAAGACAAAAAAAAAACCCTGATGCTCAATGAGGTGAAGGGCTGTGCCTAAGGTCAGCCAGTGGGTATAGACAGAAACCCTGAAGCGAGGGTCTGAATCCTGCCTCTACATATTAGTGACCTCAAACAGCCCTTTCCCGAGGCTGTCATCTCCAATGTAACGGGGGCTGGCCAGTGTCCCTGCCTCAGTGAGCGCATGTGCACACAGCACCACACAGGGCGAGCAGAGTAACTGCGGGGTAGGAGCTCCCGGGGGTGGGGGTGGGGGTGTGGTGTGGGGGGGCTAGGGACCAGGAGAGGCTCAAGAACAGCTTCCACCGGGTTGTTGGAAAAGTCGTGTTGCATTTTTGCACAGAAAAACATGAAAAAAAAGCGTCATGACTTTCCCGACAACCCACAGGGTATGGCAACATTTTATTTCGTGATTTCCAGGCTGGTAGTCATTCTCCCACCTGAGAAAATGTATGAAACTGTACGTTTACAGTCTATGCACTTCTCCCAACATCAAGCATATTTCAATAAAAAAATAAGTATATACGTCAGTACGAGTGAAAACAGGACGGTACCGTGGCTCTAGTTTTGGGTGGGGGCGCTCACCTCTACCAGGGCCTGTAGGAGGCGCTGCGTCAGGGCACCAAAGGGGCACCCGTCTTCTGGCTGCTCGTGCTGGGCCTCAGACTTCTTCAGCAGGGCATCCACATCTGAAGTGGGCAGAGAAGAGGAGGGCAGGCGGCTGAGTTCTAGGAATTCAAGGCCTGGCCGGGCTGGGCAGGGCGGTGAGGTGTCTACCTTTCGTGTCCAGCTCGGTCAGAGGCCCCATGAGGCCTTTCTTCTTGTCGGCCACGGCTGCTGCCCGGGCCCCGTCCTTCTGCTCCTCCAGCAGGTCCTCCTGAGCCCAGCGCTGGGAGTAGTGCTTCCCCAGGGGTGGTATCTGTGGGAGAGGCGTCGCCCAGGCCGTGGGGGTCAGCGCTGGCCAGCCGTGCCTGGGGTGCGGGGAGCTCTCTGTGCACTTGGGCACTGCCATTACGCTTTTCGTTTACTCTTACACCCTCACTCCTTTACTCATTCGCCTTCCAAGTCCCGCTAGACAGGGCCGAGGCCTGTGCCTTCCCCATTCTCACCAGGAATGGGCGAGAAGGGACAAAGGAGGTAAGATCTCTAAACTCGCCCTCCAGGTAAGGGACAGACACAAAAGAACTGAAACAATTCCTGAGACACAAGGTACAGAACGCTGGGAGTTCACGCACCGTCTCAGGTCACAGCTGTCACCTTTACAGAGACTTAGGGGACGTGGGGTCGGGGCGAGGGGAGATTAACTGTTGTGTTGCTAAAGCTTACTACTGCCTGTATGCATTACTTTTTCAAATAGATTTTTAAAAATTATTTATTTTTTATTTATTCCTTCATTTATTTTCATTTGGCCAGAGAGAGACAGAGAGAGAAAGAGGGAAAGTGAGAAAGCAAGTCACCAAGTCCAGGACTCGAAACGTTGTCGGCGCCTTGACCACTACACCACCTGCTGGCTGACTCAAATAGATTTTTTTAAAAACACAGAGAAGGGGACGAGCAGTTAGCGTAATGGCTATGTCGCTGGACTCCCACGTAGTCGACCGCGGTTCGCGTCCTGGAGCCGGTGGCTTAAACTCACGTCGGGCGTGTGTGCGTGCGTGCCAAAGATCCCGAGAGGAGAATGGAGGAGAAGGGATTGCAGCGTGACCATCCCTCCTGGGGGTGATTTCTCGCTTTCTGTCTCTGTCTCTCTGTCTGGCGAGCGCATGGAGCAAGGTACCATGGCATCACACAGAAGAGACCAGTTGTCTCTGGTGCATCAGGAACGGCATCTTGATCGGTGCAGGTAACATGAAATCAGGGCCTTGAAAGGGGATGTCGCCCTGTCAAGGGCAGAGGAGCTTGTGCAGAGACCCTGAGACCAGCAAAGACCCTGTGCAGGCCTGGGAGGAGGGCACAGTGTTAAATCCAGGAGTGAGGAGGGGTGTGACCACAGAAACTAAAGAGGGGTGCTAGGGCTATGCCACTGAGGACTGAGACACACGGACTTGACCCTGTGGACTACAGCAGCCGGGAGGCCTGTTAGCGGGGCCATGACAGGAACACATCCGATATTGACAGCTGACCCATGGGAGAATCACCGCGCACCCCCCTCCCCCCCATACCAGGCCAGACTCTCTTCTGTATTTTCTAAACTTTCTTTAATGAAGCATGCGTTATTTATTTTTTGGAGAGGTTTTTGCTATAGGGTGCGTGCGCTCACCAGGAAGACAGAGACAGAGAGACAGAAGGGGAAAAATCACCCTCCAGGGGGATAGTCATGCCGCAATCCCTTATCCTCCATTTTCCTCTCGGGATCTTGAGCATGCACGCACACGCACCCGACATGAGTTTAAACCACAGGGTCCAGGACTCAAACTGCTGTCGACTACATGGGAGTCCAGTGACGTAGCCATTATGCTAACTGTGGTTCCAAAACATGCTTTATTTTTGTCATAAAAAAATGAACTTTGGAACCACTAAGTGGCATAGTGGTTAAGGCACTGGACTCCTACGTGGCCAACCATGTTGGAATCCCAAACTTGGCAGCTTGAAAAATCACAATGGGCACGTGTATACGCGTGTTCAAAATCTCAGGAGGAAAATGGAGGAGAAGGGATTGCAGTGTGGCTACCCACCTAGGGGGTGATTTCTTACTTTCCCTCTCTCTCTCTTTCTCCAGTGAATACACACGTTCTATGGCAAAATTTTTCTAAAAGATAAAATAAAAGAATGAACTTTTATATATTAAAGAAAAATCCTTCTAGAGACCTAAAAGCAGAGAGTGTCAAGAGACTATTTAGGGGCCGGCAGGTGGCACAGTGGTTAAGGTGCTGGATTCCTACATGGTCAACCATCATTGGAGTCCTGGGCCTGGCAGCTTGCTTTCTCACCTTGTCTCTTTCTCTCTCTGGTCAAATTAAATAATAATAATAATAACAAGTAAAATTAAAAGAAATACTTTTTTTTTTTTTGAGAGATTTTCACTGTAGGGCGCGTGCGCTCGCCAGACAGACAGAGAGAGACACAGAGACAGAAAGCGAGAAATCACCCCCCAGGGGGGATGGTCACGCCGCAATCCCTTCTCCTCCATTCTCCTCTCGGGATCTTGGGCACGCACGCACACGCGCCCGGCGTGAGTTTTAAGCCACCGGGTCCGGGACACGAACCGTGGTCGACTACGTGGGAGTCCAGCGACATAGCCATTACGCTAACTGCTGGTTCCCAAGAAATACTTTTTAAAAAGAGAGACTATTTAAGGGGCTGGCAGGTGATGTGGTGGTTAAGAGCGCTGGACTCCCACGTGGCTGACTGTGGTTCGAGTCCTGGACCTGGCAGCTTGCTTTCTCACTTTGTCTCTCTCTCTCTCTTGCTCTGTCCCTCTCTGGTCAAATTAGAAAATAAATAAGTAGATGAAGAGACTACTTGAATGAAAGCAAACGGAGGCTTGAGTCAACACCGAGGGGTTGGAGACGAAGGGACAAGGATGGACTTCACTGAAGTTGAGGACTGAAGAGGTGGTGCCCTTTGGCTAGGGTGGAGGGAAAGCAGTGCAAGGTGGAAGCTGAGAGCCCGGGCCTGGGTGCACGGGTGGGTCAAAGGGGCAGGCAGGCTGGGCAGGGCAGAAGGAAGACGCTGCACGGCTCTGGGATCTGTTTCTGAGGCGTCTCGGAACCCTCTTGCTCTCCAGCGCGTCTACAGAGGCCCACAGACTCTACCTTGTAATGCTCGGCCTCGTCTTCGGGGGGTTTCAGTAGCTCCTCCAGCGTGCGCACCTCCTCGCTGGTGATGTCTGCACAGTAGGGCTCCACAGAAGCCCAGAACCTGCGAGAAGGAGGAGACCCTGAGTGGATGCCCTCTGCTCCACCAGCCTTCCCTGCCAGAATCCCGAGGCCTCCCTCTATGTCCTCTGGCCTAGAACCTGTTGGGGGCGTCGTTCTTAGGGATCCGCGGCACGTCGATCGGGTCATCAGTGAATTCATACTCCTGGATCTTGGGCTGAAGGTTTTTGGATTTGGGCCGCCCGGGGCCAGGGCCTGGCCCGTGTCCCGCCTTCCCTTCCAGTTTCTGCTTCTTGGGCTTCCCATGTTTTGGGGGAGCTCCCAGCTCGTGGTCTCGACCCAGCTTCAGGAATCGTCGGTCGCCTTTCTGTTCCTGCCAGTCAGTGAGGATCTGAAATTGACAGGGACGGTCACTGAGGGGGAGAAGGGAAGACATAATTCTTTCTTTCCCCCAGTGAGTAAATTAGGATCTAGAATCCAGGGAGGCTCTGAGGTCTTTCCCCCTCCTCTCTTCACTTAACCAACTCCTTCTCCTCCTTCATAACGCAGTTGTTTATTCTTTTTTTTTTTTTAACATATGGAACGCTTCCCCAATTTGTGTTTGAGAAATGGGGAAATTGCCCAGGAACCAAGAAAGTTTAGAATGCCCTACCAGCAAAGAAGGCCAGACCTGTATATTTAATTCTTAAATACCCTTATTGTTAACAAATCTGTTACTTGTCAATCACCTACCCCCAGATATAATTAAGTAACTTAGTTTCATCCTGTCATTTCTTCTTTCTTATTTTTGTTTACTCATAAATTTAGCTCTCTCTTCCTGCTCTTAATTTCTGATCTTTGATTTGGCATGACCTTTGTTGTCATTTGTCTTCTTTTCAACTTCAACTCCTGCCAACTGCCCTCATCTCTTGGCATTTCTCAAAGTAAAAAATAAATAGATTAAAAACATCTGATTGTCGTTTCATATCAGGTTACTATTATATGATTGGCCACCCTCAGTTCAGTTCTAATTAATTGTCTAATTTATTTCTGTTTAACAGAAGAGTATACCTTGCAGTTATACAAGGCAATATTCCTCAAAATGTTTTAATAATTTTATAAAGAGTTTACCAGATTTGCAAGTTTTTATAATTCTTACCACATATTTACTCCTAACAACTTAGGTGATGATTACAGAATTTTCAGCTTATTTTTGTAGCCTTTGTTAGTCTGTAATTTGCTTGTAAACTGTTTTTTTTTTTTTAAAATATGGAACGCTTCACGAATTTGTGTGTCATCCTTGCACAGGGGCCATGCTAATCTTCTCTGTATCGTTCCAATTTTAGTATACGTGCTGCTGAAGCGAGCACAGTTGTTTTTTCTGTGTCTCTGTTTTACGGGACATCCTTCATACGATTCTCATCACTCCATTCACTTGCCTGCCGCTGATTCACCTCTATATCAGCCAAGCCAGGTAACACTGTTCAGTAGAAAGCTCACATAAACGGTCACACCTGAGCACACGTCAGTACTGGGAGAATAGGTGGTAGCAACTTTTTCGCCCAGACAAGCAAACCTTCACTTCAAACATCACTACACCAAGAAAGCCTTCTTTAAGTTAGTTACCTGGCTTCTTAGATGCTAAAATACTACTGATTGTGCCACAAGGCCTCCTCACAGGGTTGTCGTGGCTGCCGAGGGACCCCGAGTTCTTTCTATTCATCCTCTGACTTCCTAGTTCAAATAGCAGCTCTTTCCTCTAATAGTCTCCGGGACTCTGAAGCTCTGTACAGGTTCGTCCGTGCTGTTTGGTCATACTGGAATGAACAGCACACCTTGTCTGTTCAACTAGATTATAAGCCACTGGAGACCGGCTTCACTCATCTTAACCATCTCTTCTCTTCTCTAGGACCTAGCGTTGTGCTCGGTACACAGGACTCAAGGTAAGTTTATGCAGTACTTGCAAGTAATCAGAGTAACGCTGATAAATACATTTCAAACGCTTGGTGACAGAAACCGGGTTGAGTCTTTGCAAGAACTCGTTTAATCCTTACCAAAACTCTGAGGTAGGTTCTATAGTTCAGGTCACTTTGCACACTGGAAACTGATGGCCAGAGGTAGAACTATCTCAAAGTTACACTGGAAGGGAACCTCAACACCAGCAAGTGCTTAGGCTGGTATTCAAACCCAGGTTTCCCCGTTCCAGTTCTCCTGGTGCTCCCAACCACACCATCCCATCAGTCAGTATCTGTCAGACCTCTCCTTTTCTTTAGGTGACAACCTCCCTGATGGTCAAACCTGTCCTAACCACCACCTCCTTTTTTATTTTTAGAAGAGGTTTTTGCCTTAGGATGTGTGCGCTCACCAGAGATAGAAAGGAGACTCATAGTAAGAGGGAAAGTTAGAAATCACCCCTCAGGGGAGGAAGGCCACACCACAATCCCTTCTCCTCCTGGGATCTTGGGTGCGCATGCACACGAGCCCGGTGTGATGTTCAAGCTACTGGGTCCAGAACTCAAACTGTGATCAGCCATATGGGAGTCCACCAATGTAACTGTTATGCCATCTGCTGGCCCCTAATTACCTCTCTCTTTCTTTCTTTCCTTGTTTTGGAGAGGTTTTTGCTATAGGGCACGTGTGCTTGCCAGAAAAACAGAGAGAGACAGACAGAAAGTGAGAAGTCATCCCTTGGGGGGATGGCCACACCACAATCCCTTCTCCTCCATTCTCCTCTCGGGATCTTGGGCATGCACACACAGATGCCTGGCATGAGTTTAAGCCATCAGGTCCAGGACTCGAACCACGGTCCCACCTCTTTCCAATGACTAAACAGGACCTAGAGTACGAGGGCATGGTGGGGGTCAATAAAACTCTAGTAAATTAAAAATCTTGCAACGTATGAGGATCATAAACATCCTTGTGAACTCTAAGTGTTGCACAAGCCCCGTTTCGGTCTTTCTCTGTCCCCGTGAGCTCCAGTACCCCAGGCCTAGGCAAAAAGGGCTACTTCAGGCATTCATAAACGGTCTCAGTTTTCCCTTGGCGGCGAGCCCTCTGTGGGGTATTACCTGGGTTTCGGCCTCAAGCACACGCAGACGCCGGCTGGCAGAAGAGAGCAGGGTCTCAAGCTCCAGCTGCAGGGTGTCCAGCTCCTCGATACCGATGCCATCATCCTCGGAGCGGGCCAGCACTGCCGTGTAGCGGGGACAGACCTTTAGGTGGTCCACAGACTTGAAGTCGTGAAACTGCAAGGGGCAGTCCTTCAGCTCACTCATGGCCCAAGATAATGGAACCCTGCGGAACTGGAGAAGAAAGGACCGTTGATGGGAGACAAAGAGGTATAAGAAAAGCTGAAGAACACCCAGGCAAGGAAGCCAGGATTCAGCACCTCTCCTGACAAGGCTGACAGTACTTCTCCTGTTCACAGAGCCCCTCCTTTATGCCAAATTAGCTGCAGAACACCTCACTGACGAACCTCCCTGAATTCCTCATCCAACCCCACCAGCAGGGACCACTGTGATCTCCTATTTACGAAGGCAGAAAGTGAGATTCTAAAAGGCATCTTGATGCCTAAGCTTCCAAAATGCAATAAGAACCCAGGCAGTCTAAAGTCTGCATCCCTAGTGGCCTCCCTACACATGCATGCCCTGCCTTCACTCTTTCCTTCTGCTCCTCCCCGGTTTTGCTAAGCCTCTAAGCGCCAACCATCTCACTTTTACAATGTTTTCTCCTGCCGCCCACCTCTCCTTGTCTCATCCCACTCCACCTTTCTCCAAGTCCCTGATCGTGGTTGGGAATGCACGCAGGTAAGCCAGAATGCCCTGGCTTCAAGTGCTCTATGTACCTCTGACCACGTTGTTTAACCTCGCTGAGTCTCAGTTTTTCCATCTGTAAAAAGGGAATCAAAAAAGTCTGTTTCCCCATAAGAAGTCGGAATCTGTACAATGGGGATAACGGCAGTACGTACCTCCCTGGGATGTTCGGAGGAGTTAAGAGATGGTGCCCGTCAAGAACCCAGTGCAATGCCTGGCACAGAAGAAGTGGGACTACTTAACGGCTGGACCCACCCGATGTCCCGCCTTCAAAGTCCCAGTTCTCTAGGGACCCTCTACGGTGGCCCCCGCCCCCTCTACCTCCCCACTGCGGCCTCCTAGGGCCCCCAGGCCCCGGGAGGGGGCGGGGAGTTCCGGTGGGTCGGAGCAACCGCCCCGGAACTGGCGGGGGGCGGGCTCCCCGCACTTGGCGCAGGGCGGGGAGACAGCGAGGCCGAGCCCAGTGCTGCTCGCAGGGTGGGGGGCGGAGCGCGGGCCCCGAGCGAACAGGCCGCGGGCGAACCCTGGGGAACGGCCCGGGGCGGGGGGCGGGGCTCGGCGGCCGAGATCTCCGGGAGGCACTTGGCAGGGCCGAGCCCCAGGGGCAGCAGGTAGGAGGGGCCCGGAGAAAGGATGGGGGCGCAGAACCGGAAGGAACGAAGGGCTCCTCCGCCTCGGTTTGTCCTAATTTGGTGTCCAACCTGAGGTCGGGTTGTACCATTGCACGAATGGGGGAGGCCGCGGCAAAGGCGGCACAGAGGCTGAGGCGCAGACGAGAGCGGCACGGCTGCACGGACGAGCCCGCGTAGCCCTATGTAACATGCGAACTTTAAAGCTGCCGAGACAGTTGCAGCTTTAAACACTCGTCCTGAGTCCGAGTGTTCCCAGACTCCTCCTCCCCTGCCCTGAACACAGGTGGTACCGACCGGAAGTCCGGGCGGAGACTGCGGCTGCGCCTGTCGTGAAAGGGCAGGCGTCGCGGGGCCGGCCACTTCCGCACTTCCGCTTTCTGGCCCAGCCAGCGCCCGCGATGGTGAGAGCCGGGCCCCTGGCCAGGGACCCCCGGTGTTCTGCCGCGGGACTGGGGGTCTAGGGGAGGTGCAGCTCTGCCGCGAGGCCTGTGGTGGAGGGAGGCCTGGGGCTGTGGGGGCACGACCAGAGCCGGGGCAAGAGGGGGGGGCGGGGGCCGAGATGAGGAAGGGGCTAGCGGGGGCCCTTGCAGGTAGAAGGTTGCCTCGCCCGGTCAGGCTTGGGCTCTCGGGGCCGCGGGCGAGTATTCCGAGGCGTGGAGGAAGCCGGAAGTGGGGCGTCCGGGGCTTGTGGTGGAGCCTCGGAGGGACGCAGTAGGCCTCATAGCCCGAAATGGGGCCACCTCCTCGTCCAGAGTAGCGCTTCGCCGCATCCTCCGTCTAGTCCCCTCCTGCCTTCCTGACCCCTCGGTCCCCGTCCCACTGTTCGGACCTCGGCCTTGCTCCCACCCTGCCGCAGGAGCTCTTCAGTTTTGCTTCTCTGCAGGCCCCTTTCTGGTCAGCGGAGCTGTGTCAACCTTACCCTTTGTGAGCTCGGATAGTTTACTCCTCCCTGCTTGGCAGTCCTCCTGTCTGATAGATGTGGGTGTTCCTGGGAGGTGTCGCCTTGCTGCACCAGGGCCCTCTGCACACACTCCCTGGTGGAGCCTACCTAGCCTTTTGACTTCGGCCATGACCGGCTGTGTCCAGGTGACTCCTCGGTCTGCCTCTCCTGCTCTCCTTCAAGGTCTGCTTGAATACCTGGAAGGCACATTGAGATTAGAACTCCAGATCAAAGCTCATCGTCCCTTCTGAATTCGTTCTTCCTCCTATATTCCCTATCCTGGCAAACTTTGTGCCTTCATACCTCAGATGGGAATCTAGGATTTTCTTTCTCTTTTGTTTTCATTCAGGACATGCCTCTTAATTTTTAAAAATTCAAGTTTATCGAGTGGGACTGGCCACCTAAAATAAATGGTTTTTACTAATGTGGACAATAGTAACTACAAAAATAGTAACCAGTACTATAGTCAGTGTACATAACATTACTATCACCCCCAAAAGTTCCCTCGTGTCCTTTTAGAGTGTCCTAGCCCCATCCCTGACCACCAGTGATTTTTTTTTCTTAGAGTTTTGCTTTTTGTTTTTGGAAAGATTTTTGCTAAAGGGTACGTGTGCTTGCCAGAAAGACAGAGAGAGACAGAGACAGAGAATGAGAAATCACCCCCCCCGGGGGTGGTCACACCGTAATCCCATCTACTCCTCTTGGGATCTTCCACTCGCGCACACGCATCTGGCGTAAGTTCAAACCACCGGGTCCGGGACTCAAACCATGGTCGACTACATAGGAGTCCAGAGACATAGCCATTACGCCAACTGCTGGTCCCACGAGTTTTGCTTTTTTAAGATTATCATATAAATGTAATTTTTTAAAGAAAGAATTGTTTTACTTAACTTATTATTACTGTTATTTTCTAATTTGATCAGAGTGTGAAAGAGGGAAAACGAGAAAGCAAGCTCCAGGTCTGGGACTTGAACCACAGTCAGCCATGTGGGAGTCCAGCACCTTTAACCACCACACCACCTGCCAGCCTCATAATTGGAATTCTTTAGTATGCAGCTTTTAGTGTAGCTTGTAATACATTTGAGACTTACCCTTATTGTATGTCTCAGCAGTTACTCCTTTTTACGGGTGAGTAGTTTATAGTATGAGTAGACCACGTTTTTGTTGGGAATTGTTTGTTCACTCTATTATTCTTTATAGCTACTGCCAGTTTATTGTCTGTGATTCTGTTTGTCCTTTCAATTGCCCAGTTCAGGCTCTCGTCCGTGCTTCTTGAATAACCTCTGTGCTGTGTCTCACTTCCCTCTGCAATCCATTGTCTACACGGCCACCATGCAGTTGTAGTCGTGTAACTTCCTCCTCAGAAAGTCCCAGTACTTACCGCATTAAAAGAAAAGTAAACTCAGTAGCCTGGCATTTGACGTTTTCCATAATCTTACCTCTTCTTACCTTTGTGGTCTCATCTACTGAATGTGAAATGCTTCCCATATACAGAAGCATACTAATTCTGGAACCCTTCTCTTTGTTTTTTTGAGTTTTTTTTTTGTTTTTTTTTTTTTGCTATAGGGTGTGTGTGTTCACTAGAAAGAAAGGGACAGACAGAAAGAGACAGAGAAATCACCCTCCCGGGGGGGAGGTAGGGAACGGCCATGCCGCAGTCCCTTCTCCCTTCTCCTCTCAGGACCTTGGACACGCACGCACACGCGCCCGGCGTGAGTTTAAGTCACCGGGTCCGGGACTCAAACCTTGGTCGACGACGTGGAAGTCCAGCGACATAGCCATTATGCCAACTGCTGGTCCTGCCAATTCTGGAACTCTTAATGCCCTTTTTCGTTATTCTAATCTTGCTTACTTCTTTGGTTTATTCGTTCATTCTACAGAAAATGAGGAAGACACTGTAAAATACTGAACTAGGTGCAGGCTTCCTAGCTATGAGTAAAGTAGACACGGTCTGTTGACTGTAAGGCTTACAGTTTATGGGAAGAGAAATCATTTTACAAGATGCTTAAGAAGGATGTGTCATTGTAATTTGTATTAAATGCTGTGAAGGGGAAATCAAGGGCTTCTCTGAGGAACTTCCCTAATAAGCTGAGCTCTGAGAGAAGACTTAGGCAGAGAGAGGAGAAAAGCTTGCAGATAGATGGCTCAGCATGGGTAAAGCCCGATAGTGAGAAAATGTGGCTCCTCGGAGGAACTGACCTCTATAGCTCGAAGCGGATTCCCCTACCGGGAATGTCCTTATTCTCTTTTTTTTTTTTCTCATGGTGAACATCCTAATTTTATTTCATCTTCTAATCAAAACCAGTTTCTTCTGCAAATACAGACTCACTGTAAGTCTAATTATTTCAGATTTCGTCTTCTGCGTTGTAGGTTTTTTTTCCCCCTCTGTATCCCCCACCCGGTTGAGCTATGTGAGGGAAGCATGGTCTTAATCATCTTTGACCCAGCTCACTCAATGCCTGGCAAGTAGTCCATGTATGCACTTACTGGCTAACGGGCAGATTGAGGATGGCATTCACTTGTGTGCCTCTAGGCCAGAGTTTCTCAGCCTCAGCAGTATTTTTTTTTTTGGGGGGAGAGCTTTTTCGCTATAGGGCGCGTGCGCTCGCCGGACAGACGGAGAGACAGAAAGCGAGAAATCACCCCCCAGGGGGGATGGCCATGCCGTAATCCCTTCTACTCCATTCTCTTGGAATCCTGGGCACGCACGCACACGCACCCAGCGTGAATTTTTAAGCCACCGGGTCTGGGACGTGAACCGCGGTCGACTACGTGGGAGTCCAGCGACATAGCCATTACGCTAACTGCTGGTCCCAGCAGTATTGACACTTGAGGCTGGAGAGCTCTTTATCATACACTGCCTCTCCACTGTGTATGATAAAGCGAGCATACCCCGCTTCAGGTCATGACAATCAAAAATGTCTCCACATTGCTAAACTTTCCCTGGCAGGCAAAATTGTTGCCCATTCAGTACCACTGCTGTAGACTTGGGTGTTCTCTGTGCTGTCTGAGAACTGGACACCCTCAACTATCTGGCCCTGGGAGGAGGAGTAGGGGACCCGTGGGTTTGGTAAGGCAGATTCTGATCCTCCCTGCCCTTGTTTTTTTTCCCCTTATAGACTGCCACTCTCCGCCCCTACCTGAGTGCCGTGCGGGCCACGCTGCAGGCTGCCCTCTGCCTGGAGAACTTCTCCTCCCAGGTCGTGGAACGACACAACAAGCCGGAGGTGGAAGTCAGGTAGGGGGGGAAGCTCAGGGTGGGGATGCGAGGTGCAGCACACTGGGGCGGCTGCTATCCAGAGGTGCTGGGAACTCCCTGGAGTTGTCAGAATAGCTACCGTTGATGTGCTTTATCTTGTTGCCAGATGAGCGATGTTTCCTGGTTTGGAGTTAGTAAATGGGATCACTGGGTGGGCAGGACAAAACCCAGGGGAGAAGTTTCTCTAGAACCAAGATTCCTTGACACGAGGTATGACTTTTCAGGGCAGGGCTGCTCATAAAATACCTCCTTTGGCAATGTCGAACCCACTGGCAGTTTCAGGAAAGGTGGGAGAATGTAGTTATCCGAGATGCTATCTTCATACTTAACATTTTCGTTTCTGTTTTTTTGTTTTTTGGGTTTTTTTTTTTTTTTTTTTTTTGGTGCTGGAGGCTATGTGAGCTAACCAGGGAGAGAGAAGAAAGAACCCCCATCCGTTGGGGAAGGTCACACCACAATCCCTTCTCCCTCTCTCCCTCCTTTCAGGGTTTCGGGCACACCCCCAGCGTGTTTCTCAGGTGGCCAGGTCCGCTCTCGAACTGCACGTGGTCATGCACGCGGGAACTGGCTGCCTTAACTATCAGGCCATGGAGCTGGTCTGCTGTCTTCATACCTTTCTTTTCTTTTTCTTTCTTTCTTTTTTTGAGAGGTTTTTGCTCTAGGGCACGTGTGCTTGCCAGACAGACAGAGAGAGACAGAGAGACAGAAAGTGAGAAATCACTGGCCACAGCACAGTCCCTTCTCTATTCTCTCAGGATCTTGGGCACGCACGCACACGCGCCCAGCCTGAGTTTAAGCCATCGGGTCTGGGACTTGAACCGCGGTCGACTACATGGGAGTCCAGCGACATAGCAATTATGTCATCTGCTGGTCCAGGGTATTAGAATTTTTAATTGTCAGAGGGCGCATGTACTTGACAGACAGACAGAGGGAGAAAGCACCCCCAGTGGGGCGTGATCATATTACAACTCTTTTCCAGTTCTCCATCTCCTTGGGATTTCGGGCGTGGGTACACATGCACACCCTTGGCGAGTTTTTCAAGCTGGTGGGGCATGGTTGACTGTGCGACTTGGCCCTCTTAACTACCGGGCCACAGGTCTGACCCAATAATTTCCCCCCCTGGTTTGTCAAAGGGCATGTGTGCTTTCCAAAGAGAGAGAGAGAGGGGGAAGGGGGAAGCACCCCCTCCCCATGGGGAATGATCATGCCACAGTCTCTTCTGTTTCTCCCTTCTTTTGGGACTGAAGGCATGCACACTTGTACGTATGCCCGGTGTGTTTTTCAAGCTGCTGGATCCAGGACTCAAACCATGCAGTTGGCCATGTGGGATCCAGGCGTCTTAATCCCCAGGTCACAGGCTGGCCCTCGGCCCAAGGATTGTATCCTACCAACCTGTACCTGTTTAACTTCTACTGCAAATGCTTCATATTTCAAATGATTTCGTCTTATCTATTAGTAGTTTATATTGTAAATAAGTTTTTTATTGTCCCCTTTAAAGTTTAATCCGAGGATAGGACTGACAGGTGGAGTGGTGCTTAAAGGCACTGGATCACATGGCCTATCATGGTTTGAGTCCTTGACCTGGTGGCTTGCTTTCTCACCTTCCCTTTCTCTGTCTCTCTCTGGTCAAATTAAAAAAAAAAAAAAAAAAAAAAAAAAACACAATAACAACAAGTGGAAATAAACCTTTTTAAGAAAGCTTTATCTGGGGCATATATAACTGATACAAACCATGTTATCACTTTAATTGATACAGTTATAATTTGAATGTAGAAAAATAACCGATAAGATGTTAGGATGTGCCATATTATGCAACTTAACAGACCTGGTTTCCAGCAGGCATTTTACACTGATCACAGCTCACGGGCACCACTACCATGGTTTACTACCATTACTACTATGTCCGTCTTCAGAGGCATCCACTTGGGATCTGAGCTGATAGGGATCTAAGTTGTGAATAAGTAAGTCATTGTGCATTGGTAATTAGAGGGGGCCACACTGGAATTTTGGGTTGTCCTTATCTTTAAGGCAGGTGCTTTTGCTTGATTCCCTAGATGGTCTATTGGTTGGCCCATAGTTCCTAAAATCAACTATCTCTTCTTTATTTTCTTTGAGAGAGAGGTTTTGTTTTTGCTATAGGACATGTGCACTCACCGGACAGTTTGAAACAGAGACAGAAAGCGAGACATCACCCTCTGGGAGGATGGCCATGCCACAATTACTCCTCCATCCTCCTCTTGGGATCTTGGGCACGCACACACGCATATGCACTTAGCGTGAAGTTTGAGCTACCAGATCTGGGACTTGAACTGCTGTCAACTACATGGGAGTCCAGTGATGTAACCATTGTGGCATGTGCTGGTCCCAATTATCTTTTTCTTTTTTTAAAGAGGTTTTTGCCATAGGGCATGTGTGCTTACTGGGGAGAGACGGAGACAGTGAGAGGAAAAGGGAGAAATCATCCCCCAGGGGAAATTGACTCACCACAGTCCCTTCTCCTCCATTCTCTTCCTGGTATCTTGGGTATGTATGCACTTGCACCTGGCATGATTTTCAAGCCACTGGGTCTGAGACTTGAACTGTCGTTGGTTATATGGGAGTCCAGCAATGTAACCACTACCCCATCTGCTGGCCCCTGAACCATCTTTTGTAAAGCTCCTACCACATGCCAGTCATGTTATTAGACCCTTGACTCTTTTTCCCCCCTCCGAGGTTTGTGTCTTAGGATGAGACAAGACAGGAAGAGGGAAAGTAAGAAATCACCCCCTGGGGGGAGAACACAGCACAGTCCCTTCTGCATTCTCTTCTCGGGAGCTTGGGCACGCATGCACATGTGCTTAGTGTGGCTTTCAAGGCACTAGGTCTGGGACTCGAAACACAGTCGACCATGTGGGAATCCAGTGACATAACTGCTATGCCATCTGGTCATCTGATGGTCCCCCACTTGATTTTTTTTTCATCTTTCTTTTTATCTTGAGTTTTTTTTTTTTTTTTTTTTTTTTTTTTTTTTTTTTTTTTTTTTTTTTTTTTTTTTATACGGTTTTTCTCCCCCCCCGCCCCAGGGGATGGCCATGCCACAGTCCCTTCTCCTCCATTCTCCTCTTGGGATCTTGGGCACGCACACACATGTGCCCGGTGTGAGTTTAAGCCACAGGGTCCGGGATTCAAACCTGGTCAAGTACTTGGAAGTCCAGCGACATAGCCATTATGCCAACTGCTGATCCCAATTCTTTTAATCTTTCAGTCCTCGCCAGTGAAATAGGAATCAGAGTCATTGTACAGATGAGGAAATTAAGATTCTGACAGGGTAACCTGCCCAAGGAAAGTCCACGATCTTTGCACCCTGACATCGCGCCTGTGCTCTTTCTGTTGGAGGACACACTCGCTGGTCCCCGTCGAAGAGCACTTGCTGTGAGCCTTCTGCTCCTTCATCTCTGTGATCTCTGATTCCAGGACCTGCTGTGCAGTCGCCCTGGTTGTTCTTTCCCTCTATAATACAGAGGCCCCTGTGACATTGTGTTTTCAGGAGTAGCAAAGAGCTCCTGTTACAACCTGTGACCATCAG
>NW_006159827.1:1541505-1553775 GCF_000334495.1 Tupaia belangeri chinensis | reverse complement strand
GAATGAGAAGGAAAAGGTTCTGATTGAGGGCTCCATCAACTCCGTCCGGGTCAGCATCGCAGTGAAACAGGTAGGTTCACCATGGGAGAACCTACAGCTGGGAGCTCTCTTCCAAGCTCGAGGCCCCGTCTGAGACATCAGTGAGCAAGGTTCGGGAGGTAGAAAGCTGGGCACTGTTCCCTTGAACATTCTAAGGACGTGCCTTGTCAAACTCGGCAGATTGGTAAGACAAAAAAGGAAAGTCAACCCCATCTTATAGACCTTGGCCCGGATTAGAAGTCAGAAACTTAGCAGTCATGGCATGTGACCAGTTCGGTGTCTTGTCATAGAGCAATTCAGGAATGAGGAGAAGTCCAGGGCAGACAAATCAGCAGTACTAGTTTGATACCGATAGTCTCTGAAACGGAGACCTCGTTTAAAAAACAAAGCGCCGTTTCTTGGATGTTTCCCCAGGCATCGGGTCTGCTATTTCCGTTTCCTCTGTAATTTGGCCATATTCGTGTGCCCTCTGGATGATTATTTACTTAGTAGACTTCTCTAAATTGATTTGTTGTACTTAAATTTGTTTGAAAAGAACCTTTTTGCCATATAAGGGAAAATATTATCACTTGCCATTATAGAAGGTAGATCTAAAAGTAAATAATAATTGAAAAAAATAATGTTATCAAACTTAAACTAAATACTGTTGCCTACCGAAAGCTCTAATCCTGGGGCCTATTTTCTTTGTTAAAAAAGACTAAGACGTATTAAGAGGTGATAAGGACACTTACAACATTCAACTGTAAAATTCTCTTTCTTCTTTTAAAATTTGCCTGAGGGCACATGTACTCACTGTAGGGAGAGACAGAGACAAAAAGAAAGCATCCCCATGGGGAACGGTCACAGTGCAATCCCCTCTCCTCCATTTCTTCCTCCTTTTAGGATTTTGGGCACACATACACACACACCCATCGTGTTTCTTAAGCCACCAGGTCTAGGACTCAAGTGGCCAATGGGCCATGTGGGATCCAGCCATAGCACACCACAAACCGGCCCAGAATTGTCTTTCAGAAGATCAGAGGAGAAACTTCTGGGTGGTGGGGGTTGTTGATGTTTGTGTCACTAAAGCAGAGCCCATGAGAAGTTGTCCCAGAGCCACATGCTCTGGGAAATGCAGCACTAGTGAGATGAGAAGGGGAAAGGCAGCTTCGAGTAGGTGTGGGTCCGAAAGAACTGATCAGAGACCCTCGGTCGTCAGATGATTACTCCTCTGGAATGGGTGGAAACAAGATCATTTTCTAACGCCTCATTTAACTGGAGCGGTCCTCCACGATTGAGAATTGAGGTTGTTACTGCTCCAGGCCCAATCCCCACTGCCTCTGGCCAGTCTGGGGAAAACCAGGGCTTTTTTGGCCAGGCTGTCAACCTTAGGGAAACATGTTTCTCCTTTGCTCTCACCAGGCCGATGAGATTGAGAAAATTTTATGTCACAAGTTCATGCGCTTCATGATGATGCGAGCAGAGAATTTCTTCATTCTTCGAAGGAAACCGGTGGAGGTGAGACCCTGTGGTCTATGTTCATAATATTTAGGATTCTATCACTGAATGGCCTGGAATTGTTTCTAGAACGGAGATTTCGGCTGCTCCAGCTACAGGGTACCCACAGCCTGAGTTGAGATCAGGCCTTTATCCCAGCTAGAGCACAGATGAGAGGATTAGAAGTTTAGAGTTTGGTCTGCCTTAGTCATAGACAGAGCAGACAAGATAGACACGTGGTTCATCTTTCCAGAGTCTGGAGTCTAGCAGCTGGAAGCACGAGTCAGAAACCCTTTCCAAGCTCTGCCACCACCTGAATCCTAGTCTCTCAAAGCCAGAGTTGACTTTGGATCAATTGTTACCTCACTGTGTGCTTTTTAAATATATTTTTTAAGTGTATTCATTTCTTCCATAAGTAGAGAGAACCTTTAACAGGACCCTGACTCCACAGCCCAGCCTCGGCTAGCCCAGATCATGGGCATGTGTGTACCCCGTGTATGTATCCAGCTCTCTGGGTGCAAACCTGGAGTCTTCCCATGTGGGTCAGTCCTGCAGAGCATTGCATTTTAGTGCGGCATCCCCCTCCCAGCCCCCGACACTGTATTTGAGTCCTTCCCATAGGCTCCCTGCCAGATTGATTTACAGTATTCGCAATGACCAGGCAGTTAAGCAGAGCAGCACGCGCCATCGTCAGACCCGTCAGCTGTGTTGACCACAGTCTTCCTCATCCCGAGCCGAATTCTGTCTCCTCACCTAGGATTTCATCTCTGGGACACCTCCAGGATAAACAAAATTGCTCCTCCTGACACAGCCCTCCAGCAATAAAAGACCTCAGTCCCACTCCTTTCATCTTCTGCATCTCTTCTCTGGACTCAGCATTCCCTTTTATTTGGTTGGATTCAAGTCCCTTTACTCTCCCTCAGTTCACCGAACCATTTGTGCAGCAGATTGTCTTCCAGAGATGTCTGATATTCACAAAATTCCCAGCTGGGTTTAGGTGGAGGGGATCATCAGCTAGGAGCACTCATGGTGCTAACTCAATTTCTTTTCCTTCTCTAGGGCTATGACATCAGTTTTCTGATCACCAACTTCCACACAGAGCAGATGTACAAACACAAGTTGGTGGACTTTGTGATCCACTTCATGGAGGAGATCGACAAGGAGATCAGTGAGATGAAGCTGTCAGTGAACGCCCGTGCTCGCATTGTGGCTGAGGAGTTCCTTAAGAATGTAAGTCGAGGGAACCAGCAGTTAGCGTAATGGCTATGTTGCTGGACTCCCATGTAGTCGACCGCGGTTCGTGTCCCGGACCCGGTGGCTTAAAACTCACGCCGGGCGCGTGTGCGTGCGTGCCCAAGATCCCGAGAGGAGAATGGAGGAGAAGGGATTGCGGCGTGACCATCCCCCCTGGGGGGTGATTTCTTGCTTTCTGTCTCTATGTCTGGCGAGCGCACGTGCCCTACAGTGAAAATCTCTCCAAAAAAAAAGAATGTAAGTCGAGGATCTTCCTGTCTCCTTCCAGAGGTGGAATGAGCCATGGGTTTGGTTTGAGATTAGCATCTTAGGGTAAAGTGGTGCCAACAGGGTGCTCACATTTCCTGAGACCCCCTAGGACCTCTGGTGCTATGGGATTAGAAGACCCAAGGTTCATCCTTTGAGAACTAAAAGGTGTAGTTCTGGGATGTCTCTTAGTCCCTCATAGGGACCTTCTCAAAATGTATACAAAATTCTTAGCTACATAAGGGACCTTCAAAAAGCTTTTGGAAGATACATATTAGGAATAAAACTATGCATGGATTTTTCTCTTTTTTTAAAATTTATTTATTATCATTATTATTTTTAATTTGACCAGAGATAGACAGAGAGAGAGAGATTATGAGAAAGCAAGTCACCAAGTCCAGGACTCAAACTGTGGTTGGCTATGTGGGAGTCCGGCACCCCAACCACCACGCCACCTGCCAGCCCCACTGTGCATGGATTTCAAAAATTTTTGCAGCAAACTAAACTTGTACTTCAATTTTATTTCCCCACAAACCTTTATTTTATTTTGTTTTATTTATGTTTACGTGCACATGTACCCCAGCAGGGTCTGGTCGTACGCAGTCTTATTTTCAATTCTCCATCCTGCCAAGACCCTGGTCACACATGTATGTGCCAGCAAAGAGCTGACAAGACCAGGACTTGAACCCTGGTCAGCCGGGTGGGATCCAGCTTTATGCAATACCCACCTGCTATGCCAAAAGGACTGGTCCTTCTGTGAACTTTTTGAAGTACCCTTGAATTAACTTCAGACCTCAAGTGTGGCAAGTGATGTCCACATGTAAATTTTCTAAGGATATATATATAGGACAGTTAATCATGGTGTAATTCCACTTCTCAAACAGACCTAAATATTTCCCTTCAGTGTCTGTTGCTTGGTCTTAGAGTCATGACTCCTTCAACCTGTTTTCCATCACTGTCATGACTCTAGTCAGCCAGGTCCTCTTACATTGTGCTTTTCTCATCTAAAGGACTGCAGTCCTCAGAAGAGGAGGAACTGTTTACACTGATGAACTGATGGCATAGTTGTTTAGCTATTCGGGACGCGCCTCCTTACTTCCCCCCCTTCTTCCAAACAGTCTTTGGTATGTTGACATGTTCCACTCAGAATTGTCTGTGATCCCTACTGTTTACTTCTCCCAGTGCATACAGACCCAGCCCAGAAGGAGCTCAGATTCCTAAAATGGAAATTAGCCTGCCTCCCCTGGGGTTTGATTAGCCTGAGGGAGGCCAGCATACAAAGCAGCCGCAGTGTGTGCAAGGGCGTGTGGTGGTTCAGTGCACACAGGCTGTTCAGCCAGACGACCTGGGCATGTGAATATGGGCCCCACTGCCACTGAACCTCAGTGAGGCCATCCTTTCCTCAGCTGTGAAAATAGGGGGCTCCTAGTTGATCTTCACTTTTCTGAGTGGTTGAGCATGAAATGAGATCTTGTTTGTAAAATGTACCATGGAGTAATTAGTAACTAGATTTCCATACACAAGTGTTTTTTTGTTGTTGTTTTAAACAGATTTTTGCTGTAGAGTGCATGTGCTTGCTGGAGAGACAGAAAGTGAGAAATCATCCCCCAGGGGAGATGGGCATGCCAAAATCCCTTCTCCTCTTTGGATTTTGGGCATGCATGCATACCTGGTGTGAGTTTTAAGTCCACCAGGTCTGGGACTCAAACTAAGGTCAACCATGTGGGAGTTCAGCGCCATAACCATTAGGCCATCTGCTTGTCCCAGCACCAGTGTTTTATGGCCAGAATAGGAGGGGGCCTCTAGATTCAACTGAGGGAAAATAGCTCTTGTCCCAATTTGATAGTTGGCTCATTCCTTCAGTAGTCATCTAGTTATTTCTTTCCTTCCTTTTTTAAGAATTATTTATTTATTTTTTAAAATTCATTCTTTTTTTTTTTTAAATTTTTTTTGAGAGAGATTTTGCAATAGAACGAGTGCACTCACCAGAAAGAGAGACAGAAAGCGAGAAATCTCTCCCCTGGGGGATGGCCACACTGCAATGCCTTCTCCATTCTCCTCTCAGGATCTTGAGCACGCACACACACATGCCTGGCCTGAGTTTAAGCTGTTGGGTTTAGGACCCAAACTGCAGTTAACCACATGGGAGTTCAGCGACATAGCCATTACACCAACTGCTGGTCCCCATTCATTTATTTTAGTTTCACTAGAGAGAGAGAAAGTGAGAAAGCAAGCCATCAGGTCCAGGACTCAAACTGTCATCAGACATGAGGGAGTGCCCAGAGCCTTAGCCACCATGCCACCTACTGGTCCCCCATCTAGGTATTTCTGATAAATACGTCTTTGCAGCATTATACAGCCAAAAAAACTTACATGTCTTGTTAATGGTCAAAACAACCTTTGAGTCGGGTGTTATCACCATTTTACAAATGAGGAGACGGGCTTTGGATGTAAAACCACCCACCCAAAGTCCTTCAGCCAGAAGGTGGAGGTACTAGAAAATGGAGCCACTTTTTTGGGGGGGAGAGGTTTTTGCTATAGGGCACGTGTGCTTATCAGAAAGACAGAGAGACAGAAAGTGAGAAATAACCCCCCCCCGGGGGGGTTGGCCACACCACAATCCCTTCTCCTCCATTCTCCTCTCGGATCTTGGGCATGCACGCACACATGCCCAGCATGAGTTTAAGCCACCAGGTCCGGGACTCGAACCATGGTTGGCTACATGGGAGTTCAGTGACATAGCTAACTGCTGGTCCCTGGAGCTGGATTTTTCTGACCCAGAGATTTAGGTTAGGCCCCCAGCATCTGATGGGCCACAAACTCCGTGGCATGCAGAGGTTGAGCAGGTGGTCCCTGTGTGTGATGTGGGCAGATGGGGACCTGGTGAGTGCACCCCTCCTGAGGAATATGCCACCACAGCTCCAGCCCATCATGGCTTCGTCTTCTGACTTTTCAAAAGAATCCACAAATCTGGATTTGTATGTGACATTGCCTGTACTTACATTTGGTAACTAATTTATACTCTTTTTAAACACCGCGTGGTCCAACCTATCTTTGAGTTGGATTTAGCCATTGATTCACAACCTCTGAACCGTAAAATAATACAGATTGTGTTTGCTACTTGGGAGATACTTGAAGGCAAAAAGTATTTCATGGGCCTCTCCTGGTTGGAGGATCACCAGAACTTGACGTTAGCAGAACCTGGGTCCTCCCTTTGGCCGTCTGAATCCCCAGGTCCCTTGCATGTGAGCCCTCATGTCTAAAGAAGGCAACCTGAGTTCACTACGCAAACATAGGACTTCTTAGCAGCCCCCGTCACATGGCCCAGGGAAGCTGTGGAAAGCCCTCCTCGGCTAGTTTTTCTGCCTTGTCTACTGCTAGTTTAAGGCCGGTGCCCATAGGTCACTACTGGGTGCTAGGTGAACTAGAAGGAATGCCATAGGTTGTCCTGGGACTCACTCTTGCCCCAGATCCTAGCGCAGTGGTAGCTTTCCGGAGAGCCCACCTCCCCAGAGCAGGCCCACCAGGATACAGTGTACACGGTAATAACCATCGTTCCCTGCCTCTTGGTTCTCTTGACAGTTTTAAACCATCTGGCTGGATCTCGTGGCCTTCCCTCTCAGCCTCCCCGTCTCTGTGAAGGCGTCCTGGAGTCACTCCTCAGAGCAGCGGCAGCAGCAGCCGGGAGCTGGGTGGGCTGGGCATTTGATGTGGGAGGGGGGTGGTGTGCTTGCTAGCTGGGCAAGAAAGCAGCAATGGACCTGCCCCAAGGCCGCACGTGCCTGGTCAGGCTGGCTTCTGATGTTCAGTCCCCTGGGCTGGGACAGATTTTTTTTTTAAAGTCTTGAAATTTAAAACTGTGCTTGTAAGAGACAGTAACCTTTTGTCTTTTTTTTTTTTTTTTTTTTTTTAAACACCCCCACCTACAGGGTACGTGCATGTCTGTGACTGGTCCCAGTGATTGTATCTTATTGGTCGCTGTGGGTCTGGGCGGGCCTGGAGCCAGAGGCGACTACTGTTCCTCCCCCGTGCCACCCCAGGTGGGGAGGGAGGGAGGTTTCAGACTCCAGTTCTTCTCCCTTATCCTTTTATTCCCAAGCCTCCTTGGGCCTGGTGGAAGCAGTGGGGACTTCTGCCAGGTTCCTGAGCTCTGCCTGAAGATGGCCACCAGCACTGGTTTGGGACAAGGGCTGAATCGGTGACCGCCGGTCATGCCTAGGAGCTGGGGCCCAAAACCAGGTAGCCACTGGCCGCCGGGTCTCCCAGCTGAGAGGGGCCACGGCCTCGCCTTGTCTGTCAGTGCAGTGCCTGCGCTAGAGGTGGAGAGGTGAGTCCTCCAGAGCTTCCGGCCGGCCCTCTCCCGCCTGCTCTGGCTCCTCTGCTCCCACGCTCGCTGTCCCTCTTCTGATTCTGGTGGATCCTCCCTCCCCGATTAAAGTCTCTTCTTGCCCCTTTGGGGCTGCATGAGGTCTGTGCTGTGCGTGTGTCTGTGACAGGAGGGGCAGAGTGACCATTTCCCCTGAGACCATGTAGCTAGTGCCTGGGCTCGGAGCTCCCCAGCAGGTGCAGTCTCGGGTGGGGTGTTCTCACCGTCATCCCCGCTACCACCCCAGCCTGGAGAACTTTGTTGCAGTCTGTGCACCGTGCACTTCTGAAACTGCTCTGGTCTACAGAGCTTTGGTTCTTTTTCACATAATCTCATTTGGGCTAAGAGGTAACATCAGACCGTGATCTCATTTCCTGAAACCGAGGTTCCATGAGACAGTAGCTTGCCCCAAATCTCTCAGCCAGTGAGCAGCAGGGCAGACCTACCTGTGCTAGAGCAGTAATCACCATCCATGTGTGGTTATTTAAATGATTATAGTAGGGGGCTAGCAGGTGGCACGGAGGTTAGAGTGGCTGGATCCCACATGGCCAACTGCTTGGTTCAAGTCCTGGACCTGGTGGCTTGAAATTCTTGTCGGATGTGTATGTGTACATGCCATAAATCCCAAGAGGAGATTGAAGAAGGGATTGCTGCATGGCCATCCCTCCCCAGGAGGTAATTTTTTTTTTTTCTCTGTGTCTCTCTGGCAAGCACCTTTGCCCTGTAGCAGACTAAAAATAAATAAACTATTAGAAGTTAAAAATTCAGTTTAGGGACAAGCAGTTAGCATAATGGCTATGTCGCTGGACTCTCATGTAGTCGACCGCGGTTCAATTCGCGGTTTAAGCCACTGGACCCCGTGGCTTAAACTCACACCAGGCATGTGTGCATGCGTGCCCAAGATCCTGAGAGGAGAATGGAGAAGGCATTGTAGCGTGGCCAACCCCCACTGAGGGGTGATTTCTCGCTTTCTGTCTCTGGCGAGTGCACGCGCCCTATAGCAAAAAGTGTCTCCAAAAGTAAATAAAAATAAAGATAATAAAAATTCAGTTTGTCAGTTCCACTGGTGACATTTCACAAGCTGAGTAGCTGTGAGTGTCAGAATGTCTGTAGACATTTACATCATCACATGAAGTTGTGTTGGATGGTGTCAGATCTTAGCGATACCTTGTGCTTGAGTCCTTACTCTCGGTACTGCGTATAGGCAAGCCGTTTGTATTCTGCGTCTTAGTTTCTTTTTCTTTTTCTTTTTCCCTTAAAAGGATTGCTTTATTATTGTAGTTACTATTAAAATTTACTGTAGGATACATGCAGTCACCAGAGAGTAAACAGAGAAAGGGAAAGTGAGAAGGCAAGCCACTAGGTCCGGGACTCGAACCACCATCAACCATGTGGGAGTCCAGTGTCTTAACCACCATGCCACCTGCTGGCCCCTGTGCCTTGGTTCCTTTCCTTTTTAAAGAGATTTTTGCTATAGGGCACATGCACTCATCAGAGAGAAAGCAAGGAATCCCCCTTGGGGAATGGGCACACGGCAATCCCTTCATTCTCCTCGGGATTTTAGGCATGCACATACCTGATGTGTTTATAGCCATCAGGCCCAGGACTCGAACTGTGGTCAGCCATGTGGGAGTCCAGCACCTTAGCGACTGTACTACCTGCTAGCGGTTCCTTGTGCCTCGGTTTTTTAGTCTGTAAAGTGAAGAATCTGACACAGTCCTTACCACACAGTAACTGACAGCTGTTCATTCCAGCCGCCCATAGTCTGGGCTGTATGATAACTTCCAGGGTGCTAGGCACGGGGGTGACATCCCTGTCTTGAAGAAACCTGTAGGTCTAGTAAAAGCTAGGTGTGGAAATAGGTGCACAGATGAGTACCCTATTCATTATTGCCAAAAGGGATAGATGAATTTACAAAAGAGGGTGCAGGAAAAGCTTCAAGAAAGATTGGTCTGAGCTTTCAAAAGGGTTTCCTCCAGAAAGCCTTCCTCTTTTGGCCAAAAGAGGTCTTTGGGAAGGGGAGGACAAGGCAGTGTTAAAGGGAGGAGGGGCTGGCATTGGGTGCGGTGTGAACAGATACTATCCCCTTTGTGACATTACCTCTGTGACCTCCCTCTTCCTGCCTTGCTGATCAGGTGTGCCCTCACCCGGGGCACATGGCTGTGTTCTAGCTTTGCAGTGAATGGTGAAGGTGTTGACCGTGAAGCCGGGTTTGTAGGGAATGGCGGCTGATCACTCAACCTCCACAGGACGACGCTGCCTGGGTGAGCCATCCAGAACCTTCATTTGTCAGATCTACACCCAGGGCCCAAAGTCTCTGAAATTGAATTAGCAGGCTGATGAGGACAGACCCAGTGACTCCCACTCAGTCATATTCTGGGGGCAGGCGTCCTGGGAAGCCCAGTGACCATCCAGGGCAGGGTCAGGTGACATGATCCCAGTGGCTGGGGTCTGCTGGACAGGTAGACCCACCTTCACTGTAGGAGCGGATCTTCCCAGTGACTGACGAAGCTGGGTGTTTGGTTCAGGACGATTTCTTTCCTGAACCCTGAAGGGGCACTGCCAAGGTTTGCTCTCAGCTGCCCATCTGATACTTTCACAAGCAGGCAGCCCTTCTGAGTTGTGTGAAAGTGAGGCTTTGGAACCAGACCCGAGTTCCTATGTGGCCTGTGCTGTGTGATTTTGAGGCAAATTATTTAACGTCTTTGAGACCTAGCTATCCTCCCTGTGACTTGTGAAGATAATTCTTTGCCGTTGCCTCAAAAAAAGGCTTATTTATAGTCTTGACCTGGGAACTGCCCTTACTCGATTTCTCCCACAGTCGACTCAAATGACCTGTTTTGCTATCTATTTATTTGGAGAGGTTTGCTACGGGGTGTGTGCGCTCGCCAGAATAACAGAGAGAGACAGAAGGCAACAAATCACCCCCTAAGGGGGATGGCCATGCCTCAATCTCTTGGCCATGCCTCAATCTCTTCTCCATTCTCCTCTCAGGATCTTGCGTGCACATGCACATGCACCTGGTGTGAGTTTAAGCCACCGGGTCCGGGACTCGAACCATGGTCGACTACATGGGAGTCCAGTGACATAACCTTTATGCCACTGCTGGACCCTATTTATTGAGTTTTATTTATTATTTTCCAATTTGCTACAGTGCATGCATACTCATCAGTCAGAAAAAGCAAGCTGCCAGGTCAGAGACTCAAACCATGGTCAGCCATGTGGAAGTCTAGCACCTTAACCACCATGCCACCTGCTGGACCTCAAATGATGTATTTTTCTAAGTTATTGGGGCAGAGGTGCTCTGCACCTTCTTGTCCCCATTTACTGCCCTGCCTCCCTTCTCTCTTCCCTGAAAGCTTATCCAAGCCTTTCTGACAGGCCCTACGATCTGATCTGGGGACCAGCAGATGGTGTAATAGTTATGTTGGTGGACTTCCACATGGTCGACCATGGCTTGAGTCCTGCACCTGGCGGCAGAAAACTCAAGCTGAGTGTGTGTGTGTGTGTGTGGGCACGTGTGCGTGTGCGCTCGCTCCAAAAATCTGGAGAGGAGACTGGAAGAGAAGGGTTTGCTGCTTGGCCATGGGGCATGGGGTTGATTTCTGGCCCTCTGTCTCTCCCACAAGTGCACACACCCTATAGCGAAAATCTCTAAAAAAATAAATAAAAATATCTGTTCTGATCTCACCAGGTTCCAGCCACACTGGCTGCCCTTTAGTGCCCCAGAGGCGTTACACCCATGGGGACTGTTGCTCAGTCTGTTTTCCTCTGGCTGGAATGTTTCCCTGGTGGCTCCTGGACGCCTTTGCATTTAAGCCTGGGCTGGACTATCACCTCGGAGAGGATCTATTTGACTGCTTTGTTTTAAGTGTGCCCCCTTCCTGCTTCCAGCTCAGGGCTGGCTCTACAGCTACTTGGTCCTGTCCCTTGCTTTTCGTTTCCCCACACTGGTCTCAGCTCCGTGAGCTCAGAGACCACCCAGCCCTTGGTCAGCACCTAGCCCGGTGCCTTAGCACGTGGTCCTGTATAAATACCGTGGTACGACTCACAGCCCAGAGACCCCAGCACACAGGAAGTGAAAGAGCCATGATATCCCACAAACGGGCGGCCAAGGGCTTTGCCCTTCTACCTTTAGTGGCCCCGCTCACTTAGGGTGTGGGGTAGGGGAGGCCTGGAGGCCGGCCTGTTGGTGGAAGCCCTCCCTGGACTACCCTGGGGTCAAATGCAGTCCCCGAACCCGCCACCCACGGTCCGATTGTGCCCGGGGAATGGTGTCCAAGGCGACATTAAACAGAGGGCGGGGCCTCGGAACTGAGGGCCCTGGTGGGGCCTGGGCAGGGTCCTCCCGGGGGAAGCGGCGGCGGCGCGCGCGCGGAGGGGAGGCGGGCTCAGGGCTCTGGGAGGGCGTGCACGGCGAGGGGCGCATGCAGGGCCCTGGCGCCGCGCTGCTCCGGAGATCTGGGGAGCTGGAGCCCGCGCGCCGGGGCTCGGCGGTCTGGTTCAGCCACGCGAGCGCCCCGGGGGGGCACTGCCTCCGCAGCCGCCCGAGCCGCACACCAGTTCCCCCGTCTCGTGGCCCTGGGTGCGCCACTCTGAGTTCCGGCCGCCCAAGAAGCTGCGGTGGCCCGCGCACGCCTCCGCCCGGCCCGAGGAGGTTCGCGCAGGCGGCAAATGTCGGGCCACCGGCTCCGCCTCTGCGCGCCGCCTACGCGGTGCCTCCGAGAAGCTCGACCAAGGCACCCATGCCCAGGGCACTGCGGACCCCCGCCCCCTCGATCCCCGGCCCGCCCAGGCACTGGATGATCCCCCGCCGTCGGACGGTGAGGCCCAGAGCGCGCGCCCGCCCTGGCCTGCAGACTGGGGGGGTGGGAACAGGGGCGGGGGAA
>NW_006159827.1:1533831-1536477 GCF_000334495.1 Tupaia belangeri chinensis | reverse complement strand
GCACGCTTCCGCCCGGCCCGAGGAGGTTCGCGCAGGCGGCAAATGTCGGGCCACCTGCTCCGCCTCTGCGCGCCGCCTACGCGGTGCCTCCGAGAAGCTCGACCAAGGCACCCATGCCCAGGGCACTGCGGACCCCCGCCCCCTCGATCCCCGGCCCGCCCAGGCACTGGATGATCCCCCGCCGTCGGACGGTGAGGCCCAGAGCGCGCGCCCGCCCTGGCCTGCAGACTGGGGTGGTGGGAACAGGGTCGGGAGAAGAGCACCAGAGGGTGGGCGTCCGGATGGAAAGCGGAGGAAAGGAAGAGGCGTGGGCTTCAGGCAGAAAGACCCTGGGCTGAGAGCCTAGGCCGAGCCCTCATCCCTCCCTGAGGTTGCGCCGCATCTTTCTGCAGGTTCCCTTGTCCTCTGGCGAGGATTGTCCAAGACGCCTCACCACATGGGCCGGCTCAGGAACGCCAAGATCCACGTGGAGAGAGCTGTCAAGGTCGGAGAGGGCGGGGCCGAACTTAGGGCCCTGGGGGTGGCTCTGCCTATACCTCCTTGCTCTGTTTTCTCACTTCCTTTTGACCTTACACCTGTCTTCCTCTACCTCCCCGTGTTTCACTCCCCCTTTGCAGTTCAGGAGTTACCACTGCTCTACCTGGGGTTCACTTAGTCGGTATCCCTGCCGGTCCGCTCTTTGATCAGAAGGCACTCAGGTTCAAGGAGCCGCGTCCTGCGGCCCCAATTCTGGCCGGCCACCCCATGTCCCTCCACACTGCTGCCCACACACCCTCCAGGCTTCTGCTTTTCTGTTGCCTTTGAAGTTTCCTCCACATTCCTGGTCCCCGCATCTCTCCCCACTCTGGTCTCCTTTGGCCATACCCCTGGTGATGGGAACAGGGTCGCATCACCTCATGCCCTCCCCGCCCAGCCTCTTTAACTCCACACCCCTAGGTCCAGCTCTCTCGTGGGCCTCTCTGTGCCCAGAACTTACAAGCATTTCAAACTCAGGGCCCAAACCATATGCTCGTTTTCTTACCTGAACTTGTGGTCCTTCCTCTGCTTCTGGGCTTCCCTTTCTCTCAGTTACTAATGCCAGAAATCCGATCTTTAAAAAAAATTCTGTAGGTGCCAGTAAAACTTTATTTACAAAAAGAAATAGTCCATTTCTGAGCCATAGTTCACATAGTTCACATTATGTGATATAATGATGGCACAGAGAAATCTGATCTTTCTGCTCCTCTCTGCACACCTAATCTCATCAGCAAAACCAGCGCATCCCTACGTCCAAAACGAATCTCAACCCGAGCACCTTCTTGCCACCAAAACTGTAAGGCATTCGAGCGAGCCGTGGCGATGTCCCGCCCACACGGCCCACAGCAGCCTTCTAGCTGGTTAGCCGGTGTCTGCTTCCATCCTTGTGCCCACATCTGTTCCCCACGCAGCTGCAAGCTGAACTTAGCAAGCCTCAGTCACGTTCTTCCTCCCTCAGCCTTTCTCGCTTCATGTTGCTCTTAGCATAAAAGCCAAGTCTGTTGCAAGCCCGTAGGGCCCTCTGCAGTCTAACACTCACTGCCTGCCTTCCATAGGATCTCGTCCCTCGTCCTCCACACTACACACCCTGGCTTCTTTGCAGTTCCTTCTAACCTGGATCTATCCAGCCTTGAAGGCTTCGCACATGCTCTTGCCTCTAACTGAACTGCCATCCTCCCAGCTCTGTGCATTCGCAGCTTTTCAACCTTTCCTGACCATTTCTCTCTGAAGTTTCTCTGGGTCTCCATGGAGTATACAGTTTCTGGAGCCAGCCTGCCTGAATTTAAGTCCCTGCTCTCTTTTCTTTATTTTTTTCCCCAAGAATTATTTATTTAATTGTACTATTATTGTTGTTGTTATTTAATTTGAGCACAGAGAGAGAGGGAAAGTGAGAAAGCAAGCTGCCAGGCCTATGACTGAAACCACGATTGGGCACATGGGAATCCAGAGCCTCTACCCCCTTGCCACCTGCCAAGCCCAGTCCTTCCTGGTTTTTTTGTCCTCCTCTTTGATTTAACCACTGTGTGGTTAGGCGTGTTAGTTAGCCATGTTACTCACTTTCTCTGTGGCTCTGTTTAATAACCAGTAAAATGGGGATAATGGTATGTAATTAAAACACATTATTGTTGTTGTTATTTAATTTGAGCACAGAGAGAGAGGGAAAGTGAGAAAGCAATGCCAGGTCTATGACTGAAACCACGTTGTTTAGAACGCATGTAAGCACTTAGCACTTAGTAAGTGCTTAGTACATGTTAGCTGTTACCTCCTCGTTATTACTATACATATTTATTTCTCTACTTATTTATCATCTGTCTATCCTACTGGAGTATTAAAAATTCCCTAAGGGGGACCAGCAGTTGGCGTAATGGCTATGTCGCTGGGCTCCCACGTAGTCTACCGTGGTTCGCATCCTGGACCCGGTGGCTTAGAACTCACACTGGGCGTGTGTGCGTGCGTGCCCAAGATCCCAAGAGGAGAATGGAGGAGAAGGGATTGCAGCGTGGCCATCCCCCCTGGGGGGTGAATTCTCGCTTTCTTCTTTTTTTTTTTTGGAGAGGTTTTCGCTATAGGGCACGTGCACTCGCCAGACAGAGAGAGACAGAGAGACAGAAAGCGAGAAATCGCCCCCCA
>NW_006159827.1:1528208-1533750 GCF_000334495.1 Tupaia belangeri chinensis | reverse complement strand
CCCCAAAAAAAAAAAAAAAAAAAACATTCCCGAAGGGAGAGGCCAGAGCTGCCCATTGACTGTTATACCCTGCCAAAGGCAGTGCTTATTGAATAGGCGTCTGTCTCTCACCTTGCAGCAGAGGAAGATCTTTATGATTCAAGGCCACTACCCTGTGATCCGGTATCTCTTGCGCAGGAGGGGCTGGGTGGAGAAGAAGATGGTCCACCACGCTGCCACCACCCTGCCGCCACCCCAGAAAGATCTAGATAGCTCAGTGGTGGGTGACAGCGACACCACTGAGGATGGTGAGCACTCCTCTCCCTTCCCACAAGCTGCTGCTCCCGAGTCCCTTTCCTTTGGCTCCCACTGTCCCCAGGTTGAGGCTTTATGAGTCTCTGGGGCAGGGACGAGGCCTTCTCAGGCCTGGGCTCTGTGTCCGCAGAGGACGACGATGAGGATGAAGAGTTCCGGCCACCACAGCTCTTCGACTTCGACGGTTTACTGGAATTTGATGACTTAGATGGAACACACGCTCTGATGGTGAGAGCCCTGGGAGCCATGGTGAAACGGGGGCCGGCGGAGCAAGGAAAGCACCGACATCCAGCCAGGGCACCTCAGACAAGGCCTTTCCATCTCTGGGTTCAATTTCCACCTCTGTAGTGAAAACGGATTGCTTCTCTAAAGGCTGGGTAGGCCAGCAGTGAGGGGCTCGGACAAGGCTGGCCTGGGATTCTAAACTCAGTTGTGTCGGAAGCCAGCACAGCTTCTATGCATGGTGACTCCCTTCCCAAAGACAGACTCCATATTCATCCCCGTGCTCTGCCCTTGGCACATGAAGATGGGCAGGACGGACTTCAAAAGCTCTGAAAGAGGCTGGTACGATGGTGTGGTGATGTGCATGCTGAGGTGATGACATTGGGTCTGTGTCAGGACAGGCCGCGTATGGGCAGTTTGCTCTGGCTCAACCTCATGAGGCCTTGAGCATGTCAGTTACCTCCCCTGTGCCTCAGTCCCCTCCCTGTCTCTTAGGGTTGTGGTGAGGATTAAATAAGGCCTGGCACTGTGATTTTTTAAAAAAAATAATTATCCACTTTATTATTTTTTTTTAAATTTCAACAGAGAGATACAGAGGGAGAGAGAAAGGGAAAATGAGAAAGCAAGCCATCAGGTCCAGGACTCAACCATGGTCAGCCATGTGGGAGTCCAGTGCCCTTAACCATCACGCCACATGCCGGCCCCTGTGATTGGTTATTAATGATTGCTCCCAGAGTGGTAGGAAGGATGGAGAGAGGTAGAACCTATGAGAGCCTTTGTCACGTGTGTGTGCCCATCAGCTTGGAGTCACTGTCCTGCCTCTGGGCCAGTCGCCAATGACCACACAGGCGTGGCATTCAGTTGTAAAGCCTAGTCACTGCTTAGGGACACCCAGCCAGTGCCAGCCTGCTGTCTGCTCACCCAGCATGTGCCTGGGAGGAAGGGATCTTTGCCCTATGCTAAGATGGCACGTGGGCTAGAGGCCACCTTGAAGCATCCTCTCCGGTTCACCGACCTGCTCAGCAGGGCTGGGAGAAGCTGCCCTAGGCCGGGCTGCCTACACCAGCCTCCCCCACTCTCCTCCCACTCTCCGCAGTCCCGTATGGTCCGGAACGAGCTCCCCTACTTCATCTGGACCACTCGGCGGGATGTGCTGGACTGCCGCTTCCTCGCGAAGGATCAGATGATAAACCACTACGCTCGGGCTGGCTCCTTTACCACCAAGGTGTGCTTCCCAGGGCAGAGGGCAGGGCAGCTTCCAACCCCCAGCCCCGGGTCTGGCAGCCCTCCGCCCTGCTCTCATCAGTGAGAGAGTTCGCAGAGCAAGAGGGGGAGGCGTACCATTCGGTGGGATTTGGAGTCTGACAGGCCTGGCTTCAAGTCCAGCCCCTAAACAGAATTTGACACTTGTAGATAAAATGACTAAAATAGGCTCCAGGACTCACATGGGATCTGAGGCAGAGCAAACACCAAATCCAGTGACTGGAGCAAGAGGGCTTTCTCTTTTCAGCCGAGTGGTGAGGGGCTGATGGACCCACCTCTGTTTCACCTAGGTTTCTTGGCAACTGGCTTCTCTGAGCCTCAGTTTCCCCATCTTTACATGAGGATACCAGGCAAGCCCGTAGCCTCGTGGTTAAGGGAGCTAGATCCCCATGGCTGGCTGTGGTTAAAATCCTGGCCCTGGTAGCTTGAAAAACATGCTGGAGGGACCAGTAGATAGTGAAATGGTTATGTCACTGAACTCTGACGTAGTTGACCACAGTTCGTGGACCTAAAGGCTTAAAACTCACAGCAGGCATGTGTGCATGCATGCCTAAAATCCCAAGAGGACAGTGGAGGAGAAGGGACTGTGGCATGGTCATCCCTGCAGGGAGTGATTTCTTGCTTTTTGCCTCTCCCAGTGAATGCATGCTCCCTATAGCAAAAATCTCTGTTAACATGCTGGGTGCATGGGTTTACATGCCCCAAATGCCAGCAGGATGGAGAAATTGAGAAGAGATTGTAGCATGACCACATCCCATTGGGGGGGGGGGGGGCTTTCCCTTTCCCGCTTTCCCTGTCTCTCTGTCTTTCTGGTGAAAAGCCCATTCCTTCTGGAAATTAAAAAAAAAAAAGAAAAAATGGAGGGGGAAACCAGCAGGTGATATGGTGGTTACTGGACACTCCCATATGATTGACCACAGTTCAAGTCCCGGACCTGGTGGCTAGCTTTCTCACTTTCCTTCTTCCTCTCTCTCTCTCTCTCTCTCTCTCTCTCTCTCTTTCTGTGTCTCTCTCTGGTCAAACTGAAATAAATGAATAAATAAATAAAATTAAATAATTCTTAAAAAAAAAAAAAAAGAGAGAGGACCGGCAGATGCATAATGGTTACGCCACTGGACTCCCACGTAGTCAACTGTGGTTCAATCCTCGGGCCCAGTGGCTTGAAACTCAAGACCAGGCATTTGTGCATGTGTGCCCAAAATCCTGAGAGGAGAATGGAGGAGAAGGGATTGTGACGTGGCCAACCCCCTTGGGCATCATTTCTCGCTTTCTGTCTCTCTGTTCCTCTTTGTCTCTGATGAGCGCATGTGCCTTATAGCAAAAATCTCTCTTAAAACAAAACAAAACAAAAAACATAGAACCACCAATAAGGCCTATTTTTTGAGTACATCAAGGACAAAGGGCTTTATAATTGTAACCTGCCATAATATTACTGGTAATGAACTAGGAAGAATTCTCAGAGGAGACAGGTCTTTAAGAATGTGAAAGGAGGGACCAGCAGGTGGCATAGTGGTTAAGGTGCTGGACTTCCACTTGGCCAACCACAGTTCGAATCCCAGACCCAGTGACTTAAAAATCATGCTGCAAAATCCTGGGAGGAGACTGGAGAAGGATTGCTGTGTGGCCATCCGTCCTAGGGGGCGATTTGTTACTTTCTTTCTCACTGTCTCTCTAGCAAGCACACATGCCCTGTGGCAAAAAAAGAAAAAAAAAGTGAAAGGAAGGATGAGGGGAATTTTTGGCAGAGGGTGGGCATATGGAGATAGTTATGAACATGACAGGCCTAGCAAGTGGCACAGATCTCCGAGAACATCCAGGCAGGGTCTTCCAGAGCTGAGTGTGGGGACATCCCTTGGAGCTCTCTGGGCATGTCCTACCCTGCCCCCTCAGCAGCTAACTCCATAGGTGGGTCTATGTCTCAATCTCCGGAACTTGCCGTGGTTTGATGAGGCTGATGCCGACTCCTTCTTCCCACGCTGCTACCGCCTGGGAGCTGAGGATGACAAAAAAGCTTTCATAGGTAAGGTCACCCTCAGCCCATGCCTGGATCCCTTAGGCTACAGACCCAGGGTTAAAGCTTTAGCTTGTTTGGGAGAACAACAGGCCTCTCCTTGTACCCCCATGTGCTGCAGCAGCTTGCCTTCTCTGTCCCCAGTCCTCATCCTTCCCTTAGGACAATGGGTGGACAAATGGGTGGGTGGGCAAGTAGGTGGATGGGTAAATGGATGGATGAGTAGATGCATGGGTAGGTGGATGGACAAGTTGGTGGGAATGGGTGTTGGATGGTCAGATGGGTGTGGATAAGAAGATGTGTGAATGAACAGATGGGTGGATGAATATATGAGAGGTGTCTTAGTCAACCTCAACCTCCAGAAAAGCATAGGTAGCTTCACTTACATTCTAGAGCAGATCCTAAACATTAGCCGCTTGGTTGAGTTTGGAATCCAGAATTGGTTCCAGGCCTATGTCAAGTTCTTAGGCTGGATTAGATTCCAAAAAAAAAAAAAAGGCTGTAGGCTTTGGTTTCTAAGACAGAATTGGTTCTAATTCTGGAATATGTTCTAAATTCAGATCAGAATTTGTATTCAAGTTAGATGCTATGTTTAAATTATGTTCTAAATCTGAAGTAGGTTTTGGGTAAAAATCTGGTTCTCAGGCTAGAGTAATTATCCAAGGTAGATCAGGAACAGAAGAAAGAAATGAGACAAGTCCAGGAGGACAGATTCTGAAGGCCAAATCTGAGCCAAGTCAGGTTACATTCTGGGTCTGGTTCTACAGCTGAAACAGGAGCCAGGTTCTGACCCGGGTTCTAGAGTTAGAAAAGGTAGTCAGGTTCCGGATCCAAAATGGGGCAGGTCATGATCAGGTTCCGGAACCAGAACAGGCCTCAAGCCTAGGGGCTGAGCAGGGTATCCCCTGGGAGCAGAGGACTTCTGGCTGACAGCTGCCCGCAACGTCCTCAAGCTGGTGGTGAAGTCTGAATGGAAGCCATACTCTCTCCGGGTAGAAGAGGAGGAGGCCTCAGGTGAGTACCCAGGTTATCTTCACTCCCTCACTCATTTATCTTCGCCCATCCAGCCTTCGATTCACCCACATCCATGTTATCCACATGTACGTGGCCACCCAACAGCCTTGCCACCAATCTGTCCACCCATCTACCCACCCTTCTCCTAGTCCTTCCATTCACCCACCCACCTGCCTCTCCACTTACTCATTTACCCATCCCCACCTGTCCACCTGCTGTTGCTCTTCCCATTCACCTCCCTGCCCTCAGCTCCATACCCATCCATCTAGTTCCCGTCCACTCCCACCTCTACCCGTCCTTCCCTGGATCCATCCGCTATCTATCCACCTTCTTTTCTGTCCTCCTCTCCACCTCTCTGTCCTCCACACATTCACTCCTCTGCTCTGTTCCAACCACCTGTGCTCTCACTTCCTCTCTGTTGAGTAGATCCAATGCCTTACTCAGCCTCCCGTGGACCTGGCATGTGGCCCAACACCCCAGAGAGGAGATCCTTCTTTTATGGCTAGAAGGCATGTGTACTTGCCAGAGAGTGCCCCGCCCCCCCCATGGGAGATGGCCATGCCATATCCCTTCGCTTCTCTCAGGATTTTGGACTTACACACACACACACGCACACACACACATCCCTGGCATGGTTTTTTTTTTTTTTTTTTGGGGGGGGTTTTGTTTTTTTTTTTTTTTTTTTTTTTTTTTTTTTGGCTATAAGATTCTTGCACTTGTCGGAAAGTGAGAAATGCT
>NW_006159827.1:1506452-1527220 GCF_000334495.1 Tupaia belangeri chinensis | reverse complement strand
AGGTTTTTGCTATAGGGCACATGCGCTCGCCAGACAGAGAGAAACAGAGAGACAGAAAGAGAGAAATCACCCCCAGGGGGGATGGCCATGCCACAATCCCTTCTCCTCCATTCTCTCGGGATCCTGGGCACGCATGCACACACGCCTGGCGTGAGTTTGAAGCCACTGGGTCCGGGACGCGAACTGCGGTCGACTACATGGGAGTCCAGTGACATAGCCATTATGCTAACTGCTGGTCCCCCCGGCATGATTTTTAACGTGGGACTCACATTGTGCAGTCACCCACATGAGATCCAGCTGCCTTAATACACCACGCCACTGGCTGGCCCTACACTCTTCTTAACACGTGGTCTGTCCTGCCCATGGGGAGCTCAGGTCTCTGAGAAAGAGGAAACAGTCCAGACAGTCCAGACTGAGGCCTGAGGACCGGGAGACTTGAGGACCCCTTGTGCCTGCATATAAGGAATAGCTGGGCATGGAGAGGGACGCAGAGGAATCCTCGCACATGTTGGTCCAACCCACCGCTTGTCTTCTCTCCTCTCTGGATTTCGTGCCTCCATCCAAGCTTGCAGGGATTTAGGGGCATAAAGAGACTTCCACAGGAAGGAAAGGCCCTGCCTCTTCCAGAGACCGACCTCCCCCATTGCTGTCTTCTGGGAGTTTCGGGTACAAGGAAGACTGTAGGGTGCCAGGTGCCAGGATCGGAGACCCCGAGCTTGAGCGTCCACGGTCGCGCACTTAGGTATAGGTCACGCAGCAGGGGCGCGAGGGCTCGGTTGTGTCAGGATTCTTATAGCATTACTGATGTTCATGGTCAGGGCCACGGGTGGTCCTCCGAGGGGCCAGCCTCTGCTGGGCCACTTTCAGCAGATTGTCGGGGCCTCGTGTGGGACAGCATTGCTTGTCGGTTAGCGCTTCAGTGGGTTAAGGACTGGACGTGGATTCTGGGAGCGAGTCTACGTTCCTGGAGTGTGTAGAGACTTAAGCCATGTCAGACTTGGGGGATTCATGTATTTCTGGGTTCACCTAAGCCAAAGCTCTCAAGTGCATTTTGTTTTTCATTTTATTCTTTTGGCAATCCAATGAAGGCTCTGACCATCGACATAATTTTCTGTAGAGAATTTTACGTTCTAGGGTGCGTGAAGTATTTCTTCCATTTACCCCTCCCAAGTGCATTTTAGGTGGGACCTCAGAGGTCCTGGGGCAGAGAGGCTGTTGGTGTGCACTAGGTGATAGGTGTGCTGTCGAGGCCTTGGGGACGTTTATGGTGGAGCCTGGAGTGACAAGCCCTGGGACATGGAGCCAAGGGCAGACACTAGGATTGCAGGTGAATTTAGAGCAAAGCTCAGGTTAGTGACAAGTCCCAGGGCAGAGGGATTTAGGTTTGTGCTAGGCCTCAGGTGTCTTTATGGTCCCTTGGGGAAGTGATAGGCCTTGGGACAGTGGGGTTGTGGTATGTGACAGGCTACCTGCCTTCATGCGGGATGGTGACAGGCCCCTTCTTATCTCTGTAGGAGACAAGCAGTCAAAGAAACAAGAGAAAAGGCCAGCGACGGTGTCCTCCCAGTTTGTGGACGAAGCTCTGTGTGCGTGCGAGGAGCACCTTAGCAACCTGGCCCACATGGACATCGACAAGGACCTGGAGGCCCCGCTGTACTTCAGCCCTGAGGGCTGGTCCGTCTTCCTCCACCGCTACTACCAAGTAGTCCAGTGAGTACCCCTGCAGCCAGGGCCATGTGGCAGGGACAGGTGCTCAGGGACAGACCCTCTGTCTACACTGCTCCCACCCCTTCCCCACGTCGGCCTGTTCTGTTCATCCTGCTACTCTCCTGCTCAGGAACACTCAATGGCTCCCATTGCTTCTCTGATAAGATCCAAACCATTCTTCCTGGTTCTTAGCATAGTGTATACACTGAGATCGTGGGCCAAGCTGTCCAGTAGACCTGAGTTTGAGTCCTGGCTTTGCAGTTTCCAAGTTCTGTGACCTGGGAAATGTTACTCTCTTCTTGAGTTTTACTTTTCTCAAATACAAAATATATTTTAATTTTTTTTATTTCAGTTTTTTTGGAGAGGTTTTTGCGATAGGGCACGTGCGCTCGACAGAAAGACAGAGAGAGACAGAAAGCGAGAAATCAACCCCCGGGGAGATGGCCACGCTGCAATCCCTTCTCCATTCTTGGGATCTTGGGCACGCATGCACATGTGCCAGGTGTGAGTAAGCCACCGGGTCCGGGACTTGAACCATGGTCGACTACATGGGAGTCCAGTGACAAAGCTATTACGCCAACTGCTGATCCTGCAAAATAGATTTTAAAAGAATGCCTGCCTCAAAGGTGGGAGTAGAGAGGATATATGTATTATGTGCTTGGCACAGGCCCATGACCCACGCACAAAATCGGAATCCATGCCAGGCAGATTTTTTTTCTAGAGGCCACTTGCCAGACTGTTGCAAAGGAGGCTGACCAGAAGGAAGTAAATAGATTTTATACTTTAAAAAAAAAAAGAGGGGGGTCTTTTGTGGTCAGTCAAGCTTTAAAAACCGAGATTAAACCAAACTATGGAGAGGGATGGCTTTTGTGATCAATCAAGCTTGAAAAACTGAACTGAGGGAACCAGCAGTTAGCGTAATGGCTATGTCACTGGACTCCCACGTAGTCAACCGTGGTTCGTGTCCCGGACCCAGTGGCTTAAAACTCACGCCGGGCGCGTGTGCGTGCGTGCCCAAGATCCCAGGAGGAGAATGGAGGAGAAGGGATTGCGGCGTGACCATCCCCCCTGGGGGGTGATTTCTCGCTTTCTGTCTCTATGTCTCTGTCTGTCTGGCAAGCGCACGCGCCCTATAGTGAAAAAAAAAAAAATAAAAACTCTCAAAAAAAAAGAAAAAAACTGAACTGAACAAAATTAAACAAGGTTTGGGGCTGGCAGGTAGCACGGTGGTTGGGGCGTTGGACTCCCACAAGGTCGACCTCCATTTGAGTCCTGGACCTGGTGGTTTGCTTTCTCGCTTTCCTTCTCTCTCTGGTCCAGCTGAAAAATCATAATAAATAAAATTAAATAAATAAATATTTTTAAAAATGTAAACAGGAGGTAGGCAGGTGGCATGGTGGATAAGGCTGCTGGACTCCCACTTGGTCGACTGTGGTTTGAATCCCTGACCTAGCGGCTTGCTCTCTTACTTCTCTCTCTCACTCTGTCCGTCTCTGGTCAAATTAAAATAAGTAAATAAATAAATAAAGTTAAATAAAATAATTCTTTTTTTTGGGAGAGGTTTTTGCTCTAGGGCACATATGCTCTCCAGAATAACAGAGACAGACAGACAGACAGCGAGAAATCACCCCCGAGGCAGGATGGCCACACCACAATCCCGGCTCCTCCATTCTCCTCTCGGGATCTTGGGCACGCACATACACGAACCCAGTGTGAGTCAGCCACCAGGTCCGGGACTTGAACCATGGTCGACTACATGGGAGTCCAGCGACATAGCCATTATTACGCCAACTGCTGGTCCCATAAAATATTTTTTAACTAAAAAAATTAAACAGTGTTCTCTGCTGCAGGACTTTGCAGAACCTATTGGGGGTGTCAGCCTCAGAGAGCAAGCAGCGTACCCTGTGCTTCCGTGACCCTGACACCCTTCCTTTCCTCAGTCACCCTCAGGGAAGGGCAGTGTTTTCAGAACACACTTAGGTGAGTTCTTGAGCAGGGGGAAGGAGGACCAAGAGAGGGTGCTGCCCTAGGAGAGAAGGTGCAGCAGCGGTGTGCAGGAGGGACTGGTGGGAGCAGGCAGGAGAATCCTCAGCCAGCATTACTCCAGCCCCTCCTATGTGCCAAGCATTGTGCCAGGCCCCTGCCCTCAAGGGGGACACAGCTCAAGGTGGGAGGCCTTCAACAAGCCAGCTGGGGCGGGGTGCTAAGGGTCTCTGCTGGCCTGGTGTTAACAGAAAGGAACGGATGGACCTCATTACCCAATGGGGGGAACTGAAGAACTAATGAATGAGCTCTTACTGACGCACATAATCAGAAAACCCACAACTCAGCTGTATAATTCATTCGTATCTTTTCCAAATGTCAGCAAATGACAAGCAGGTGACTCTATTCTTTCCTCTTAGTTATCAGAAAATATATAGACTATTTTTGTTTGTTTGTTTGTTAATTTGCTATGGGGGGGGGCACATGCTCTCACTGGTGAGAGTGAGAGAGCAAGAAAGTGAGAAAGCATCCCCCTCACACCTAGGATGGATGACCGTGCCACAATCCCTTCTCCTCCATTCTCCTCTTGGGATGCGGGGCGTGCTTACAAGCATGTACTTGGCCTGTTCTTCAAGCTGTCAGGTCTGGGGCTAAAACCATTTGGTTAGTCGCATGGAGTCCAACTGCCTTAACCACCACACCACCAGGCTGGCCTTAAAGCTACCCTTAAACTAAGAAATATCACAGCTGACTTAGAACATTAGGTGTAAAGCTCATGAGCCCTTTTTATTCTGAAGTGTGCATAAGCTCCAGAAGGAAGTAGGAGCCTCCCAAAAGTCAGGATTACATAAACTATTGTATCAAGTAACAGATACATAGTGTTGAGTGCTGCAGTATGGACAATTAGCATTCATTTATTCATTTCATTTAATATTTACTGTCATTTCTCAACTTAAAAAAAAAAATCTATGGGGCCAGCAGGTGGCGTGGTGGTTAAGGGCGCTGGACTCCCACATGGACGACCACGGTTCAAGTCCCGGATCTGGTGGCTTGCTTTCTCACTTTCTCTCTTTCTCTCTTTTTCTCTCACCAAATTAAAATAAATAAGCAAATAAAATAAATAAAGTTAAATAAAGTAATTCTAAAAAAAAAAAAAATCTATGGGGCCAGCAGGTGGCATAGTAGATAAGGTTCTAGACTCCCTCATGGCTGACCATGGTCTGAGCCCCAGACCTGGCAGCTTGAAAATCACACTGGGGGGCTGGCAGGTGGTGTGGTGGTTAAAAGTGCTGGACTCACACATGACCGACCGCAGTTCGAGTCCCATATCTGGTGGCTTGCTTTCTCACTTTCCCTCTCTCTGTCTTTCTCTGGTCAAATTAAAAAATAATCATAATAAATAAAGTCGAATAAAATAATTTTTTTAAAAAGAGAGAGAGAGAAGAAAATCATACTAGGCATGTGTGTGTGCAAGGCCAAAAAAGACAAAGGAGAGTGGAGGAGATGGGATTGTGGCCACCCTTGAGGGGGGTGATTTCTTACTTTCCCTCTGTCTCTCTGGCAAGTGCACATGCCCTATGGTAAAATCTTTTTTTTTTTTTTAAGAATTATTTATTCTATTTAACTTTACTTATTTTTTAATTTGACCAGAGAGATAGAGAGAAAATGAGAAAGCAAGCCTCCAGGTCTGAGACTCGAACCACAGTTGGCCATGTGGAAGTCCAGTGCTCTCAAACACCACACCACATGCCGGCCCTTGTTAAAAAGCTTTAAAAAAAAATATTAAAAACAAAACAAAAAACAAATCCATGCCTCACCAGCCAGACTTTTTTCAAGGATGACTTTTCATAAAAATACGATTTGCTTTTTGCTAAATGTAGTCATATTATCTTGTCAAATATACATTCTCAAACTACACTGCCCTGTCACTCCCTGTAATACGTCCCTGGGCTACACTGCAGATATAGTGAGCAGATACTTACTGCCGTGGACCACCAGTTTGTCAGAATTTAGTGTGAATATTATTCCTGGGAGACCCGGCCAAGGCCCCTCCATCTGGCTGTCCTGGTTCCTGGGCCTGCCTCAACGGCTGCTGCCTCCTCTTAGAAAGAAACAATTGTTCCATGGCTGGAGACTTTCAAGAGCTGGGGTGTTAAAGAGAAGTGGGTATCAGGACCGGCAGCTGGCGTAATGGCTATGTTGCTGGACTCCCATGTAGTCCACGACGGTTCAAGTCCTGGACCCAGTGGCGTAAACTCACACTGGGTGCATGTGCATGTGTGCCCAAGATCCCGAAAGCAGAATGGAGGAGAGGAGATTGCAGTGTGGCCATCCCCCCTGGGGGGCAATTTCTCACTTTCTGTCTCTCTGTCCCTCTCTATCTCTCCCGCGAGCGCACGCACCCTGTAGTAAAAACCTCTCCAAAAAAAAAAGAAAAGAAATGAGTATCCAGTGAAGGCTTCCTTTCTGTTCGGTCAGAAGAAATGGGAGAGTTCAGATGAGGCAACTGTCTGGGAACTTGGTGATGTGGTCTCCTGTAGGGAACTTTGTCTGTGACTCCTGTCTATATTGACCACCTGCCAAGGTGAGCACTTGCCAAAGTCCAGCCAGCCTTCATTCATTCATTTAACAGATATTCCGGGGGTGCCTGATAAGCATCAGACTTAGTGCTTGGGGATGGGATCCCACAGAGCAACGGCCAGCATGCCCCTGCTCTGGGGCAGTGTGTGTCCCACTGAGGCAGGCGGGCAGGGAGCAGGTGGGCGTGTCGGGTGGGTGAGTGATGGGAGGAGGACAGAGCAAGGAGAGGCGGGGGCAAATATGCTGGGAAGGGAAGAGACCAGGAAGGGGCCCACCTACCAGCCAGCATTAGGTCCAGGTTAGCAGGGGCATGGGCCCCACAAAGCACCTGCGGATGAAAGAATCAGGCGGATTTATCCTGGCTCAGCCACTCAGCTCACGGTGGCCTTGAGCAAATCTCCAAGCTTCAGTTTATAGTTCTCTACAGTGGGACGTAATCATTCCCTGCAGGGCTGTTGAGAGGATTGTGACGAGATGCGGAGAGCCCTTGGCACAGTGGTGCTCCATCATTAGAGGTTGAGATGATTAAATTTCACTAAAGGCAGTTTTTTAAAAATTTATTATCATTTTTATTTAATTTTATTATCATTATTAATTTATTTATTCCTTTTTAATTTGACCAGAGAGAGAGAGAAAGGGAAAGTGAGAAAGCAAGCAAGCTGCCAGGTCCAGGACTTGAACCTTGGTTGGCCATATGGGAGTCCAGTGCCTTAACCATCTGCTGGCCTCCAAAGTCAATTTTTATTTTTGGAGAGGTTTTTGCTATAGGGCACATGTGCTCACCAGAAAGCCAGAGAGAGACAGAGAGACAGAAAACAAAAATCACCCCCCGGGGGGGATGGCCACGCCACAATCCCTTCTCCTCCACTCTCCTCCCGGGATCTTGGGCACGCATGCACATGCACCCAGCATTAGTTTAAGCCACCTGGTCCAGGACTCGAACCATGGTCAACTACATGGGAGTCCAGCGACATAGCCATTACGCTAACTGCTGGTCCCCCATTTTAATGTACTGGGAAGGAAAGTGGACCAAGGTGGAGTGTTGGGGCGGGCAGATGGGGAGATGGTGGAGTCATCGGAATTTTCTCGTCCCTTCCCATTCCTGTAGTCTGGGCAGGGTAGGACTGGGGGTAAGGGTGGCCTACCGGTGGGAAACAGAGATCTGGGAGGGGTCTGTTGACATGCCTGGGGGAGGGCTAACCAAGGCTGGTTGGACCACAGGGGTTGGGGGTGTCCTGTCATGTGCACCCACCTGCTTCCCAGGCCCGGCCTTGCCCAATCCCTTGGTCTCCCCACAGCGAGGGGGCAGAGCTCAGGCACCTGGACACCCAGGTCCAGCGCTGTGAGGACATCCTGCAGCAGCTCCGGGCCGTGGTGCCCCAGATGGACATGGAAGGGGAACGCAACATCTGGATCGTGAAACCAGGAGCCAAGTCCCGCGGACGAGGTGGGGGCGCCCCTCCTCCCTGCATCAGCACCCCATGACCCGCGTCCCCCATTAGAGGCCAGGGAGGTTCATCGTGCAGGCTCTTTGGAAGCCAAGCTGCCTGGACTTGAATCCCAGCTCTGATACGAATATGCTGTGTGACCTTGAGCAAGTTATAGCACCTCTCTGAACCTCAGATCCCTGTGAAACGGGGATATTGGGGCCAGCAGGTGGCATGGTGGTTAAGGTGGTGGACTTCCACATGGCTGACCACGGTTTAAGTCCTAGATCTGGCAGCTCGCGTTCTCGCTTTCTCTCTCTGTCTCTCTCTGGTGACCACACGAGCCTTGTCACAAATTAAAAAAAATAATAATGACAATGATAAATGATGTTAAGTAAATCATTCTTTTTAAAAAAGGAAAAAGAAACAGGGATATTACCTGTGAGGTGAGAGTGAACTGAAGGGGTTGATCCAAAGCTCAGCGTGGAGCCTGGCGCAGAGTGGTGACCCCATAATCATTGGCGGCTGTCATGATGTCGTTTGATCCCCTCCTGCCCTCAGAGTTTGGGCTAATGATTTCGATAGGTTTGGTGAGACTCACAGCAGTCAGTTGCTTGTCATCTAAGGGCTCTAAGATTCAACCAGTGCAGCCTTGTGGGGTGTAGCCTAGTGAGTAATCACCCCGCGGGGTGATTTCTTGCTTTCTGTCTGTCTCTCCAGCGAGCGCACACACCCTATAGCAGAAATCTCTGCGAAAAAAGGAAGTGCTTAGATTCTGTGCCTTCACGCAGTAACTGCCATGCAGGTGCCATTGTCATTAGCTGATCCCAGTTACTCAGCAAGTGTGAGTGGAGTTGAGCAGGAGAGCCAGCAGGCTGGGCCGTGCATCAGCCCAGGCTCTAACGACTGCACAGGGCCCTCCACGGCGTAGGACACCAGTGCCTCCAGATGCTGCCCACGTAGAGCTGCTGCAGCTCCAGGCGCTCTGGGACCTCCAGGGGGTGTCACAGTTAAAGTCCTTTTTTACCTTTAGAAACAATTTGCTGGGTCTGCACTGGGGCCTGGCTGACCACGTGGTTCAATTCCTGGGCCCAGTGGCTTGAAAAACATGCCGGTCTCTCTCTCTCTCACGCTGTCCCTTGCTGGTCAAATTAAAATAAATAAATAAATAAAGATTAAGGGGGGAAAAAACCATGCTGGGTGAATGTGCATGCGTGCTCAAATTCCTGAAAGGATGGAGAGATTGAGAAGGGATTGACTGTTCCCCATGGGGGGTGGTTTCTCCTCTCTTTCTCTGGTGAGCACATGCACCCTCTGGCACACAAAAGAAGACAAAAATACTCATTTTAATTTAGTTTTAGTTTAGTTTTTTTTTTTTTGAGAGGTTTTTGCTACAGGGCACATGCGCTTGCCAGAAAGAGAGAGACAGAGAAACTAAAAGCAAGAAATCCCCCTCCCAGGGAGGATGGCCACACCACAATCCCTTCTCCTCCATTCTCCTCTTGGGATCCTGGGCATGCACACGCATGTGCCTAGCATGAGTTTAAGGCACCCGTCTGGGACTCTAACTGTGGTTGACTACATGGGAGTCCAGTGACATAGCTATTATGCCAACTGCTGGTCCCTTAACTTCCCTTCTTATAAAAGAGATAAAGTACTGTTTTCTGCCTAGGAAAATGGCTAGAATAAATGTCAGTCAACAGCGTTAGGTAAGATGTGGGCAGACACACTCGTATGTTCTTGGTGAGAATGCACATCAGTAGGATGTCTTTGGCAATACAAGATGACAAATGCACATACCCATGAAGCCAGCACACCAGTGGCTAGACATTTATGCTCCAGTTAATTCCTGATAATATGAGTTAACTTTACTGACGCTCACCATGTGCCAAGCACTAGTTCACATCCTGAACATGCTTGGATTCATATAATCCTCTGAAACTGAGGCAGGTGTAGACTCTCGCAAAGCCTGAAAGGGTATCTGTAAGGACTTGACAACAGCAGGTGGCTGCATCTGGGAAAGGAAACCTGTTTATTATACAACGGAAGTCTTTAAAAAGTTCATGAAAGGGGAACCAGCAGATGGCATGATGGCTATGTCGCTGGACTCCCGTGTCGTCGACCGTGGTTTGAGTCCCAGACCCCTTGGCTTATATTCACGCCGGGTGCGTTTATGTGCATGCCCAAGATCCTGAGAGGAAAATGGAGAAGGGATTGCAGTGTAGCCATCCCCCCTTGGGGGTGATTTCTCACTTTCTGTCTCTCTGTCTCTCTCTGTCTATCTGGCCAGCAGCACTCGCCCTATAGTAAAAACTTCTCCAAAAAAATTAATTCATTCATTTAAAAAAAGTTCATGAAAGGGCCAGCAGATGGTGTGGTGGTTAAGGCACTAGACTCCCACATGTTTGACTGCAGTTTGAGTCCCAGACCTGGCAGCATGTGTCCTATACCAAATTTTAAAATAATAGTAAATAAAATTAGGTAATTCTTTTTTAAAAAGTCATTGAAAATGTATATTATGGAAAAACTATACATAGATTTCAAAATTTTCATCACCAAGATGAGCAGGTGGCATAAGGGTTATGTTACTGGACTCCCACGTAGTTGACTGTGGCTTGAGTCCCAGACCCAGTGGCTTAACATTCACTCCGTGCGCATGTGTGTGCGTGCCCCCACTCCTGAGAGCATCATGGAGGAGAAGGGACTGCGGCGTGGCCATCCTCCCAGGGGATGATTTATCGCTTCCTGTCTCTCTGTCTTTCTCTCTCTCTCTGGTGAGCAGTTGCACCCCGTAGGAAAAATCTGCCTTTAAAAAGACTTATTTTTCTGCACCAAAAATAAGCTTATATTTATTTTGTTTTCCACAAACTTTTAAAGTTTCTGTATATGCCTTTCAGTACTAATTTTTTTTGTTTGTTTTATAGTCCATTAATTATTGGGGAAAAAATATTTGTACATGTTTTTAAAAGCCCTCTATGGGGCCAACCCTTTAGCCTAGTGGTTAAGGGAGCCAGATCCCACATGGTAGATTAACTCCTGGTGTGGTGATCTGAAAAACATTCCAGGCATGTGTGTATATGCCCACAAATCCTCACAGGATGGAGAAATGGAGAATGGATTCCGGCGTGGCCAGGCCCCGTTGAGCGGTGCTTTCTCCCACTCTCTCTGGCAAGCACACACACTCTGACAATTAAAAAAGCAAAACAAAACTGGGACCAGCTGGTGGCATAGTGGTTAAGGTGCTGGACTCCCACATTGTCAACCACGGTTTGAGTTTTGGACCTGGTGACTTAAAACTCATGCCAGCACATGTGTGTGCATGCCCAAAATCCTGAGAGGAGAAGAGATTGTGGAGTAGCCATCCTTCTGGAGGGTGATTTCTTGCTTTCTGTCTCTCTGTCTCTCTCTTGTCTCTGGCGAGCACTCATGCCTTATAGCAAAAATGTTTTAAAAGCAAAACAGAAACAGAATACTCTTTGGTCCATACATATATTCCTTTTCCTTCTTTTATTTTTTTTAAGAGAGGTTTTGCTATAGGGTGCCTGCACTCACTGGAGAGACAGACAGGAAGTGAGAAATCACTCCCCAGGAGGGGATGGCCATACTGCAGTCCCTGCTCCTGCATTCTCCTTGGGATGTTGGGCACGCACCCGCATGCACCCAGCGCGAGTTTCAAGCCTCTGGGTCCAGGACTCCAACTGCACTTGGCCATGTGCGAGTCCAGCAACATAATCGTTATTCCATCTGCTGGTCCCCGTATATTCCTTTTCAAACTGACTAGTTTCAAACAAAACCGATTAGTTAGACAAAATTTAAAAATCCTTTTTTTATATATAATAATAATAATTATTATTATTATTTAATTCACCAGAGAGAGAAAAAGGGAGGGAAAGTAAGAAAGCCATCCACCAGATCTGGGACTCGAACCATAGTCAGCCATGTGGGAGTCCAGCACAATAACCACCATGCCACCTGGCAGCCCCTTAAATTCTTAGCTTTCCCAAGGAACAGGGTTCTGGGTTGGGACAAGGGAGGCAGCCTTCTCTAGTTGGCTCCATTGGATCCATGGGGATGGAAGCGTAGGATGAGCTGCCCACGGTCCCTGGGCCTCCTCCCACTGATCCTGACCTCTCACGCCCTGACACCCCTCTCCCCTCAGGCATCATGTGCATGGACCACCTGGAGGAGATGCTGAGGCTGGTGGACTGCAACCCCATGATGATGAAGGACGGCAAGTGGGTGGTGCAGAAGTACATTGAGCGGCCCCTGCTCATCTTCGGCACCAAGTTCGACCTGAGGCAGTGGTTTCTGGTGACTGACTGGAACCCACTTACCGTGTGGTTCTACCGTGACAGCTACATCCGCTTCTCCACCCAGCCCTTCTCCCTGAAGAACCTGGACAAGTAAGCTCCACCACTCACCTCCCTGGAGTGCCCAGGTCAGCTGGGGAGCTGGCAAGCAAACAGGTGGAGACAGAGCAGCGGATCATGCTGCAGTGCTGGCTGCAGACCCAGCTCAGCAGGCAGGGAGGCAGGCAGGTCACGGCCCTCCCCGCCCTGCCGTCCTCCCTCCCAGCAGATGCTCACTGAGCATGTGCCATTCATGCTTCTAGGCTCTTGGGGTATGTCAGTGAACATAAGATCCCAGCTCTCAAGAGTTCACATTTTAGCAGGGAGAAACAAGCCATGACCAAAATATGTAAAATTATCTAATAGGTTAAAAGGTGGATGGGACCAGCAGTTGGCGTAATGGTTATGTTGCGGGACTCCCACGTAGTCAACCACAGTTCGAGTCCCAGACCCGGTGGCTTAAACTCACAGTGGGCATGTGTGCGTGCGAGCCCAAGATCCTGAGAGGAGAATGGAGGAGAAGGGATTGCAGTGTGGCCATCCCCTCTGGGGAGTGGGGGGGTGCTTTCTTGTTTTCTGTCTCTTTCTGGTGAGCGCATGTGCCCTATAGAAAAAGAAAAAAAAAAAAAACCTCTCCAAAGAAAGGTGGTATGGGTTGGGTCCAGCAGGCGGTGTAGTGGTTAAGGGGCTGGGTTCCCACATAGCTAACTGCGATTTGAGCCCCAGATCTGATGGCTCAACAACCATGCCAGGGACGTGTGTACGTGTGCCCAAAATCCTAGGAGGAGAGTGGAAGAGAAGGGGCTGAGGCTTGGCCATCCCCCAGGGGGATGATGTCTCACTTTCCATCTCACTGTCTCTCTGGAGAGTACACAAAGCCCTACAAAACAACAAAAAATGCCTTACAAAAACAAAAACAAAAAATGGTATATGTTATAAAAAAAGGAAATATAGAGCCAGGTAAAGGGAGGTCAAGAGGAATTCGAGAGGAGAAAGGCAAGAGGAGGTATTAACTTGGGGAGTAAGAAAAAGTCTTGAGGGGCCCAGCAGACGACATGGTGGTTGAGGCACTGGATTCCCACACAGCTGACGTTAGTTCAAGTCCCGGACCTGGCAGCTTGAAAATCACACCAGGCATGTGTGCATGCATGCCCAAAATCCTGAGAGGGAAATAGAGAAGAGATCGTAGTGTGGCTGCCCTCTGGTGGGGGGGTTGATTTCTCATCTTCCCTTTGTCTCTTTCTGTCTCTCTCTGGTGAGTACACAAGCCTCATGGCAAAAATCGTTTTTTTTAATTTTCATTTATTCATTTTATGGTAATATGACCAGAAAGAGACACAGAGAGAGAGAGAGAGAAGTGAGAAAGCAAGCTACCAGGTCTGAGACTTGAACCATGGTTGGCCATGTGAGAGTGTCCAGCACCTTAGTCACCAGGATGGAAGCAGCAGTAGGAAACTCAACATTCAGCTATCAGCCTTTGTGTTAGATGTGCCACTTTCTATATTCTCTCTCATTCTTTTTCTTTTAAAGAAAGAAAAAAGTTTTTGAGAAGTTTTTGCTATAGGGCACATGCGCTCACCAGAAAGAGAGAGACAGAGAGACAGAGAGACAGAAAGCGAGAAATCACCCCCCAGGGGAGATGGCCACGCCGCAATCCCTTCTCCTCCATTCTCCTCTCGGGATCTTGGGCACATGAGCCCAGCATGAGCTTAAGCCACTGGGTCTGGGACTCGAACTGTGGTCAACTACGTGGGAGTTCAGCGACATAGCCATCACACCAACTGCTGGTCCCTAAAGAAATTATTTAATTTGATTATTATTTTTTTTAATTTGCTATAGGACATGTGCACGCACCAGAGACAGAAAGTGAGAAAGCAAGCTCCTAGGTCTGGGACTTGAGCCTCAGCCGTCCATGTGCCAATGCCTTTAACCACCATGCTCCTGCTGGCCCCTCTCAGTCATTCTTTATAAAATCCCAGTGAATATGGGAGGAGCATGCCTCGGTGACCTACCTAGGATCTCACGACTAGCCAGTAGTGAAGGTGGGACTTGAACACAACTCGACAAATACAGAACTATACACTTACATGCTTTCTTATCTCCCAAAGCACTGGGAGGGCTTAGCATCTTAAGAGATAGGACTGGCTCTGGCCCTCAGGAGAATTTAGTGGGGCTGGGCCTTGTCCTTTCTGTCTCCCTGGTAGGGCCCCATCTCAGGTTAGACGGTGCAGGTGGCTCAGGCCAGGATTTCCCTGCCCTCGCTGCGTTTGGGTGGGAGGGGCACATGGCCACACCTCGGCCCTCTGTTCTCCGCCCAGCTCGGTACACCTGTGCAACAACTCCATCCAGAAGCACCTGGAGAACTCGTGCCATCGGCATCCACTGCTGCCCCCCGACAACATGTGGTCCAGCCAGAAGTTCCAGGCCCACCTACAGGAGATGGGGTCCCCCCACGCTTGGTCCACCATCATCGTGCCTGGCATGAAGGCTGCCGTGATCCACGCGCTCCAGACCTCCCAGGACTCCGTCCAGTGCCGGAAGGCCAGCTTTGAGCTCTACGGTGCCGACTTTGTGTTCGGGGAGAACTTCCAGCCCTGGCTGATTGAGATCAACGCCAGCCCCACCATGGCACCCTCCACGGCCGTCACTGCCCGGTTGTGTGCTGGTGTCCAGGCCGACACGCTGCGCGTGGTCATCGACCGGCGGCTGGACCGCAGCTGCGACACAGGAGCCTTCGAGCTCATCTATAAACAGGTGAGGTGTTCGGGCCCAGGCAGGACCCCAGGGCATCTGACCCTTCTTTCAGGCAGCTCCATGGTGAAGCACAAGGGTCTACACTCAGACGCAGTTTATTTATTTATTTTTTGAGAGGTTTATGCTATAGGGCACGTGCGCTCGCCAGACAGACAGAGAGAGAGACAGAGAGACAGAAAGCGAGAAATCACCCCCCAGGGGGGATGGCCATGCCGCAATCCCTTCTCCTCCATTCTCCTCTCGGGATCTTGGGCACGCACACGCACATGCGCCCGGCTTGAGTTTTAACCCACCGGGTCCAGGATGCAAACCACGGTCTATTACATGGGAGTCCAGCGACATAGCCATTACGCTAACTGCTGGTCCCATCTCATACGCAGTTTAAGACCTGGATTCACGTCCTCGTCTTGCCATGGGGTCCTAGGACAGCCACTTTGCTTCTTTGAGCCTCAGTTTCCTCCTCTGTACAGTGAGGATATTAGTACCGTCTTTCTCATGGGGGTTGAAAGAATAAACCGGGTTATGTATGGATAGTACTTCTCAAGAGGCATATAGTACAGTGCTAAGAGCACAGACTGTAGAACCTCCTGGGGTTCGAATCCGGTTGACTAAGGATAAGCTATGTGACTTTGGACAAGTTCCTAACCTCTGGGCGGTCTGTTTCCTTATCTGGAAAGCGAGAATATAAATAGTCCCTAATTCATAAGGTGGTGAGGGTTACGTGAGTGGCTCTAAGTAAAGTACTTTATAATAAAGCCTGGCAGCGTAGCAAGTGCTGTACAAGCTGCTGTTGTCATTGTCATCACCTAACAGGGCTGGTAGGAGTTTCGTGCTGAAGGAAACCACCGATTTAGTGCCTAGGTGTAGAGTAAGCGTTCAGTAGCGGGCCAGCCCTGTGGTGCAGTGGTTAGGATCCAGCGTGGAGAAAGCTGGATCCCACACGACCCACTGGGGTTTGAATCCCAGCCCCATCAGCTTCAGGCCAGGCTCAATCCAAGAACCTGGCAAGATGTAGAATTGGGGGTGGGGGGCGGGCAGCAGGTGGCATGGGGATTAAGGCGCTGGTCTCCCACGCGGCCGACTACCGTTCAAGTCCCGGGTCTGGCTACTTGCTTTCTCATTTTCCCTGTCTGTCTGTCTCTGGTGAATGTGCATATCATATAGAAAATTAAAAACTAATATAATAATAATAGGGACCAGCAGGTGGTGGGGTGGTTAAGGTGCTGGACACTCCCACATAAATAAATAAATAAAATTAAATAGTTTTAAAAAATATATAATAATAATAAAATAAATATTTTTTACATAGATAAAAAATTATACAAAAAAGGATTGCTACGTGACAGAGCCCTGCTGGGTGGGTTCTCTTTGCCCCTCTCATGTGTGCATATGTGCTCTCTATGATGGATAAAACTAGATTTAAAAGAGTCAATGAGAGGGAATGGCTATTATTTTTTAAAGAATTATTTAATTTTACTTATTCACTCATTTTTAAAATTTATTTACTTTTTCTCTTTTTTCTTCTTCTTCTTTTTTTTTTTTGAGAGGTTTTCGCCATAGGGCACGTGCGCTTGCCAGACAGACAGAGACATAGAGACAGAAAGCAAGAGATCACCCCCCAGGGGGGATGGCCACGCCGCAATCCCTTCTCCATTCTCCTCTCAGGATCTTGGGCACGCATGCACACGCACCCGGCATGAGTTTTAAGCCACTGGGTCTGGGATGTGAACCGCGGTCGACTACATAGGAGTCCAGCGACATAGCCATTACGCTAACTGCTGGTCCCAAAATTTATTTTCTTTTAATTTGCCCAGAGCAAGACACACACACACACACACAGTGGGGGGGGGGGTGAGAAAGCAAGCCACCAGGTCTAGGACTCAAACCTGGTTGGCCATGGGGGAGTACCCAGCGCCTTAACCACCACGCCACCTGCTGGTCCCAGTAACTGCTATTATTATCATTATCATCATTATTTTACTCATCTTGTTTCAAAAAGATATATGAGGGGCCAACAGGTGGCGTGGTTTAAGTCCTGGACCCAGTAGTTTTAAATTCACACGTGGGAGTCCAGCACCTTGACCACTATGCCACCTGCTGCCCCCAACAAGATTTTTTTTTTTTTTAAAAGTTTTTCCCTTAGGGTGTGTGTGCTCACCAGAAAGACAGAGACAGACTGAGAGACAGAAAGCGAGAAATCACCCCCCGGGGGAATGGCCACGCCGCAGTGCCTTCTCCATTCTCCTCTCGGGATCTTGGGCACGCACGCACTTGCGCCTTGCATGAGTTTAAGCCACCAGGTCCAGGACTCGAACTGCGGTCGACTACATGGGAGTCCAGTGATAGCCATTACGCCAATTGCTGGTCCCCCCAACAAGATTTTTTAAAGTCAGTCAGCCAAGGATTTCTGAGTTCCTGCATGTAATTTTTTACAGTTGAGCTAAGTGCCTTTTGACTTAGATTTGACTTCCCTCAAAGTTTAGCTGTGGGGAGGGTCTCTCTGATCACATGACCTAAGTGTCTTCATCTTTCTTATTGTGATTGATCATCTCTTAGATTTCTATACTGGCATTTTGGTTTTAAGAAATGTAAATGAGGAAATTTAAGGGCAAGTGAATAGGACAAAGACAAGGGGAAGGTTTTGCTTTGCAGACCAGGCTCTGGAATGGGTGTCAGGAGACCCCAGCTCCAGAGATAGATCCAGAGTACCTGGCTTGGACACTGTGCATCTGCATTTTTATCACAGGTCCTGCTGTTCCCAAATGTGTTTTATTGCTGATTTCTTGGTCTTTAGTTTGTTTCTAAGACACCCTCCCCCCCTTATTTTGTTTTTGCTATAAGGTGTGTGTGCTTACTGGGGAGACAGTGAGAGGCAAAGTGAGAAATCTCCCCCTGGGGGCTTAGTCACACCATAATCCCTTTTTCATTCTCCTCTTAGGATTTTGGGCACACGCGCACACACACCCAGCTTGATTTTCAAGCCACTGGGTCTGGGACTCGAACTACCGTCGGCCATGTGGGAGTCCAGCTTGTTAACTACCACACCACCTGCTGACTCCAAGATTTGCATTTAAAAAAAAAAAAAAAGTTTGTTTCTTCTGTGAGAGAGAGAGACATGCACCCTCAACAGGGTCTCGTGTTACTATCCTCCCAGCCTTCCAAGCCAGCCAGGATCACGGGTGTGCGTGCCTGGCAGGTACAGGTGGACCAGGGAACAGAACTTGTGGTCTTCCAAATGAATCTGGCATCCCTTGAACAGTGCCTTATCACTGTGCCACCAAGCCAGCCCTCTTGTTTTCAGTGCAACCTGTAGTCAGGGTTCACACCTCACATTGGTATTTTTGTCTGTTTAATCTCGTAATCTAGGACAGACCTACAGCTTTGCTTTCCATAGTTTGGATCTTTTGAAGAGACCAGGCCAATTGTTTTCTAGAACTGTCCCACATTCTGGATTTATCTGATTGTTTTCTGTGTTGGTGTTTACCAAGGTCTTCTGTTACCTGAATGGCCTGCAAACTAGAAGCGAGGTCAAACAGCTTGATGAGGTTCAGGTTACACTTTGGAGGTGACCCTGGGTCCCCCGTCCATCACGAGGCATAGTCTGTCAGGATGCCTCATGATTAGTGGTGCTGTTTGACCGCGGGTGCAGGGGGTGGCTACCAGATCTCTCTGTTGTAAGCTATGTCCTCCCCTTTGTATTCTCGATTGCTTCGTGAGGTGATACGTTGGCTGTACACAAATGACACATTTTCCTGCTATCCTCTTCACCAAATTGTTTGCATATCGAGTTCTGATAATTGTCTTTTTTTTTAAGAGTTGCATAGTAGTACATTTCTGTTCTATGCAGTTGTTGGAAAAGTCATAATTTTTTTTTTATAAGAATTATCTTTTTTGGGGGGGAGAGATTTTTGCTATATAGGGCACATGCACTTGCCAGAAAGACAGAGAGCGACAGAGAGACAGAAAGCGAGAAATCACCCCCCAGTGGGGATGGCCATGCCGCAATCCCTTCTCCCCCATTCTCCTCTTGGGATCTTGGGCACGCACACACACACACCTGGCGTGAGTTTTAAGCCACCGGGTCTGGGACTCGAATTGCAGTCGACTACATGGGAGTCCAGCAATATAGCCATTATGCCAACTGCTGGTCCCAAGATTTATCTTATTTAACTTTATTTATTTATTTATTTTTGTATTTGACCAGAGAGGGACAGAGTGAGAGAGAGTGAGAAAGCAAGCCTCTGGGTCCTGGATTCGAACCACAGTTGATCACGTGGGAGTCCAGTGCCCTTAACCACCACGCCATTTCCCATCCCCACATATAGTATATTTTTTCTATGCAAAACTGTGTCATCATGTTTCCAACAATCTAGTATATTCATTCACTGAGATTCTTCTGTGAAGATGAGCTTGGGTTATTTGGGAGCTCTCGTTGTATTTTTTAAAAATAATTACTTAATTTTATTTTTGAGTTCACCAGAGAGAGAGACACACACACAGAGAGAGGGAAAGTAAGAAAGCAAGCCATCAGTTCTGGGACGTGAACTGCTGTCGCCATGTGGGAGTCCAGGGCTTCAACTACCACACCACCTGCTGGCCTCTCGTTGCTATATGTTTAGGGTGCTCCAAGTGACTCCAGTGTGTTAGATAGATTCTAATCTAGATCCTTTGATGACACAGAAGACACCGGAAAGCAGCTCCAGGTTGAAAGGAGAGTTGGTAGCCAGGCCTGGGAGACTGCAGGAGGTACAGCTGGGCAGTAGGACCTGAGAACTGCAAGACTGCAAGGAGCTCCTGTCCTGGACCCTTCCTCCCTCCCTCTGCAGATTGCCTACTTCATTCTCCACAGAGACTGCCTTTTCTTTCTCTCCTTTTTTAAATTTGCTACAGGGTCCATGCGCCTGCCAGAGAGAGACAGAGAGAAAGAGAAAGCATTCCCCGGGGTGTGGTCACACTGTAATCCTTTCTTCTCTGTTCCTCGATCTCGTCTGGATCTGGGTCATACACACACACGTGGCGTGTTTTTCAAGCCACCAGGGCCTGGGATTCGAACTACACAGTCAGCCAGGTGGGATCTGGCTCCCTTAGCCACTAGGCCATGGGGCTGACCAAGACTGCCTTTTTTAGGGCTCTTCGTTTTTGTTCCCCCATAACATGGTCTCACACGAGGCTCTCGGCAGGCTCCGAACCTCTCCTCTGTCTGGGTGTCATAACCAAAACTCTCTGTAGGGAATCTGATTGGCTCGGCTCAGGAAGCTGTACTATGGAGCGAAGGTGCACATGTTCCAGCAGGGGCTGGGCAGCCTGGGGTCAGTGCGTGGGTGTTCTTTGGCACAGCCAGGGATCCCCAGCTCTGGCTTACCCATCCTTGGGGCTCTGTGATTCTCTAGGTACTGATCAGGCTTCTAGAACCAACCCTCTAGATGACAGGGATGAGCTTCCTGATTCTTAGCCCAAAAACATTACTCTCTCTCTCTCTTTTTTTTTTTTCTAAGAGAGATTTTTGCTATAGGGCATGCGCACTTGCCAGAGATCCTTTCTACTTTATTCTCCTCTCAGGATTTTGGGCATGCACACACACACACCCAGCATGAGTTTTATTTTATTTTTTTAACTTTATTATTTTTCAGTTTGATCAGAAAGAGATAGAGAGAGAGAGAAAGTGAGAAAGTAAGCCACCAGGTCCAGGACTTGAACTGTGGTTGCCCATGGGGGAGTCCAGCACTTTTAAGCACCATACTACCTGCCAGCCCACCGGTGTGTTTTAAGCCACTGAGTCTTGGACTCAAACCATGGTCGATTATGTGGGAGTCCAACATAACCATTATGCCATCTGCTGGTCCTAACTTTCTCTTTTTAAGATTATTAATTTTATGGGACCAGCAGTTAGTGTAATGGCTATGTTGCTGAACTCCCTTGTAGCCGACCACAGTTTGAGTCCCAGGCCCAGGGGCCTAAACTCACACTC
>NW_006159827.1:1505893-1506372 GCF_000334495.1 Tupaia belangeri chinensis | reverse complement strand
CCTCTTTTTTTCTAGGGAGTGCATGCCCCCTAAAGCAAAAACCCCTCAAAAGGAAAAAAAAAAAAAAAAAGATGATTCATTTTATTTCTTCCTTGAGAGAGACATGTGTACATCCACTGGGGTCTTCACGCCGCGATCCACCCCCAGCCTCAGCCTTACCAAATCTCCGGCATGCGCACAGGTGCCTTGTGTGCTCAGGGAGGTCCCGAAAATGAGCCAGAACCTTTTCCTGTGGGTCTGATTGCAGTACCACTGTGCTACTGCCCGGCCCCCAGAGACTTTTCTCAATCAGGTGCCTCAGAAACTAGTTCTGTGTGTCTTCCCTGGGTCCCGCCAGGCCCAGGGTTCCAACAGAGCCTCTGAGTGGGCCTTGTCTCTGCTTTTTTTTTTTTTTAATAAATTTTTTTTTTTTGAGAGGATTTTGCTATAGGACCCGTGCGCTCACCAGACAGAGACAGAGATAAAAAGCCAGAAATCAC
>NW_006159827.1:1497905-1505875 GCF_000334495.1 Tupaia belangeri chinensis | reverse complement strand
AGACAGAGACAGAGATAGAAAGCCAGAAATCTCCCCCAGGGGGAATGGCCACGCCGCAATCCCTTCTCCTCCATTCTCCTCTCAGGATCTTGGGCACGCACGCACCCGGCATGAGTTTTAAGCCACCGGGTCCGGGACGCAAACCGTGGTCGACTACATGGGGGTCCAGCGGCATAGCCATTATGCTAACTGCTGGTCCCCTTGTCTCCGCTTTTTGCCTACAGCCTGCTGTGGAAGTGCCCCAGTATGTGGGTATCCGGCTCCTGGTCGAGGGTTCCACCATCAAGAAGCCCATGGCGCTGTGTCATCGGCGGATGGGGGTCCGCCCAGCACTCCCTCATCTGCTGCCTCAGCGAGGCTCTGGGGAAGGCAAGGACTCGGGGACCCCTACCCACAGGTCAGCTTCTAGGAAGGCCGCTGGGGCCAGGAGGCAGGGGCACACTGAGGAGCCCGTCTCTGGTGCCACCACCTCAGCCCTCAGGAAGGGGAAGAAAGGCAAGGCAAGAAATGCCACCGTCCTGGTCCGCCCCGCTCTCCGGAAGGGGGCGCCCCTGAGCACCAGGACGGGCTGCACGTTGACCGCGACCTTTGCTAGTGGAGACGGGCAGCCCCACCCACTGAACAGATTGCCATTGAGTCTGAAGGACCCCCAGGTCCTGGGTAAGACCATTCGCCCGAAACACCGCGGCGTCCATGGGCAATTTCTTCCTGCCCTCCAGGCTCCTCCCAACCGCCTGGATTTGCCCCTCTGCCCGACAGCTGCCAGTGGCAAGTAAAAGCACTGCTCCCAAAGCATTCCTCTAAACACACACCCAGTGAGTACCGGCCCTCCAGAGGAGTCGCCCTGCGAGGCCGGGATGCTTATTTCCAAGAAGCCGGGACGCAGGCCCAGCTGGCTCTCTCTCCGGAACCGAGCTTGCCGCCGTGTTCTGCCCTCGCCCCCTTGAACTTGCCTCCGGGGGAAAGGAACTAGTGTCCCTACAGCACTTCACGGTTTGCACCGTGCTGCCACCTAACCAGCCCCTTAGTCCTCGCAGTGACCGGCAAGGTAGGTGCCATGATGCTCATTTTCCAGCCGAGGTGTCAGGAAGTTTAAGGAAGTTGCCCGAGGTTGCACAGCTCCGAAGGGGCAGAGCTGGGACGCAGACCCAGGTCTGTTGGACTCCAAACCCTGTGGTCTTCCCACTGCCTCTGGAGGAGGAACCCCCAGGGCTCCACGTGCCCTCACCCTGCCCCCCGCCACCTCTGCCCTCTGCACACACCCTGTGGGATGCCCGGTCAGCCTGGGCCCCTCCCGGGCCCTCACAGCTAACCTTGCTCCCACAGCCCCTTACCACCCCGCCAGCCTCCACTCCAAGGCCCGGCTGCCTTCTCCCCGCGTGCTCCGACCCCAGGGGCGGGGCCTCAGACTGCAGTACAGCAAGCTGGTGGGCGCTAAGGCCCTGTCGACCACAGGCAAGGCCTTGATGACTCTACCTATGGCCAAGGTTTTGATTTCCCTCCCAACTAATCCTGACCTCAAGCTGGCGCCCTGCATCCTGAAGCCAAGAAAGGTGGGCCTTGAACTCCCTCACACCCTGGCGGGCAGTACTGAGCACTGGGGTCTGGGCTAGAGGACACAGGCCGAGGGCAGGCTGGCCCACCCCTGGGGGGAGGGCTTGTCTCCCTCCAAGCCTCCTTCCTAGACAGACCCCTGATCATCTCTCCCCTTCTCCCCTCCTTTCATACCGAGGCCGTGACTCCTATCTGCCTTCGAGGCCCCCCTCCTGGAAGTCCCTTGTGGCCTCTGCCCTCAGAAGTCGGAACTCTTCCCAGCACCCATAGGAAGGGCAAGGGCAAAGGCAAACTCAAGGCCAAACCCAAGGCTGAGGCATACCCCGTGAAGAGGCTGAGCCTCCCTGAACCCCCGCCCTTCACTGATACATTCCAGAGACTGGGGACGTGGGAGCTATGAGGCTGGGGAAGCCCTGCTTCCATCCTCACTGCCCCTGTCCTGGACCCAGTGCCAAATAAAAGGACAAATGACGGCCCTGGGCTCGGCTCTGTTGCTGTTGGAAGCAGAGTCGGCAGGCAAGGCCCTCTGCCCTGAGGCCCAGGGCAGGGCGAGGCCAGCAGCAAGGCATCTGTGCAGCAAGGCCCAACGCCCACCGGGGACAGTCCAAGCTTCCTGCGCAGGGACTGCCCCAGCATCTGATCTCAGGGTGGGGGAATAAGCCTTCATTTCTCAGACGAGGGAACTGAGAGTGCAAGAGGAGACGTGCCTCGCCCGCGGTCACGTGGCAGTGAGTCAAAAACAGGGACACACTGCCAGAGCTGCTGGGAGCCCCCCAAGCCTAGAGGACTAGGTGGCTGGCAGCAGTGACGTCCACTGGGCGTCATGATGACATGAGACATACCAGAAAGGGTAGACTGCCCAGACTCCAGCTCTTCTTCCCTTCAGTGGGAGGGAACGGGTCTGCCCTTTACTCAGCCAGGGGCCAAGATGACCTAAAAAGATAATATCCAACAAGCCGCACCCATGGGGAAGATAGGGTATTTCCTAGCTGTAGTGGGTCGAATCACAGCGCCACTAAAGATATGCCCACCTGGACCCTGGGAGCGTGACCGTATGTGGGAAGAGTCCTTGCAGATGTAGTTACATTTTAGGTCTCGAGATGAAATCATCCTGTATTATGTGGATGGGCCCTAAATCCAGCAACATGTATCCTTTTAAGAGTCACAAGAGGGGCCTGCAGGTGGCAGGTTGGTTAAGGCACTGGACTCCCACTTGGCTGGCTGCAGTTTGAATTCTGGACCTGGTGGCTTGCTTTCTCATTTTCTTTTTCTCTCTGGTCAAATTAAAAATAATAATAAATACAATTATTTATTAAAAAAGAAAAGTCAGAAGACAAGACACATACTTGGAGGAGGTCAGGTGAAGATAGAGGCAGATTGGTGCCACAAGCCCTGCCAGTAGTAATGACTAGGAAGCCTTCAGAGGGAGACGGCACTGTTGACACCTTACCTTGGGAACTTCTGACCTTCAGGACGGAGAACGTTCATTGTTTTTGTTTTTTATTTATTTATTTTTTGCTACAGGGCATGTGCACTCACCAAAGAGACAGACAGAGAGGGAAAGTGAGAAATTACTCCCTCAAGGGATGGCCACGCCACAATCCCATCTCTTCATTCTCTTAGGATTTTGGACATGCACACACACATGCCAAGCATGGTTTTCTTTTTCTTTTTTTTTGGGGGGGGGGGGGGTTTGCTATAGGGCACGCGTACTCCCCAGAAAGCAAAATCACCCCCCTGGGGGGATGGCCACATCGCAAACCCTTCTCTCCCATTCTCCTTTTGGGATCTTGGGCATGCACACGCACACGCCCAGTGTGAGTTTAAGCCACTGGGTCCAGGACTTGAACCATGGTCGACTACATGGGAGTCCAGCAACATAGCCATTACACCAGCTGCTGGTCCCCCGCCAAGAATGATTTTCAAGCCACCAGGTCTGACACTTGAACAGTGGAATTGACCATGTGGGATCCATCCATTTTAACCTCCATGCTACTTGCTGGCCCAAGAGTTCATTGTTTTATGCCACTGGCTTGTAGTTATTTGTTACAGCTACCCTAGGAAACAAATTTATAATCCAATTGAAGACATTTGAATTCTGACCCAGAAATTCTTGCATAACCAAACCAGCAAATGCATACAAGTAAGTTCACAGCAGCATTGTGGAGGTAATAGCCAAAAGAGCTCACTGTCCATTTACTGTAGGATAGAAAAACTGGTCTATTCAAACAATGGAATTCAAATTACACACTGTCTTAGTCTGCTACTGCATTGTTAATGGAAATACCCAGGACTGAGTAATTTATAAAAGTAGAGATTTATTTGACTCATGATTCTGGTGGCTCAAAGTCCAAAGGCATCAAAAAATGGTGGAAGCCAAAACTTAGAGCAGAGCGGCTTGGTCTGTATCCATGGGGTGGGGTGGGGCTCTACCTGCCTCATTTCTTCTCCTTATCACCCCATCCTGACTCAGCCATGGTGTGGGGGGGGGACCATCGGAACCACCCATTCACTAATCTCCCAAAGGCCCCACCCTTCAATGCAAAAATTGGATCAAGTTTTTACTCTCAGTCCCATTACAACGGCTCAACATGTGAATTTAGGGGGCGCACATTCAAATAATAGTACATGCCAAACAGCACAGATGCATCCCACAGTCAGGAGCAAGAGCAGATCACAAAGTACATGAAGTATGAATCCATTCATGGGATCTTCAAAACCAGGCAAAGTGAAACACTGTCCGGGGAAGCATATGTATGTGGTAACACTTGAAAAGTAAATGAAAAATTCTTCCAAATCTAACCTAGACTCCTAGAGGTAGGACCCTCCAGGAGCCTTTTATTTTACTTTATTTTGTAGAAGTTTTGCCTTAGGGTACGGGCCTAAGTCACCAGAGAGATAGTGAGAGGAAAGTGAGAAATCACAAATCACCCTCCTATGGAGGGGTTGGCCTTGCCACAATCCTTTCTCCTCTATTGTCCTCCTGGGATCTTGGGTACATACATACATGCACTCACCATGAGTTTCAAACCACCGGGTCTAGGACTCAAACCATAGTCGGCTACGTGGGAGTCCAGCCACATAACTGCTATACCATTTGCTGGCCCTCCGAGGAACCTTTTATATATTTTTCTGAGAGTTATTTGCTACAGGGTGTGTGGGCTCACCAGAGAGACAGACAGCAAGAATCACCCCCACCCCGGTGGGGTGGCCACATTGCAATCCCTTCTCCATTCTCCTCTTGGGATTTTGGGCATACATACACCACATGCACCCAGTGTGAGTTTTAAGCCACTGGGTCTGAGACTCAAACCGCAGTCTACCACATGGGAGTCCACTGACATAACCATTATGCCATCTGCTGGTCCCCCCCAGAAGTCTTTTAAAAGACTGATGTGAAGGTCTCCACCCCAGGCTAGTTAAACTAGAATCTTTGGGGTGCAGAACCATGGTTCAAGTCCTGAATCTGGTGGCTTGCTTTCTCACTTTCCCTCTCTTTCTCTGTCTATCTGATCAAACTGGAAAGTAACAATAATAATAAAGTTAAAATAATTCTTAAAAAAAAAAGATTGAAAAGGGAGGAAGCAGGTGGTGTGGGGCTTAAGGCACTGGACTCCCACATGGCTGTGATTCAAGTCCCAGACCTGGTAGCTCGAACCTCATGCTGGGTGCATGTGTGTGTGCCCAAACTCCCAAGTGGAGAAGGGGTTTTGTGTGGCCATCCTCCCTGGCAGGCGATTTCTCACTTTCCCTCTCTGCATCTCTCACTTTCTCCAGTGAGCTCATATGCCCTATGGCAAAACCAAAAAAAAGGTGGTGGGGGCAGCCCCAGCTCCACGATGCAGTGGTAGGAATGCCTTGCTCAAGAGAAGCCGAGTCTCACATGGTGACACTGGCTGGAGTCCCTGGCCCGGTTGGCCTGGACATGCCGGGGACATGTGCAAGTGCCTCAGATCCAAAGTTTAGAGGTAGGGAATGCTGGCGTGACCAGACACCTTGGAGGGTGCTTGTCTCTCTGTCTCATATGTGCTGTCCTGGGTAAAAGGGATCAAAATGATTGAGATGCTATATGTATTTTCCAGCAATTTCAAAGCTGCCAAATAAACTGCCCGTTCAACTCAACAGAAAGTATAATCCATGATAAATATTTACTTTCTCAGCAAATCCTCAAAACCATAATATGAAGTAGCAACTTTTATTATCTCAAGTCCAAAGAGGTGACGTCACTTGCCCAAAGCCACACAACAAGCAGAAGGCCTAGGCGGGATTCGATCTTCGGTTTGCCTTCCAGGGGGGTGGTCAGGAACAGGGAGGACTACTGTTGGCAGAGCCCCAGGCACTGCAGAGTCCTGGAGAAATAAGGGGGCAGAGGCGCCAGGAGTTCAACGGGGCCGTCCCTGGGCCTGGTGCCCGGGAGGAGGAGACAGTGCAGGTGGAGGTGCAAGGGCAGTCGGGAGGCCTGGGAGGGGGTCAGGTGCAGGCGTCTGAGGAGGGCTTCATCCAGGACCTGGGGTGGGAGAGGTACGTCAGCATTCTGCCAGCGTCAACCGAAATGGGGGTGGAGCAAGCACTGCCTCCCTCCCTCCTTGGTCTGCAGTTAGTCACTGCCTCGCCACATACGGGTGTGCACACACGCCACACACACCGTGGGAGACCGGCTAAGGGTTCACGCAGTCCTCCTCCTGGGCACACGGCCACACTGCATAACCCAGCACCTCTTGTCCGATAGTGAGACCATGTGACTGCGTCCTAGCCAATGGGATGGGGTGGAAGCCTGTATGCCCCTTCTAGAGCTGGCCCGCAGGAACCCACACTGACTGCCTTCATCCGGCTGGGTCCCTGAGTGTCTGCTTGGAGCAAAGCCTTCTCCTACTCCACTGCCATTCACTGGACTTAACATAAAAGAAATATTATGGGGCCAGCAGGTGGCGTGGTGGTTAAGGTGCTGGACTCCTTTATGACCGAATGTGGTTCAAGTCTGAAACCTGAAGGCTTGCTTTCTCTTTCTGTCCCTCTCTGGTGAGCACATGTGCTTTACAGTAAATTTTAAAATAATGATAAATAATTTGGGACCAGCAGATGGTGTAATGGCTATGTTGTTGGACTCCCAAATGGCTGACCACAGTTCAAGTCCTGAATCCGGTGACTTGAAACTCATGCCAGGCACATGTGCAGATGTGCCCAAAACCCCGAGAGAACGGAGGGGAAGGAATTACAGTGGACCCTCCTCCCTGGGGGGTGATTTCCCATTTTCTGTCTGTCTCTGTCTCTGACATATGCACCCTTATAGCAAAAATCTCTAAAAAAAATTTAAAACTAAATAATTCTTAATTATTTTTAAGAATTATTTTATTTAACTTTATTATTCTAAAAACCAAACCAAAACAAAAACAAAAAACGACCAGAGAGGGACAGAACAAGGGGGGAGAGTGAGAAAGCAAGCTGCCAGGTCTGGGACTTGAACCATGGTCGGCCAAGTGGGAATCCGGCGCCCTTAACCACCATGCCACCTGCTGGTCCCAAGACTGGTACTTTGGGATTACTATCAGAGTAGACGGAGGTACCCCATTATACACACACCTCCTCTTAACCTCTTACACCAGTCTACACCAACAAAGGCAGACTAAGAAAAAGCTTTCAGAAATCAGCCACTGCAGCTCCCTCTGGAACAGAATGAGGCCCAAGACTGGGAGATGCCCAAGAGCACACAGCAGGATTCCGGCAGGAGGGCTGCCCCCAGACCCAAGCAGCACAGCTAACGTCTGGAATGCTGCCTGCCCCAGAAGGCATCAGGCAGGCGGCCTTGAGTACCTGTGCTCGGGGCTTCGTGGTCTCGGCGGGCAGCAGGAAGCGCTGGCCCAGGACAGTGCCCACGCGGGCGGCGTGCACGTGGTCTCCGAGCACCGGGCAGAGCTGCAGGACCAAGTGCACCTGTAGTTGAGTGGGGAACACTGGGAGAGAAGGAGAGGTGGGGGGCGGCTGTGCTTTCAGTCCCCGGGTACCGCCCTCCCCCCTTCCTTCGGGGAAGCACCACTCCCACCCTCAGATCATGTGATTTCCGTGAGGTCATGGCTACGGCCCCGCCTCCAGAGAGGGGCATCTTCAGCCCAAACGACCAGCTGTTGACCCACCGGCCTGCCCGATTCACTCACGATGAGCTGCAACTCGATTACTGACGCTACTAGGAGTAAGGGCCGTTCATTCTTGCTAGGGTGCTAACGGATGGGGATGGGGGGTAAGCCTGGAGCTGCCTCCCCAGCTGGGCCCGGGGACACACACCCTTGGGGTCCCTTCTGTGCTGCCTACGCTGCTGAACAGCGCCGCCTTCTCCCGCCCCTTGTCTCCGGGCACCGAGCACTTTCTAAAGGCTGGCTAGGGCTCCAGACCCACCTGTCAGTGGCTGCAGCTGGACCAGG
>NW_006159827.1:1493667-1497036 GCF_000334495.1 Tupaia belangeri chinensis | reverse complement strand
GCCCGGAGCCTGTGGCCACCACACGGAAGTGGCTGAGGGTCCTCTTGACACCTTCCAGGTTGTCCTTTCGGGATGGGTGCTGCACTGGCACCACCTGTAATGCCAGTCAGGGACGAACAAGCTTCGCACACACGCAGACCCTCCCTGCTCCCCACAGATTCAGGACAGGGCCACCGTACAGGTAGTGGCCACTCGCCTGTTTGAGGGGACAGGAGAGTGAGATGCCTCAAGTCCACAACCCTGACTCTTCTACAGGGTTATGTATCTGGAAGAACCCCTCCGCTTCCCTGCCCAGACCCTGACTCACAAGATTGACCCCATCGACGGGTTCCACTTTCAGAGCAGCCTGGATTGTCCCCTCAGAAGTGTCTGGGATCCCGTTGGTGACGGCACTGAGAAAGAGCCAGGAGGAGGTCACAGACTGGCTTGCTGGGAGCTCCCCACAGCCTCAGGAGCCTCCCAGCACCTCTTACCAGTAGGTGGCTGTGGGTCTCTGGGCTCTCCGTGAGTGGATGAAGAATTTCTGGAGGCGGCTTGCTGTCTGGGGACAACTGGAGAGAAGTACAAGCCCAGAAGCCTCCCTGGAGGAAGGGGACAAATTACACAAGTTAAAGTCTCTTGGGTTCACTCACAAATAAGGAAACCTTGCTTGGAAGAAACACCAACCTGCTTAGGGTCAAGACTATAACCCAGACCTCCTTCTGAGAAATAAGGTTCCATCTTGTCTGGGTGTAAGACTATCCACCTTAATGTGTTTTTCATTTTGCCCTGGCCCCCAGGGAGCTCAGAGCCATAACAATTACCACTCATTGCTGAGTGTCTACACAGGGGTCAGGCACCTTACTAGGAATTTTATATATATTAGCTCTCCCCCCCCCACCCAGGTTTTGGTCATAGGGTGTGTGTGCTCTCTGGAGGGGAGAAAGACAGAGAGATACAGAGAAATCATCCCTGGGGTGGGTGTGTGTGTGTGTGCCCATGCCACAATTCCTTCTCTCACAATTTTAGGCACAAATGCACACACGGCCAGCAAGCAAACACACCCTATAGCAAAAATCTCAAAAAAATATAGGGTACATGTGCTCGCCAGAGAGACAGAGAGACAGAAAGCAAGAAATCATCCCCCAGGGGAGATGGTCATGCTACAGTCCCTTCTCCGTTCTCCTCTCGGGATTTTGGGTATGCATGCACATGCACCTGACATGAGTTTTGTTTTGTTTTTTTGGAGAGTTTTTTTGCTATAGGGCCCATGCGCTCGCCAGACAGAGAGAGACAGAGAGACAGAAAGAGAGAAATCACCCCCTGGGGGGATTGCCATGCTGTAATCCCTTCTCCTCTGTTCTCCTCTCAGGATCTTGGGCACGCATGTACACGTGCCCGGCGTGAGTTTTAAGCCACCAGGTCTGGGACGCGAACCGCAGTCAACTACGTGGGAGTCCAGCGACATAGCCATTACCTCAACTGCTGGTCCCAAGGTTTTTTCATGAGAGTGAGATGAGAGAGAGAGAAAGGACCCCAGAACGGGGATCCGCACTGCAATCCCCGCGCCTTCCCAGCCAGCCAGCATCACGGTGCAGTTGCTCAACGTGTACCGGTCTCCCTAGAACCGAACCCACGATCTGGCCCACGGATCCAGCCCAGCTAGAACAGCGCATCACCCTGCGCCACCCACCAGGTCGGCCCTTCTCCGTTGTGTGGTCCTCGTGTCCTACGCTGTGACCCTTCTGTGGGAACGTCTCAGCCTATTCCCAAGCAGCTCGTCACCTACCCCAGATGGACGGCTGTTCTCCCACCTTCCTGCCGCCCACCACTTACTTCTCGGGTGCTCGGACCACCTGGAGCTCCTTCTCCTCAAGCCCCAGGGCCCGGCTCAGCTCTGGCAGCACGGACAGCAGCGTCAGCTCCCCTGGCTTTCCTGGAAAGTAAGGAAAAGTACCCGTTGCTCCCAAAGGCCAGAGCGTCCTCCTGCCATCCCCTCTCCTCTCCTTTTCACTCATCCCTCCCTCAGACACATCAAGTCCCTTTCACTGCGTTTCCATTCCCTGCCCCTTGCCCGTACCTGTCACGGGTAGACCCAGGGGCTTGTTCAGTGTCACCAGAGGTCCTGGAATGTATGCGACATGACCATCAGCAAAGACAACGGTAAGCTTTTCCTTTTATGTTTTGTAATTATTTATTTAATTCCATTTGTTATTATTATTTTTTAATTAGACCAGAGAGAGAGAAAGGGAAAGCAAGAAAGCAAGCGGCCAGGTCCGGGACTGGAACTGTGTGGTTGGCCACGTGAGATCCAGCACCTTTAACCACCATGCCACCTGCGGGCCCCACCAACGGGTATGGCTTTAGACAGCCCTTCCATTTTCCAGCGCACTTCCTCGTTCACCCACGCACTGCAACCCACACACAGTTTGCTGAACCGAACTTCCCGTTCTGCACGTCTGCCCAGCTCGCTGCCACCTCAGGGCATTTGCACTCGCATTGCCTCGCTCAGGTTTCATGGGTCTGGCTTCTGCATGGCAGCCTGGCTCAAATGTCACATCACAGAGAGGTCTGCACCCCCAGAACAAGGTCTGCTTCCCTCCATGCGTCTTTGCTGCCAGAACACTCTGCTTCAGTCTGTTCAGTACTGACCACTTGTTCGTTTCTGATCAATCCATTTCTCTGATTTGGATGCTGGCTCCCAGAGGGCAGGAACCACTTCCCGCTTCAGTACTGTAAGCCTGTCTAGAACAGGGCCTAGCACACTGCTATTTTTCTTTTTTTGGAGAGGTTTTTTTGCTATAGGGGGCGTGCACTCGCCAGACAGACAGAGAGACAGAAAGTGAGAAATCACCCTCCAGGGGGGATGGTCACACCACAATCCCTTCTCCTCCATTCTCCTCTCGGGATCTTGGGCACACACGCACACGCGCCCAGCGTGAGTTTTAAGCCACTGGGTCTGGGACGCGAACCGCGGTCAACTACGTGGGAGTCCAGCGACATAGCCATTACGCTAACTGCTGATTCCCACATTGCTATTTTTCTTAATTATTTTATTTAGCTTTATTTATTATTATTATTATTTTTTTAATTTGACCAGAGAGGGACAGAGCAAGAGCAAGAGCAAGAGCGAGAGAGAAGGAAAGTGAGAAACCAAGCCACCAGGTCCAGGACTCGAACCACAGTGGGCCATGTGGAAGTCCAGTGCCTTTAACCACCACACCACCTGCTGGCCCCTAAATATAGTCTTTGTTTTGTTTTGTTTTGTTTGGAGAGGTTTTTGCTATAGGGCGCGTATGCTTGCCAGAAAGACAGAGGGAGACAGAGAGATAGAAAGCGAGAAATCACCCCCCGGGGGGATGGCCACGCCACAATCCCTTCTCCTCCATT
>NW_006159827.1:1487682-1493103 GCF_000334495.1 Tupaia belangeri chinensis | reverse complement strand
ACCCGTGTCCTGAGCGAGCGCAGTGCGCATGTGTGTCCAGAAGGGCCGCCCCCGCGTCACCTATGGCGCGCTGATTGGCCAGAGTGACTGTCAATCCGGACAGGATTGACAATCCGCTCAGCGCGGGAGAGGGCGGAGCTTTGCCTTCGTCCTGGAAGGAGAGGCGTGAGTTGGCGTCTGTGCTTTTTGGGGAAACTGAGGCCCCAGACCCAGAGGACTTGGGAATCAGAGGACTTGGGTTAAGACAAATCCAGAACAAAAGACCGAGCTTTTCTAATTACCGTTCTGATTTTTTGGGGGGCTTCTAACTCTAAAAACCACCAGTGTGCATAATTTTGTAAGGCAAATAAGGGGGAGGGGGGCAATCCACAGGTTTTGGTGCAGTAAACCGGCTTCAGAAGAAAGACAGCCTGGTGCATAAAACAAGAGGGAAAACAGCCCAAAGGCAGAAAGGAGGTCACGACAGCATTGTTGGCCAAAGCAAAACAAATCTCAAAACAGGGAAACAATTGTCCTGTGGTGAGATCTACAGGGGAAATAAATGAGATCTCCGTTGTCATTCAGTACGTTTTGAATGCTAACTCTATATCAGGCCGGGGCTAGAAACAGATCAGGCATTCTTGTGCCATGGTGTTTTTTGTTTGTTTTTGAGAATTATTTTATTTTATCTATTATTATTATTATTTTAAAATTTGACCAAAGAGAGAAAGATAGGGAAAGTGAGAAAACAAGCTGCCGGGCCAGGGACTCAAACCATGGTCAGCCATGCGGGAGTCCAGCACCCTTAACCACCATGCCACCTGCTGGCTCCCAAGATTTAATTGTTTTAAGTTTATTTTTTTATTCATGGTAGACAGCACGTGCATGTACATGTGAGAAAGAGAGGAAGTCAGGCATGCGTGACAGAGTCCCCTTCCTCCAGACCGCTGGCTGTCAGGATTTTCGGTAAGTTCCCAGCATATTTCAGGCCTACTGGGCTGGAGACCCAGACTCTTGGTTAGCCATGTGGCTTCCAGCACCCTGATTTAGTAGGTTACTGACTGTGTCATGGTGACTGGGCCAATAGAAACCTCATTTAAAAAATTCAGCCAGGCACAGTGGTATAAGCTCCCAGTCCCAGCTGTTCAGGAGGCAGAGGCAGGAGAATTTTAAGTTCAAGGCCAGCCTGGGCAATATAGCAAACCCCTCTCTTTAAAATAAATAAATAAAAGATGTAAACAATCAATTTAAAAGTTTTTAAAATGTATTTGTTATTATTATTTTTAAATTTGACGAGAGAGGAAAGAGAGAAAGAAGGAAAGTGAAAGAGCAAGCCGCCTGGTTTGAGACTTGAACCGTTGGTTGGCCATGTAGGAATCTATCACCTTAACCACCACGCCACCTGCTGGTCCCTAAACAATCAACTTTTTTTTTTTTTTTTGGAGAAATTTTTGCTATAGGCCGGGTGCACTCCCCAGAAAGAAAGAGACAGAAAGACAGAAAGCGATTTTTTGGGGGGCTGGCCACGCCACAAGCCCTACTCCTCCATTCTCCTCTCCAGATCTTGGGCATGGATGCACATGCACCCGGAGTGAGTTTAAGCCACTGGGTCTGGGACTTGAACCACGGTCGGCCATGTGGGAATCCAGTGCTCTTAACCACCACGCTACCTACCAGCCCCTTAATCATTTTTTTCATGAGTGCGAGAGATGACATCCACAATAGGGTCTTGATGCCACAATTCACCCCTAGCCGTTAGCCAGTTCTGGATCATGGGCACCTGCATGCCCAGCATCCTCAGGAAGGTCTCCAGGTGTGAACCCGGAACCTTCCCATGTGGCTCAGCCTTGCAGAGAATGTTTTTGTTTGTTTGTTTTTAGGTTTTTGCCATAAGGCATGGAAGCTTGCCACAGAGAGAGAGAGAGAGAAATCGCCTGTTGGGGAGATGGCCACACCACCCATCTCGGGAATTTGGCTACGCATGCACATGACTGGTGTGGTTCTCAAGCTGCCAGGTCCAGGACTTGAACCACAGTCAGCCCTGTAGGAGTCCAGTGCCTTATCCACCACACCAACTGCTGGCCCCACAGAGGACTGTTTTTACTGGCCCCCAAGTGATATAATCTTTTCATCTTTGAGACACAAACTAAATGAAACATACTCACCTCCAACCAGACTTTTGTGTTTGTCTTGAGTTGCCCAATCTTGAAAAACATCAGCTCTCTAATGAGAAGCAAATAAATAGTCTTTGGGGCCAGTAGCTCACTTTGAAATCTTGAAGGTGGAAAGCGCTAGACGTGAAACGGAAATTGTCTGGTCAGCTAAGGGAGATATCAATGGAGAATCACCCTACAGTGTGATTAGTACTTTCCTACCTCAGCGCTTCAAAGGTCGTTATAAAATGTGATACTGAGGGGGCCAGCAGGTGGTGTGGTGGTTAAGGCTGCTGGACTCCTCCATGGCCGACCGTGGTTTGAGTCCCAGACCTGGCCTGGTGGCTTGCTTTCTCACTTTCCCACCCTCTCTCTCTGTGTCCCTCTCTGATCAAATTAAAATAAATGATGAATAAATAAATAAAATAAAGTTCAATAAAATAATTCAATTACTTATTGAATTTTATTCATTCATTTATTTTAATTTTCCCAGAGAGAGACACACACACAGAGAGAAGGAAAGTGAGAAAGCAAGTCACCAGGTCCGGGACTCCAACTATGATTGGCCATGTGGGAGTGTCCAGCACCCTTAACCACCACGGAACTTGCTGGTCCCGATAAAATAATTCTTAAAAAAAAAAAAAAAAAGTGACACTGAGAAATTAGTGTTCCCAATCAAAGATCTCTGATAGGCAAATTTAATTGGAAATTGTCACTTATTATATTGACTACGTGGTCTTAAATTCAGCAGAGTTTAAAGTTTATTCCATGAAGGTATGATAGAGAGGGAGAGACAGTTCTCAACAAGGTTCCACACCACGATCCACCCCCAGCCTTCCATGCCAGCCAGGGTCACGGGTGTCCACCAGAGAACCGAACCCGAGATCTTCCATATAGATCCAGCGTAGTCTGGGCAATATGTTACCACGGTACCATGGAACCACTCTTCAGCAGACTTTAATTCCAAAAGCAACTGTATTTTTATGTTTTGTAGGAAAACAAAAACAAAAACAAAACACCATTTTCTGTAACTCCACATTATGGAGAATTGTTTGACAAGGGATTCTTCTTTTCCCTTATCCCTTCCCAACCTTCTGGGTAGAGCCCAACCAACCTCCTCCCCCCAAGGAGCACAGGCGAAGATGTATCAGCATAAATAATTTATTGCAGACTAATATCATACATTAGTGGGCTTGACAGTTGTCAAGGATGGAGGTGGCCAGGAGGCAGGAGTGTGGTGAGAGTGTAGCATGTGAAGAGGTATTGCTGGGGGCGGACTGCACGCCATAGCCGGCTGGAGACCCGTGTTCGTCAGCTGAGCGATGTCAAGCAGGAAGGAGATGGGCCAGGCTAAGCCAGGCACCCGAAGTTCTCCTTTAGCCAGCCCACTCCAGCTTTCTGGCCCTTCCTCCTGCTTCCTTTATGATCCCAGTGGAGGAGGTGTGGGAGGTAAGAAGCATTATGACTGCAGGCTTGTGGGCACTATCAGCTGAGCATGGGGGTCTCCATCTAGTTCTTGGCAGGGGAAGACCTCCAGGGACATGGGTCTTCATTGCAGTATCTTCAGACAGGTTGGGATGAGAGATGAGGCCTTGCCCTTGGGGGGCTGCTGTCCCTCTGTGGCATCGAGGAGCTGCTGCATGTAACAGGAGGTGCCGAGCAGCACGTGACCTGTGGCCTGCATGCCAAAGAGAGCCCAGCGCAGGGCTTCCCTGGGTGGAACGAGAAGACACTCAAGTCAAAAACAGGACTCACCTCCCTGCATCTCCTCAAACGCCTCCTCCCCTGTATTCCCATGTTGGCCTGGGAGGAACTGGTTTCATTACATTCGTTTTCATAATAAAAGACAAAAGAGGGGCCAGCAGGTAGGATGCTGGACTCCCACATGGCCAACTGTGGCTCGAGTCCTGGACATGGTGGCTTGCTTTCTCACTTTCCCTCTCTCTGGTCAAATTAAAACACATAAATAAATAAATAAATCATTAAATAAAATAATTTTTTTTTAAAAAAAGAAAAAATAACAAATATCAGGACCATCAGTTAGAGTAATGGCTATGTCTCTGGACTCCCATAGAGTCGACCGGGGTTTAAACATCTCCAAAACAAAACAAAACAAAACAAAAACAACAATAACAAAAAACCAAATATCACCTCTGAGGTAATGTGACTGAAAAAACTCTTCGTAAATTCTAGAGGGATTTACAGATAGGAACAGATGCTGTCCTCCCTCAGCAAATGAGAAAGGCCCACAGGCATCACCCGAAGTAGTACCTTCATTGAAATGTCTGAAACCTCGCTACTGTCTCTTGCAAAACCATGCTTTTCTATCTTTCTTTTTATTTTATTTATTTGGGTTTATTTATTTATTTATTTTGCTATAGTGCATGTGCACTTGCCAGAGAGAGAGCGAGAGAGAAAGAGAGAAACTGAGACATCATCTTTGCCAGGAATGGCCATGCCACAATCCCTTCTCCTCTAGTCTCCTCTCAGGATTTTAGGCATGCATGCATACGTGCCTGGCATGATTCTCAAGTTGCTGGCTCCAGGATCCACATGACTGATTAAGCAGTTCAAGTCCCAGACCCAGTGACTTGAAAAACATGCTGGGCATGTGTGTATATATGCCCAAAATCCTAAGAAGAGAATGGAGGAGAAGGGATTGTGGCATGGTCATACCCAGTGAAGTGGTTTTTCACTTTCCCTCTCTATATATGTCTTCTCTCTCGCTCTCTCTCTCTTTCTCTAACTCTCTAATGAGCACATATGCCCTACAGCAAAATGTATTTTAAACTTTATTAGACAATACAAATAACTCTTGTCCATGCATATTAGCTTTGTCTTTTGAAGGGATGATTATTTTTGCCTTCCCACCCTCATGGAAAAATCTAATGTTGCATCTATAAATTTATCTCAACATCGTTGATGGACTTGCAAGGGGACTTCGAAAAGTCTATGGAAAATGAAATTAAAGTATATATTTATTTTGGTGCACAAAAAAATTGAGATCCATGCATAGTTTTTCATAACACTTATTCTCCATGAACTTTTTTTTTTCATAAGAGAGATTTTTGCTATAGGGCACATGTGGTCACCAGAGAGACAGAGACAGAGAAAGTGAGAAATCACTCCCTGGGGTGATGGCCTGGGGGTGGGGATGGCGAGTGCACCTCATGACAATACCAGGGTAATCCAACTCTCTTTGATAAGTCATAAACTTCTTTTTTTAAAAGAATTATTTTATTTAACTTTATTTATTTATTTATTTATTTATTTATTTATTTTAATTTGA
>NW_006159827.1:1461321-1487651 GCF_000334495.1 Tupaia belangeri chinensis | reverse complement strand
CCAGAGAGGTAGGGAGAGAGAGAGAGAGTGAGAAAGCAAGCCACCAGGTCCAGGACTCGAACCGCAGTCGGCTATGTGGGAGTCTAGCACCCTTAACCACCATGCCACCTGCCGGCCCCAATAAGTCAAACTTCTGCACAAACACGGACCTTACTCTTTGTTGGCACCAAGGCTGACCCATCTGAGGAGGCTGATGTCGTGTGAACAGACAGAGGCTGTCCCCTGACTCCCCACCACCCGGTCCCCAGCTAATTCTGGTTCACTCACTTCATGATGCGCTTGGCCCCGTAGCAATGCAGATCATAGGAAAGGGAGTAGGTGTCGTAGAAGGTCGCCTTCACGTTCAGGCAGCCAATGAAGTCCTGTGGGTTCAGCTTGTACAGGTCAAAGGTTACACGGGCCACATCAATCTTCTTGGCCGGCTTTTGAGAGAGGGAGAGCTGGTACCGACTCCCCTACGTTGAGACAAATATGTAGTTAGGACCCCTCAGTGGCTTCTCCCAGGCTCCCCATTTTTTCCCTCTTCTGGGTGGGACTCACCTGTTCTGATGGGGGCTGCCACTTTTGCCCCTTCTGGAGAACCATGAATACTGTATCCTCTGCCAGGGCTTGGAAATAGTCTTCCGTCTCTACAACTGTGCCATCTTCCTCCAGCACCAGGAAGAAGGGCTTGTCTTCCAGCATCAGGGTGTCCTGGACCTGGGGAATAAGGTAGTGATGGTTCCACCATGCCCACGGAGCCACGGACCTGCCGTGGGGAAGACCCACGTCATAGCACCTCAGCTGCCAGGGCAAGGGCAGGGGGCCAGGTCTAGGCCCTCTCCTGTGGGAGTGCCATGATATCTCTTGGTACTTGGATTTGGGATGAACAGGTCCAGAATAGTGCTAAGAAAATACAATGGGAGTTCAAATGTCATTTTTTATCAAGGGATCATTTACATTCCATAAAAGTCACCATTATAAAGTATATCATTCAGGGGGCGGGTAGGAAAACAGTAGTAAACACGAGGCTACCTTGTAGGAGAAGGTTCTAGGTTCATGTCTAGAGACTCCCTAAATATGTCAGACATAGGCATGCTCACGCTCTGGGGCTTGCTGAGTCGGGAATGGATCATGGCATGGAGACCCTGGTGGGGATGCTATCTCTACCTCTCTCACTCTCTCTTTGTCTCTCTCTCTCTCTCTCATTTCTCTCACTCTTGGAAGAAATAAATGAACTTTAAAAAGATACTTAAAGTGGGGCTGGCCCTGTGCCCTAATGATTAAGGGAACTGGATCCCACGTGGCTGACCACCCGGTTCAAGTCCCAGAATCAACAGCTTGAAAAATGTACCAGGCACATACATGTGTGGGCAAAATGCCCACTGGGTGGAGAAATGGGAAAATGGAGAAGGGACTGCAGCATTACCACACCCCATTGGAGGGTGTTTTCTCCCTCATTCTCTCTCTCTCTTGAGCACACATGCTCTCTGGATTTTATTTTTTAAAAGCAAGCAAGCAAGCACTAGAATGATAGCAAAAGGACGCAGGGCGAAGGGTGTCCTGGCTAATCTGAGCGTTCATAAATAATGTGTTACCTTCATTATGTTCCATTAACATGGCTATATCGGAATCTCTTTTTGATATAAATTTGATATAAATAAATGAATACATTGAAAGTTAATACAGCCCTGGAAATAATGAGCCCAAAGGGAAAAAGTATAATGTTAGAGGGGAAAGCCTGGTGTGTCACCTTATCCAAATGATCAAAGTCAAATAATGATGCGACAAATACAAGCCGTCCATCATTTTGCAATGACAATCCATTGTTATCATATGCACGCCAAAGATGTACAGGAAAGATCGTTCCAAACTGAAGAACAGTCAGCAAAAGAACTTTCTTATCGTCTCCCAACAGTCAAGGTCTAAAAAGTCAAAGATGGAGCTGTTCGAGTCTGGAGGCACTAAAGGGACAAGTAAACACTTGGCCCTGACTTTTTGCTACAAAGGATGTTTACTGGGACAATTGGCAATGCTCGAAGGAAGTCTCGGGATTAAATTGTAGTGCCGGTGAATTATGTTTCCCCCTGTTAATGGTTGTGTTATGGTTACATGGGAGAATCTCCTTGTTTGCAGACATATACACTGAAGTACCCAAGGGTACTAGGCAGCGGGTTGGCAAATTACTCTCAAACGACTCATGACTAGTTTTGTCGTGTCCTTGCACCGCTTAACTTAAAACTGCTTTGTGTTAGTTAAAACACACAAAGGGCCAGCAGGTGGCATAGTGGTTAAGTCACGGGACTCCCACATGGCTGACCGTGGTTTGAGTCCTGGACCTGTTGGCTTGAAACTGACGCTGGGCGTGTGTACGTGCATGCCCAAGATCCCAAGAGGAGAATGGAGAGGAATTATGGCGTGGCCATCCTCCATGGTGGGTGATTTCTCACTTTTCCTCTCTCTGTTTTGCTTTGTCCCGTGCGAGCATATGCACTGTATAGCAAAAATCTCTCTAAACAAACAGAACATCCCAGCTGTGTGTGTGTGTCCTCAAAGTCCTGGAAGGATGGAGAAATGAAGGAGAAGGCATTGTGGTGTGACCGTACTTCACTAGCGGGATACTTTCTCTCTCTCCCTTGCTGCCTGGCCAGCACATGTACCTCTGGCAATTAAAGAGAAAAATCCTCCAGTGATTTCCTATTATTTATTTAAATGAAACCCAATTGCTCTTTGTCAAGGAAAAGAGAACGTCATGCTCTGGCTCGCGACGACCACATCACCATACCTTTGTCCTTTCACTCTTTTTTTTTTGGAGAGGTTTTTGCTATAGGGCGCGTGCGCTCGCCAGACAGACAGAGAGAGACATAGAGACAGAAAGTGAGAAATCACCCCCCAGAGGGGATGGTCACACCGCAATCCCTTCTCCTCCATTCTCCTCTTGGGATCTTGGGCACGCACGCACACGCACCCGGCGTGAGTTTTAAGCCCCGGCTCCGGGACGCAACCCAGGGTCGACTACGTGGGAGTCCAGCGACATAGCCATTACGCTAATTGCTGGTTCCCTGTCCCTTCACTCTTGCTGACCCCTTCCTTTCTGCTGCCAAACTTGGAACAGCGATCGAGAGAGCCCCGTGTCCTTCGATCTGTCAGTGAGGTTCATTTCTGCCCTAGCTACCATCCTGAAAACATGCAGTCTCTCTGGTGTTCCTCTCTGCATCCCTTGGAGAAGCGACTCTGAGTCCTAGGGAGTCGAACTTCGGTCTAAGAACCTCCCAAAGTACCTGCTGGAAAGGACAACTCCTAGGGCCAGCTCCATCACCTGGTGGTTAAGGGAGGTGGGTCCCACATGGCCAACCTTGCAGTTCAAGTCCCAGATGTGGGAGGCTGGAGATACATACCAGGGATATGTGTGTGTGTTCCCAAATCCCGAAAGGAGGATGAGGTAGAGAGGAGGGGATTATGGCGTGACCATTGCCCATGGGGGGGACTTTCTCCTCTTCCTCTCTGTCTGACCACTGTACATACCCTCTAGCAAAAAATGAAATTGGGGGGCCCTGCAGGTGGCATGGTGGCTAAGCGTGCTGACCGCAGTTCAAGTTCCAGATCTGGTGGCTTACTTTCTCACTTTCTCTCTCTCTCTCTCTTTCTCTCTCTGGTCAAAATAAAATAGATTAAAAAAAAAAAAGCTAAATAAAAATAAAATATTAAAAAGGGAAACTCCCGGGCCTTGGCTATAAGCTAATTAATCTCTGGGGATGTGGTCTGGGTAGCCATGTGTAATAAGGTAAAACTTTAATGCAAGAGGTGGTCCCCCGGCCCCAGGGTGAAAAACAATACGAAGTCTATGGAGCCAGCAGGTGGCATGGTGGTTAAAGGCACCGGACTCCTCGCACTGCCCTGGCTGAAAGTAAGTAATAGAGAAGGGGTTCTTTAAAATCCTGCTCAATTCCCCAATTCCCAGACACTAGTATGAGTTTAAGAACTGCTGGAAAGAGATCATAAAAGTCTCACCAGCAAGAAAAATATCCCCTGGGGGCCAGCAGGTGGCATGGTGGTTAAGGCACTAGATCCCCACATGGCTGACCATAGTTCGAGTCCCAGACCTGACAGCTTGCTTTCTCACTCTCTCTCTCTCTCTTTGTCTCTCTGGTCAAATTGAATAATAATAAATAAATAAAGTTAGATAAATAATTCTTTTATTTGTATTTTTTTTGGAGATTTATTTTATTTTATTTTATTTTTTTGTCGACTACACGGGAGTCCAGAGACATAGCCATTACTCCAACTGCTGGTCCCGATAAATAGTTCTTTTTTTTTTTTCTTTTTCTTTCTTTTTTTTTTTTGGAGAGGTTTTTGCTATAGGGCACGTGCGCTCGCCAGACAGACAGAGACAGAGAGACAGAAAGTGAGAAATCACCCCCCAGAGGGGATGGTCACACCGCAATCCCTTCTCCTCCATTCTCCTCTTGGGATCTTGGGCACGCACGCACACACACCCGACGTGAGTTTAAGCCACCGGGTCCGGACTCAAAACATGGTCGACTACGTGGGAGTCCAGCGACATAGCCATTACACTAACTGCTGGTCCCAATAATTCTTTTAAAAAGAAAAATATGCCCTGAAAACATCACCAACTTGCTGTTTGTGTAGGATGGCAGTGTACTGCCCTCCGCCTGTCAGGGGACATATTCACTCATCAATCGGACCGTTTTCCAGGCAGGCACCAACCCACTGGTGCTGGCATCAGAAAGGAAACCTTTTCACCATCTGAACCCCGACCTGATCCCTGCTGAATCGAGCTCCTGACTGGAGGACAGAGGCAGCTGTCTGTCTCCTGGTTTTAATGGTTGTGTTATGGGTGCCCAGGGGTTGGGCAGCTCAGGACCACCCTCACCTTGCAGAGAAGGTCCTTGAGGCTGTGCGCCATGATGCCCTTCCGCACACTCCGATCCGCTGTGCTCACTCGGCAGGGCCGGGCCCTGGAGGCCTCCAGGCTGGGCTCCGACAGCAGCTGCTGGGTCACTACCGAGGTCCTCACGGTCACATGCCTGGGGGCGGGTGGGTACCACGATGAGAGTCTGCTCCTGCCCTCACCCCAGCACAGGGTACAAACTCCCCACTCCTTCTCCCTCCCGTTCCCCCTCTGCCAACCACGGAGGCTGCTCTAGTCTTAAAGCCTGCTGAGGCAGGGCTTCCCACACTTTTGGAGAATGGAGAAGGGATTGCAGAGTGGCCATCTTCCCTGGGGCGGAGGGGGGGTGATTTCTCACTTTCCCTCTCTGTCTCTGTGTGTCTCTCTCCAAAGTACATAGCACTATGGCAAAAGTCTAAAAATAAATAAATAATTCTGGGACCAGCAGATGGTCTAATGGTTACGTCACTGGATTCCCACATGGTCGACCACAGTTCGAGTCCAGGACTCAGCAGCTTGAAACTCACACTGGGCACGTGTGCGTATGTGCCTAAAATCCTAAGAGGAGAAGGGATTGTGATGTGGTCATCCCCTTTGGGGGTTGATTTCTCACTTTCTGTCTCTCCTGCAAAAGCATGCACGCTATAAAAAAAACAGTCTCTCTTAAAAAAAAAAAAAAAAATCCAGGGACCAGCATGGTGGTTAAAGTGCTAGACACTCTCACATGGCCGACCATGGTTCATGTCCCAGACCTGGTGGCTTGTTTTCTCATTTTCCCTCTTTCCTCCTCTCTCTGTGTCTCTCTCTGATCCAATTAAATAATAATAATGATAATAATTGAATGAATAAATAAATTTTTTTAAAAATCCAGGGGACTGTCAGGTGACGTGGTGGTTAAGGTGCTGGACGCTTCCATGTGGCCGACCTTGGTTCGAGTCCCGGACCTGGTGACTTGCTTTCTCACTTTCCTCTCTCTCTCTCTCTCTCTATCTCTCTGATCAAATTAAAATAAATGAATGAATAAGTAAATAAAATTGAATAAAATAACTCTAAAAAAACCCCAAAGGGCCTGTAAGTCACCTGGAGAATCTTGTTCAAATGCGGATTCTGATTCAGCATGCCTGGTGGGGACGGGAACTCTGAGGCCCACAATGTAGAACCAAAGGAGCGGAGAGAGCCTGGAGTCTGAAGTCAGGCAGGCCTGGGTTCGAGCCTTGGCTCCACTAAGGATGGGCTGGTGATGGGGAGCGCTGACTCTGTGCCTCCATTTCCTCATCTATTCATTTGCTAAAAATACCCCTCACTTCCAAAGTTGCTATGAGCCTTACATGCGATCGGGAGTGAAAACGCAAGCACAGTGTCTACTCCTCTCTACTCGTGTGGGGTGGTGACAGTGGCGGTGACAGCACTAAACTCCTTGGGGGTTTGTCAGAAGGGCAAACTCCCAGGTCCCACTCCTGACCTCCTGAATCAGAATCCGTCTGGGCCACCCATGGGGGCACAGCATAGTGAATGCTCTGCTCTGCTGAGCCCATGTAGGAAGGTCCCAGGTTCGCACCCTGAGGTCTCCCTATATACATGGGACATGGGTGTGTCCACGATGCAGAGCTGGCTGGGGACGGATTGCAGTGTGAAGACCCTGCAGAGCCAGTCTCGTTTACTCCCAGCAGAAGAAATAAATAAACAAACATTTAAAAAAAAAACTGGGGCCAGCAGGTTAAGGTGCTGGAATCCCACATGGCCAGCCATGGTTCAAGTCCCAGACCTGGTGACTTGCTTTCTCATTTTCCTTCTCTCTCTCTGGTCAAATTAAAATAAATAAATTAGTTAATTAAATAATTCTTTAAAAAGGAGAGTAAGGGGAACCAGCAGTTGGCGTAATGGCTATATCGCTGGACTCCTATGGAGTTGACCATGGTTCAAGTCCCAGACCTGGTGGCTTAAACTCACGCCGGGCGCGTGTGCATGCGTGCCCAAGATCCCAAGAGGAGAACGGAGGAGAAGGGATTGCGGCGTGGCCATCCCCTCTGGGGGGTGATTTCTTGCTTTCTGTCTCTCTGTCTTTCTCTGTCTTTCTGGTGAGAGCACACGTCCTATAGCAAAAACCTCTCAAAAAAAGAAAAAAGAAAAAAGAAAGAATTAATCTGGGGTCAGTTTTGTGCCCTAGTATTTAAGGCAGCTGGATCCTACAGGACTCACTGTGCATTTAAGTCTTGGAGTTGGTGGCTTGAGAAACACACTGGGTGTGTGCACATGCGTGCCCCAAATCCCAACAGGGTAGAAAAATGGAGAGAAGATTGCAGTGTGACCATTCCCCATGGAGAGGAGAAAGCACCTCCCTCTTGGTCTCTCTGACTCTTGTGAGCGCATGTGCCCTCTAGCAAAAAAGACAAAGCAGAAGAAGCTGCCTTTGAAGGAGTTCCCGCAGGACTTACATAACCTTTACAGTTGGGGAAGGCCTGGCCTACGGGGGTCGTAGGTGTCTCCCCTTCCTGTCCACCCGTGACTCTCCTCACCTGGAAAGGGACTTGGGGTAGAGCAGGCTGAGCGACTTCATCGCATATTCCATCCTTGTCAGCTGGACCGAGCTGGCCCTGAGAAGGAGGCAGAAACAGCTCATGAGGGTGGATGACAAGGGTCCCCTCGCTCTCGTCATTTGATCCCCACCTGGCCAGCCTCTGCCCTGGGCTCCCACCTCAGCACGCACCTACCTCCCCCAGCCCTCCTCCTGGGCAGCCCTACGCGTGCCAGCTGTGACCAAGCGGGCACCCCCAGCCCACCCCAGTGCTCGGGCTCAGCCCCACTCAGCAGCCGCTCCTCCTGCCCCAGCACCACTCACTCCATGTTGCTCTGCCCCGGCTCCGGTCACACTGAGCAGGGATCCCAAGTCGGGGCTAAAGAGGCCCTGCCCGGGTTGTTCCTGTCCCCAGGGGCAGAGTCCACTCTACGCTGGCAGGAGGTGAGTCACGCCACCTCATGCTTCTGGGACCATTCCTTCACCTCTAGTCTGCAGACCTCATGTGCAGGCTGCTTGTTCAGGGCCTGGCTTTCCCCCCGGGGGGCCTTGAGCAACCCCAGCCCTTCCTGAGCCTTCCTCCTGGCCGAGCGAGCGGCGTTTCTGTAATGATGGAGACATTCTCCGTCCAGGCTTGGTCCCGCCGTCGCCCCTTGCCCCATGTGGTGACTGCGCGCTTGAAATGTGACCAGTCTGGATTTGCAACGGTACTGAATTGTAACAATTCTGTGAAGTCGCCTAGCTTGATTCCTGGCACCCATATGGGGCAGCACAGGTCAGGCAGAGAGCCCCGGGCTGACCCTACCACTTTTTCTCCTAAAACCTCTACCCTCCAGGCCCTTACACACAGTTCCCTCCATGTGCAATGACTCACTTCTACCGAGGGCTAAACTGTGGAGCCTTGAAGCCCACTTCACTGCTCTCCGCTCCGAAAAGTCTTCTTCGGTGGCTCAGAGTCACCCTTTCATCCCGCCAACTGTGCCTGCCAGTTTCTGCGCAGCCCCTATCCTGGGTGCCCGGCCCTAAGATGCTCTCCCTATCCTGGCCCCCAGCACAGCAAGGGCTTGGCACAGAACTAAAGCCCCCTCCCCAGTTAGGTAAAGTCACCCTTTCTTACTACAACATGGGGGACCCCCCTCCCCAGGCCAGTCCTTACAGAGGCAGAAAACCTTCTTGCCCACTTAGCGCTACACAAGCCTGCTGCTTCAGTCCTCACTCTCCGGCCTTTGCAAAACAGCGAGCCCCACCTCACCTGCTCTCCAGGAGCCAAAAATAAAAATGAAAAAAAAAAAAAAAAAAAAGTCAAACTTCATCCAACCAAAAATGTCCTTACCTCCCCCTCACAGCCTCCTAGCCTCCTTGCAATATGCTCGGCCTGGCCCAACCCTCGCTCCATTTTATTTCCAGCTCCCACAAAACCCCTCCCCTGGACTACAGCCCCAGCTGGGGAAAAGAGCATGGGGTGTGAGTTTGCAGCTCTCACCCTTGGGAGTCCCTGTCCGCTTGACTTCCAGAAAAGGCCTGCAAGGAGGGGAAGAGGCCTGTTTCGAAAGCTTTGGAAAAGGGTCTGGTGCAGAGCATGGTACCAGGCGCAGAGGGCACAGAAAACATGCAGACGAGGTCCCCAGTCCCCTCCACGCTGCTGGTGCCCATGATCTGGGCTGGCTGAAGCAGGGGTGGATCATGGTAGGAAGACACTGTCAGGGGTTCTCTCTGGCGCATTCAAATAAACAAACTGTAAAAAGAAAAATGGGGGTGGGGGGCGCTGGCAGGTGGCATGGTGGTTAAGGGCAGTGGACTCCCACATGGCCAACCATGGTTCAAGTCCCAGACTTGGCAGCTCTCTCTCTCTTTTACTCTGCCCCTCTCTGGTCAAATTAAAATGAACACATAAAATGAAATAAAATAATTATTAAAAAAAAAAGAAAGAAAGAAAAACAGGGGCCAGCTGGTGGCACGGTGTTTAAGGCAGTTGGTTGGATTCCACATGGCCGATTGCATGGTTTGAATCCCAGGCCTTGTGTCTTGGAAAACATACACGGTACATGTGCGTGTGTGCTAAAATCTCAAGAAGAGAATGGAGGAGAAGGGACTGGTATGGCCATCCCCCCAGAGGGTTGATGTCTCACTTTCCCTGTCTCTCTCTTTGTCTCTACCTCTCTCTGGCGAGTGCACTTGCTCTCTAGCAAACTAAAAAGAAAAAAAGGGAAAGAAAAACTCTACAGAAAGGAAGTTCTAGGGAAAAGATGAGAGCCCCTCCCTTAGACATTCATGCTTGAAACATTTACTGAACGCCCAACGTGTACTTGATATCGCATGCTGGATGACTCAGAAGCCATCTGGCCCTGACAGCGTCTGCTTGCATCACAGAGATAGACACAGACGAGACCAAGAAAAGGACAAGTGACAGTGAGCAAGCACCTGCCAGGGTGGAGGATGAATGAGGGTTCTTCCCAGTGCTTCAGAGAAGAGGACGACTTGGCTCAGTCAGAATTGATCTATCCTACAAACATTTTGTAAACTCTTTTTCTTGTTTAAAAAGAATTATTTATTTAATTTTATTTATTCATTCATTTATTTTAATTTGACCAGAGAGATGCCCAGAGAGAGAGGGAAAGTGAGAAAGCAAGCCACCAGGTCCAGGACTCGAACTGTGGTCAGCCATGTGGGATTGTCCAGTGCCTTAACCACCATGCCACCTACTGGTCCCCTTAAACTCTTTTTTAAAATAATTGTATTGATTTATTTTGAGAGATTTTTGCTATAGGGTACATGTGCTTGCTAGAGAGGCAGAAAGTGAGAAATCACTTTCTGGCCGAGAACCAGCAGTTAGCGTAATGGCTACGTCACTGGACTCCCACATAGTTGACAGCGGTTCACGTCCCGGACCCGGTGGCTTAAAACTCACGCCGGGTGCATGTGCGTGCATGCCCAAGATCCCGAGAGGAGAATGGAGGAGAAGGGATTGCGGCGTGACCATCCCCCCTGGGGGGTTGATTTCTCGCTTTCTGTCTCTATGTCTCTGTCTGTCTGGAGAGCGCACGTACCCTATAGCGAAAACCTCTCTAAAAAAAAAATCACTTTCTGGCCATGCTGTAATCCCTTCTCCTCTATTCTCCTCTTGGGATTTTAGGCACGTACATACATGCTCACGGTTGAGTTTCAAGCTGTCAGGTCTGGGACTCGAACCATGGTTGGCCATGTGGGAGTCCACCAACTTAACTATTATACCACCTGCTGGCCCCTATTATTATTATTATTTAATTTGGTATATGGCGCATGTGCTTACCAAAGAGAGATGAAAGAGAGAGAGAGAGAGAGAAAGCACGCTGTCAGGTCTGGGATTTGAACCGTGGTCAGCCATGTGGGAGTGCAGTGCCTTAACCACTGCACCATCTGCTGGCTCCACATTTCTTGAACTTTTATGCTGCACCAGGCACTATTTGCTGCTGAGGGCACAGATGACTTAGTTCTTATCCCTGCTTTCAGGAAATTCACACTCTAGTGAGGGAGGCAGTATCTGAGCACAGATCTCAAACTCTTTAGTGCATGAAAATCACTGGAGACACTGCAGCGGGGAAGGGCTCTAGCTTGGCTTTGGAATTGAGAGGAGAAAAGAAAAGATGAATACAGTCAACAACATTTAAAAATATCCTCAAGTTGGACCAGCAGTTAGCGTAATGGCTATGTCACTGGACTCCTATGTAGTCGACCGCAGTTCGTGTCTTGGACCCAGTGGCTTAAAACTCACGCGGGGCGCATGTGCGGGCAAGCCCCAAATCCCAAGAGGAGAGTGGAAAAGGGATTGTGGTGTGGCCATCCCTCCCGGGGGTGATATCTCGCTCTCTGGTGAGCTCATGAGCCCTATAGCAAAAAACTCTCAAAAAAAATTTTTCCCCTCAATTTGGGTTTATCTGTTATTTCACCATGAAAGTTACATATTTTTGGCAGGAATATTGCGAAAATGCTGTTGTGTTCCCAGTATATCACGAGGTATGAGTTGTCTGTCTCATAACTAGACAAATTAACTTTGATTACTTGTTAATAGGGCACGCCAGGTTTCCTCACTAAACCGTTCTGGTTCTACCAATGATCTACAGGGAGGCATTTTGGGGACCCTGTAAATAATGTGTTCATAGGAAAGTCACAGAACGCTGCCAAGCATCCGTTTGTCCCTCTCAGAAGTGGGGCAACGGCGACTTAACCTCGTATTACAGTTCAAAGAAGTGAAAGTGCTCAAGAGTCCCTGGGCTGACGCCAAGAAGGTGCTAAGGGAAAGGATTCATTTCCGGCGCGAGGAAGTTACAGCAGGGGCGGGGCGAGAAGGCGACAGCGCGCGTGCGCGTGGGGAATGACCATAGAGTCGGTCCTCCGGAGACAGAGAGGCCGGAAGTTCTCGTCACAGAGCCGGACAGCTGCGGGGCCGCTGAGCTGAGGCGGCGCGAACAGTGTTCGGGCGCGGTTTCGTGTGGTAGTCGCGGCTGCAGCTTGGCGTGAGGGACTCCGGGGTTCTAGGCGGGACAATGGCGTCTCGGGCAGGCCCGCGAGCGGCCGGCACCGATGGCAGCGATTTTCAGCACCGGGAGCGCGTCGCCATGCACTACCAGATGAGGTATGAAGTGACTCGAGGAGCACGGAGGCCTTCTCGGCGGCTGGAGCCTGCAGAGCTTCGGGGAGCGACGCTGGCCCGGCCTCAGGAGCTTTCTCCCCAGTCTGCCCCGCGCAGCTGCTAAGTCCCCTCCTGCCATGACAGTCTCAGGCCTGTCCCCAATCCCGGGAAGCCCGTTGCTCCCGCGAGCCCCTCCGCTAGACCTCCCTTTTCCCATAGATGCTGGGTCTGCCCTGTGACCTTGGAAACCTCATTTATAATTAAGCCTCGGTTTCCTGTCCTGCAGAGGGAGAAAATAATTTACTTTTTAGATTTTGACGAAGAAGTAGTTAATAATTAACGCAAAGAACATAGTAGCATAAGCCCTACCACATGGATACTATTACACGGTAGCTATCTGATGTTTAAGGCCGTTTAGGGGATGTGGACTGTAAAAAACACCCTTTCTGCACATTGCGTGAATTTTATAAGTATTCCTGTGTAAGAGGTAATTCTACATTATGTTTTCCGTTCAATAAATACTTAACTGAGCTTTTTCTGTTCATCAGAAATTGTTTCAGGCACGGAAGATATATTAGCCAGCAAAAGCAGACCTGGCCTTTGTTTGCATGTTATACCTTCAATATAGCAGTTTATTAACAAAACAAAAACAAAAGTAAAAAAGGCAAAAAACTGGTCCCTGCCTTCCTGGAGCTTGAAGTCTACAGGTGACTGATTATTTTTTCTACTTACCACATTTTGTACAATGAATATATAAAAATAAAAGTGAAAAAAACTTTCCTTCCTAATTCCATTAAATGTCCCGAGAATGTTCCTTACAAACGATCTCTTCGATCTCTTAGGAGTTTTGAAGAATAGCAAGCTCTTTGGGCTTTCACTTTATTCTCACCTCTAGGCCCCTGCCTAAGGAGGCCTGATAACCCAAGTGAGTGTTTTCATGCCTACCTAGAGCAGAAACATTGTTCTTGGTGATACAAGAAGGCTATATTTGGACCTGAAAGAATGATAAGAATAAGAGAAAAATATGTGCTTTCTTTAGATGAATAATCTAGCTGGAGAAGTATAGGTAGCTTGAGTTGATTTTCTTGCTGCTAGTACCTTCTCCCTCCAGGCTGTGCTATAGTGCAAAGTCATCCTTCTAAACTCAGCTGAGTTATTCTTATGCTTTCAAATGGACTTTCATAATCTTTGAAATTTCATATCCCATTATCCTCTTCCCCCTACAATGTGTTTTAGCCACACCTGACTACTTGCTTTCCCAGAAGAGAAATGCTTATGCCTTTTTGACTGCATGCGATTGCCTCTGCATGGAATGCCCATATCCACCCATCTCTGAGAGCCTAGCTCAAATATCACTCTCTAGATAGCCTTGTTTGACATCCCATCCTAAGCAGGATCAGTTTCTCCTTCCTCTGATCCCAAATATTATGGCACATACTAGGTTGTCGGTAAGTCATGACATATTTTTCTGTTTTGTTTTTTTTTTTTTTGAGAGGTTTTTGCTATAGGGCGCGTGCGCTCGCCAGACAGAGAGAGACAGAGAGACAGAAAGCGAGAAATCACACCGCAGGGGGGATGGCCACGCCGCAATCCCTTCTCCTCTCGGGATCTTGGGCACACATGCACATGCGCCCTGCGTGAGTTTTAAGCCACCGGGTCCAGGACACGAACTGCGGTCGACTACATGGGAGTCCAGCGACATAGCCATTACACCAACTGCTGGTCCATTTTTGTTGTTTTCTATACAAAAATACATCATGACTTTCCAGATAACCCAATACATTTATTAGAGCTCTCTCGCTTCCTTTTTAACTTATTTTTTCCTCTTGTGTTGCTTGTGCCCAGCTTCTAGGCAGAGACTGTATCTTAATCAAGTATGTATCTCAGTGTTGAGCATGCCTGGCATAATTGGTAGTCCGAAAAATTTGAATGAAAAGTACTTCTCCCTTTGCTCTGCCCCACAGTGTGACCCTCAAGTATGAAATCAAGAAGCTGATCTACGTGCATCTGGTCTTATGGCTGTTGCTGGTTGCCAAGATGAGTGTGGGACACCTGAGACTCATGTCACATGATCAGGTGGCCATGCCCTATCAGTGGGAGTACCCATATTTACTGAGTATTGTGCCCTCACTCTTGGGCCTTCTCTCCTTCCCCCGCAACAACATTAGCTACCTGGTGCTCTCCATGATCAGCATGGGGCTATTTTCTATCGCTCCCCTCATTTATGGCAGCATGGAGATGTTTCCTGCTGCACAGCAGCTCTACCGTCATGGCAAGGCCTACCGCTTCCTCTTTGGTTTTTCTGCTGTCTCTGTCATGTACCTGGTGTTGGTACTGGCAGTCCAAGTCCATGCTTGGCAGTTATACTACAGCAAGAAGCTCCTAGACTCTTGGTTCACCAGCACACAGGAGAAGAAACGTAAATGAAACCTGCCTGATAGACTACTCTGGGGTGAAGCCTGGGCCTCTCAGTGAATGGTGTAAGAGAGGCAGAAGAACTGTTCTAAAGTCTCCACTGATGATTTGGCAGCTGTGATGTTGGCACCTAGAGCAGACTGTGCCCAAGTTCTGGAAAACCCCTCCTGTTGCCATCCACTGAGAGGGTGTTTAATTTATTCCTGGATGTCTAGAACTCGTAACCAGCAGCTATGAAACAAACTTCAGCTGGTTGAAGTTGAAGCCCTTCAGTGTTTGTTTTTGTTCGTTTTTTTCTTTTTTTAAAGACTGAGCCTCATCCTTGCCTCCTCTGTCTTTTGACTTCTGTCCATCACCTTTTAGAGATCAATACTGAAGGAGATAGGGAATAAATCAAATTCTACTTTAATGTATAGGTCTTAGGGCAGGAAACATTTGGGAAGCCACTCCCCTTGCTGGCTTTGGTCTCTACTGCAAAGCATTTTAATGAAAAAGAACCTCAATAAAGTCAAGACTGCCCTGTCCACCTGTACTTTGTGTTTTGATAAGGTGTGATGCTTGAGTGGCAATAAATACTAGGGAATGTGTAGATGGTACCTGAGAAACCTGGCAGTGGCCATAGAGAAGTGAACTGGACGTGGGGAACTTAACGTTGTAGTTGCAAGTCTGAAACTGATTTGTGAGAACTACTGTGGGCCAGACATTTAATCTCTCTATAAACAGTCCAGTCTCATTTACTTATCTTGGTTTATGGGCTCATCTTTTAGTTGAATACTGTTGTTTATCAGTCATTGTTAACTGAATGTCAGTTACATGTCATACATTAAAATACTGCATAGAGAGCTAACAGTCTAGGTGAAACATGTTATACGTTTGAAAGAACCAACAAACCAAGTACCTAATGGTATGGAGCGGATAAGTTAAAAAGTAAAAGTGGTTTGGTGGTTAAAGTGGCTAGATTCTACATGACCAGCTGCATGGTTTGAGTCCTGGACCTGGTGGCTCGAAAAACATGCCATGTGCACATGCACCCAAAATCCTGAAAGGAGGGAGAGGTGGAAGAGAAGGGATTGTAGCATGACCATGCCTCAAATGCTTCCCCTCTCTCTGTCTCTGGCAAAACAACAAAAATAAGTGGGAAAGATCTGTGATTGAACTAAAGGCCCCTTTTACATCTGAATCTAACACACAGTAAATATTTATTACATTAAAGATAGGTGTCCATTTGCACTTCATTTTATGATTTCTGGATGGTGCCCCCATCTACAACTATAGAGCTTCTGCCCTCTCCAGGGTTATTGTCATTCTTTTGTTTTATTGACATTATGTACCTACTCAGTCACTGTAGGTAATGGCAGTATTTCTGACTGAAGAACTTCTATATGTCTTAATTATATTAAACTTAGTATGCCCCAAACATAACTCTGCCTTCTGCCACATGCCCTGCATCCCTGTGTTCCAGTGAGTATCTGGATCATTATCCATTCCATATTAAATCCTTGTCAGGTGCTGTTATTTTTAGAACACCCTAAATGTCCTAATCTCTTTCTGAACTTTCCAAAGTGATCCTAATCTACCAGTCTTGCATTATCCAATATTTCCATTCACACACTTATTTGACTGAACCTCTCATGGATTCCCGTATAGGTTCCATGATTTCCCAATTTCCTTATAATTTTCTCTTTTCTACTTTCACATTTCATTATGACATATGCTTTAAGATCCAGTTCATAAAGTAATTCTGGAGCCTTCTGGCTCCTTTGATGCAAAGAACAAGAATTCTTTCTCTGAAATTTATTGACAGAATTATTAGTGTGCATGTGTTTTCCACACCCCTTCCTCAGTGTCCAGCATATAGCACACACTCTGAATTTACTGAATGAAGTAACTTGCCCTGCTGTAGACTAAAATCAGGAGGTAGTTCACAGAGGCTAGAAGTAAAATGAAGCAAGGGTAGAACTTAACAGAGAATATTGGGTGGAAATGTGTGGGGGTAATGGAGTTACCACATACACCAGGTGTTAATTTTTAAAGAATTTAGAAGAAACAGTAAAATTTCTTTGGTTATTAGAATGGTACTTTACAGTCTTAGAGTACTTTTGAATCCCAGTTATGAAAATTATTGTCAACAATGCAAAAACAAAACTATTTGGGATCTATTTTCTGGACTTTTCTTAACATTTTTTCCCCCTGCTTCATGTTTTTGCTGTTAGCTAAAACAAATAAGATCCCACTGCTGGATCTTAAGTTAGTAGAAAGAAGACTGTAATTGGATCTGGGGTTTTGGATTTGGATAAGACTAGGGTTCATACACCAATGTACTTATCATAGGGCTAAGATCAACTCTGCCTATTTTGCAGATTGTGTTGCAGATTGAATAAGATGAAGTATTATGAAAGCAATTTGTGAATTACTTAACATTATAAAGAGTAGTTATTTCCTAAACATTTTTTTTTAATGCTAGAGAGCACATATGCATGATCAGGCCACGGTCCCTTCTCCATTTTTCCATCCCATCAGGGTTTTGGACACACACACATACATCTGGTGAGTTTTTTCAAGCTGCCAGGGTCGGGATTCAAACCACAGTTGCACATGTGGGATCCACTCCCAACACACAATGCTTAACCACTGTACTACAAGGCCGGCCCATTATTTCCTGATATAGGACTAGAGTTTAGGAGTTGGAGGGACTCTCAGAGATCATGCAGTCCATGAGAACAACTGTGATATAGTGGAATGAATGCAGTTTCTGATAAAGACTTGTCAAGGTTGGAATTTTTTTTTTTCTTTTTTTGGAGAGGTTTTTGCTATAGGGCACGTGCACTTGCCAGAAAGAGAGAGAGAGACAGAAAGCGAGAAATCACCCCCCGGGGGGTTGGCCATGCCATAATCCCTTCCCCACCATTCTCCTCTCAGGATCTTGGGCATGCACACACATGCACCCAGCATTAGTTTAAGCCACCGGGTCTGAGACTCAAACCACTACATGGGAGTCCAGCGACATAGCCATTACACTAACTGCTGGTCCCAAGGTTGGAATTTTTGTACTTGCCAGAGAGACAGGAAGCAAGAAATCACTCCCTGGGGGTATGGCCACCGCAATCCCTTCTCTGTTCTCTCACCCCTCTTGGGGCAGTTGGAATTCTAGTCATGCACTTCACTATTTACCTGAAGCAAACTACTTGAACCTCTGGTTTTGATCTGACACATGGACTTAGTATGTTACCTCACAGAGTTGTGAAGCTTAATAATAACATGAATAGTCTAGTACATAATAGAGGCTTAATAAATGTCAAATTACCTTCACTTGATGAGCATGTTGGCTTCCCCTCTCAGGTTGAGAATCACTGTCTCCTCTTAGGAATCATTTTTCCTAGAATTCTGGAGATCGATCCCTTCTGGAGGAGCGGAAGTAGAGAAAGGACACTTAACCACTCTTGGTTTATAGTGGTCTAACTGGTTGGATCTTCTTGTCCAGGGTACCCTAACAGTGGGCATAATTATCTCAATGAACCTTAGGAATTGGCCATTATATCCTGGACTGTGACTCTGTGGGCTTACTAGAGTCCACAAATGGGTTGCTCAAAAATGGCTGCCCAAGGCTCCCACTATGTACCAAACCATGGTCAGGGGCCTGCCAGAACCTCCTGAGTGCTTGACTTATCTCCAGGTAAAGACTATTAGTTACTAGAAATCATTTTTTTTTTTTTTTTTTTTTTTAAGAGAGAGATTTTTTGCATAGGGCATGTGTGCTTCCCAGAGAAACAGAAAGCAAGAAATAACCCTCCAGGGAGGATGGCTACTCTGCAATCCCTTCTCCTCCATTCTCCTCTTAGAATCCTGAGGATGCATGCACAACACCTGGTGTGAGTTTTAAGCTGCCAGGTCTGGGACTCAAGCCATGGTTGACTACATGAGTCCAGTGGTGTAACCATTACACCATCTGCTGTTCCCCATTATTAGAAATCTTGACCATTTCACTTAGACACAAACCACAGGTGAGAGAGGCCTCAGCGTTCAAGTCCTACAACACACCTCTGTTACCTTTACTTCATTTAGCCACTCCTACTCCAGCCATAGAGTTAAATACTTCACCCTTACTGATACTACCTAATAGTCTATACTCCTAGAAGTCTGACCACTGAGAACTTACTATGAGACCTCTTTCCAATCATTCCCATTTCTTTTTCTGCATTGTTAACCCTCCCAGCTATATCACATTTCTAAATATAGTACCTTCTGTGCACTATTGGGTCCAGAAAATCTGACTTTCCACAGATCTCTCCAAGCAGTGTGTTCTTTTTTTAAAAAAAATATTTATTTAATTCTATTTGTTATTATTTTTTTATTTGACCAGAGAAAGAGAGAAAGGGAAAGTGAGAAAGTAAACCGCCAGGTCTGGTACCCAAACCGTGGTTGGCCATGTGGGAATCCAGCCCTCCTAACCATGATGCCACCTGTCAGCCCTCCCAAGCAATGTGTTCTGACAGAAAGAGTCAAAAAGACATGATGGGGAACCAGCAGTTAGCGTAATGGCTATGTCGCTGGACTCCCATGTAGTCGACCATGGTTCCCGTCCCGGACCCAGTGGCTTAAAACTCACGCCGGGCGCGTGTGCGTGCATGCCCAGGATCCTGAGAGGAGAAGGGATTGCGGCGTGACCATCCCCTCTGGGGGGTGATTTCTCGCTTTCTGTCTCTATGTCTCTCTCTGTCTGTCTGGCGAGCACATGCGCCCTATGGCGAAAACCTCTCCCCCCCAAAAAAAGACATGACGGTGGGCCCCTGTTTTCCAATTCTAGCTATGTGTGTTTGGAAAGTTACCTAATGTTCAAAAGTATTTCTCAATCTGTAAAATGGGGTAATAAGGGCCAGCAGGTGGGGTGGAGGTTAAAGTATTAAACCTCATATGGCCAGCAGCATGGTTTGAGTCCCAGACCCAGTGACTTAAAAGTCACTCCAGGCATGTGTGCATGCATGCCCAAAATCTTGAGGAGACTTAGTAGAAAGGATTGCAATGTTGCATATCAGTCAAGACAAAGATATTACTATATACATTATCATCAGCAAATAACTTCTCATTTTTTGTCAGTTAAATGTACTTTTACCTTTTTTTCTTCCTTTTACCCCTCCCTCCCATACTAAACTTTTTGTTCACATTTTATTGATTCACAAAAGATCTTAAACTAAAAATATGGACAAAGCTAAAATTCAGTGACAAGTGCACTGTAATTTTCTTCTGAAACTTTTTCTTTTTTATCTCTATTCCCCCTTTTACTAAAGAGAAGTATAAACTAACTTACTTGCAAAAAAAAAAAAAAAAAAAAGGATAGTTTCAGTTTGGTCTGTTAATTGCACAAAGCCCCATAAGAGTTTAATTTCTGATACAAGGTATTGCATTATTGAACTAATATAAATAACCATTCTACCACAAAATAAGAATGCTCACAAATATTTTCCAATTGCAGAGGGGTCAGGAATGGTGAAAAGTTTGTTTCAATTAAAAAAATAATAACAGATTGCTGAACCTATCGACAACTCAAAAGAAAATAAAAATCCTTAAATCCGGAAGACAAAGCATAGAAGAAAATTAGTAATGTTTTAGTCAAAAGTCATAGAATTCTATTTCACCAGTTCAGTCTCATGTAATCTCTCTTTTGTTGAATTTGCAGTGTCTGATCTTTCTGTTTAAATCCTGGAAGTTAACATTCAACATTATTGTTGATATCCTAACCCATTCTTAGTATGGCCAGGTCACCCTTTGTTCCCTTCAGATATTAATGGTTTAATTATAGAGAGGGCTTCAAGGAAGAAAAACAGTCCTGTGTCATGCAGACCCTTTTGGTTTTAAGAGCAAAGGAAGATGAGGCAGTAGGCTGGGATACCATGGGATAAAAGAGGATTGAGTTGCAAGGGCCTAACTGAAGTGGAGTTCCCTGGGTTACAGACTTTGACCTTGTCCAAGTTGCCTTTCCTTCTGCTTCCTTATTTCTCTCTTTATGAAATGAAAATATTAATTTTCATTTAACTGACTCACAGGGTCGCTAGGTGGATCATATATGGAAGTGCTCTGTGAAATGTGAAATTGATCAACTACTTAGATGAAATTTAATAATTTACATTTATTTGACCACAGAGCATGTAGTTCATGACACCCACTGCTAGGCACTGGGGAAACACAAAGGATAAGAAAGAGTTTTTAGGGGGCCAGCAAGTGGTGTGGTGGTTAAGGGTGTTGGAATCCCACATAGCTGACCATGGTTCGAGTCCCGGACCTAATGGCTTGCTTTCTCACTTTCCCTTTCCCTCTCTCTCTCCCTCTCCCCCTTACCCTCACCCCCACCAAATAAAAGAAAGAAAGAAAGAAAGAAAGAAAGAAAGAAAGAAAGAAAGAAAGTTAAATAAAATAATTCTTAAAAAAAAAAAAAGAGTCTAGGACTAGCAGTTGGCGTAATGGCTATGTTGCTGGACTCCCATGTAGTCGACCGCAGCTCATGTCCCGGTGGCTTAAACTCACACCGGGCGCGTATGCATGGTGTGCCCAAGATCCCGAGAGGGGAATGGAGGAGAAGAGATTGCAGCATGGTCATCCCCCCTTGGAGGTGATTTCTCTCTTTCTGTCTCCCTGTCTCTCTCTCTCTTTCAAGTGAGCACATGTGCCCTGTAGCAAAAGATTAAAAAAAAAAAAAAAAAGAGTCTTTACATTTCTTTTTTTGGGAGGAAACATTTTTGCTATAGAGTGCGTGCGCTCACCAGAAAGACAGAGAGAGACACCGTGGAGTGGAGCATGGTCATGCCGCAATCCTTCTTCCTCTGTCTCTCCATTATGTCTGGATTTTGGGCATGCACACACGTGTGTGTGCCCAGCATGTTTCTCAAGTCACTAGGTCTAGGATTCAAACCACAGTTGGCTATGTGGGGTCCAGCTTTCTATGTATAGCACATAATCACTGCTATGGCACTGGCCCAAGAGTCTTTTTCTTTGCCTTTCTCTTTTAATCCTCTTTTCTGCTCCAACTCTCAAAAAATTACTCAGAAAACCCAGTAATTATACAAAAAGCAGCTTAAAGACCCAAAACAAGCCAGTCCAAGAGTAGCAGGCTCCCTCCCACAGGAGCCAAGGTCTTAAAGCTGGGGTTTCCACTCAGAAGCTGGTAGTAAAAGCTGGTGCAGAATAAGGTGGATCCAGAGGCTAGCAGTAAACCGGCCCAGAGGGGCTTTCTGCAGTGGGACACCCCTAACAATGCCAGGCTGAGAAAGAAGTGGTGCTTGTTGGCGTTTTCAAAGAGCTTCTTTCAGTAAGCATCCAGAAATAGAGTGCTGTGCACCCCATAGGTTGCCAAGCCTAACACCCCAGCTCTGGATAAGGCACCCAAGCTGTGGAAAGCAGCCTCTAGTCCAGCCATGGCTGTAGATGGTTCAAGTCTATCTTTTAATGAACTGAAAACCTAGAGAGGATTTTTAGGATAATAGGTAGGATAGGACCTTTAGACGGTGGGTGGACTCAAAGAGTTAGAAATGGAATCTACCAAAGGAAGGCAGTAGGCAGGCTACTGAAAGGTGGTCTAGATTGAGTTGTAGAGGGACAGTAATGATCTCAAGATGCCTCAACTCAGTAAATGTGCATCAATCTTTTTTTCCATCATGTCAACAAGGTGAGGGCTGAGACAGCTCAAATGCTCCATGCAGGGGAGGGTCCCCATAAAGGCTGGAGTGTCGTCAGCCTTTCTCCAGCACTGGAAACCACAGGAAACCAGGTCAGCGCATGAGGCCCTGTCCCTCCACTCCAGGGCTTGGCTATGAGCTCTGGGGCTTCCTGAACAGGCTGACAAGTGGGATCTTGAGGCTGGAGTCCCTGTGACATGGATGCCTCTGCCCATGAGAGCTGGAACTGGCTAATAGGGAGGGGGAGAAAGCTGGGCTGTAGTTCTGAAAGGCAGCCAGATGCAGAGAGCCAGGGTACATATGGGCCTTTGAGGTTTATATGTGTCCTATGGTGACTTGTTTTCCCAGCTGTAAATAGTGCCTCTGTCACCTCTGTATCTCTAGCACCCCGTGCTGAGTAGTGCTTAATGGCTCTGTTCATTCTCTAAGTGAGGGGATCAAGCACATGTCCACAGGAGACCCAAGTTCAAGTGTGTGCTAATCAATGGAGGGAACAGGCCAGATCTGCTGGCTGTTTCAGGAATAGGAGTGGTTGAGAAATGGTGCACACCCCACCCTGATGCTGGTGCCTTCCGTTAATTCTGTGCCACAGCAGGAGTCCCTTATCTTTCAGGTGGAGGCCCTAGGATTTTGGGGGGAACAAGCTCCCTTAGTCCCTCAGGGGAAGGAATGTGGCCTGGCAGGCTAATGAAGATGAAGGAGGAGCTCTGGAGCAGGGTGGGGTAGGGTGGTGTGGGGCAGGGCAGGTTGAGACAAGGGCTTTTGCTGGCACTGTTTTCCTTGCTGCTGCACAAAAAGCCCTGCCACCCATCTTCAGGCTGTGCAGTTGTGTTGTAGGTGCCCTAATCCCACAGAAGCCCATGGGGAGCTCCAGACCAGCCGCTCTGCTCCTACATCTCCTGCTGCTCATCAGTCCCTCTGTTGCTGCTGGGATTGGCAGCCCCTACCTGCCCTCCAGGAGCACCTGCCATCTGCTGGCCTCCCGTGTGGTTAGATACCACTGCCGGGTGGGGACATCAGCCTGGCACAGGCGTAAAGCTCCCTGCTCCCCTGCTTGCCTTTTCCTGCCTCCCCAGTCTCCAGGCTCAGGTGACAGTCTCAGAGTATCCTCTACATGGTCTTGAATGGGTAACCAGGGTGTTGGAGCACAGAAGTCAGGACAGGGAGGAGCTGGGAAGAGCCAGGGTGGATGGGTTGTTAACTATGGACCTCAGAATTAGGTGATTTGAGGCAAAGACTGCAGGGAGAATGTTCCTTATGGGAGGCCCCACTAATAATGCCTTTCTCTTTTTTCCCCCCTACTGGGCCCTGTGCTTTCAGGATGACAGTTTTCACTGGCGTGAGTCCTATTTCCTGCCCCATTCCTCTTATCCACCTCCTCTTTTGTTCTAGATCCCCATCAAGCCCTCTGTTCTCATGTTTAGTTTCCAAGCACAGTATCAAAGAAAATGCGCAGGGTTTGGAACCCAGGGCAAGCCTGAATTTACACTGCAGTCTAGCCCAGGCTCCACATATGACCTCAGGCAGTGTACTTTACCCCTCCAACTGGCTCTCAGTGTCTGGGGAGTAGAGTAGGTGGGAGAAATCATTTTATGGGGGACTGTTGCTTCTGACATGTGGGGAGAATTAAATGAGAAACGTGTCAATCTCTAGGCACTCCCTAAATTTTTTTTTTTTTTGAGAGAAATTTTTGCTGTAAGGCGCATGCACTCATCAGAGAGACAGAAAGCAAAAAATCACGCCCCAGGGCGATGACCATGCCACAAACCCTTCCCCTCCATTTTGCTCTCAGGATTTTCGGTACGCACCCACATTCAGCCTGAGTTGTTTTATTTTTTTTTAAATATTATTTATTCATTCATTCATTTTTAACTTGACCAGAGAGAGGCACAGAGAGATAGAGAGAGAGAGAGAGAGAGAGAGAAGGTGCGAAAGCAAGCCACCAGGTCTGGGATTCAAACTGTGGTCGGCCATGTGGGAGTGTCCAGTTCCTTAATCACTGTGCCACCTGCTAGTCCCCCCTCGGCCTGAGTTTTAAGCCACTGGGTCTGGGACTCAAACCACGGTCGACTACGTGGGAGCCAAGCAATATATCCATTATGTCATCCACTGGTGCCCGGCACTCCCTGAATGTTGGTGCCTCTCCCTAACTAGTCCCTCACTCCTAGCAGTAATCCAGTAGTAAGCCTCCATGTTTTATAGTACATTCTACTTTACAAGGCATTTTGCCACACATTATCTTCCTTGATTTTTGCAAGAGCCCCACTTTATGAATGAAGATATGACAGGACTCTGATTTTGCCCAAGGGCACACTTCCAGGATGTAAGTAGTAGAACTCAGTCTCAAACCCAATTTTTCTGAGCTAGGAGGGACCTCCTTAGGTCCTATTGCTTGCTTTCCTTTCTATGTTTTATAGGAAATTCTGCCCATATTCCTTGCCATACCCAGTTGGCCCTCCCTCTCTCCATTAAGCCCCAGAATGCTCAGGACCTGAGCTATCCCTGCTGTTGGTGCTTGAATCTGTTTTCAAATCCCTCAGGTATGAGAAATAGACCTTTGGGCCATTCGCAGTGGAGATGTGAATTAGTGATATGGGGGGGGGTGTCTATGCTGAGACACGTGGGACTTGTTACTCTAGAACAGGTCATTTTCCCGTTGTCAACCTCAATGGGCAGAACATACTAAAATACCCCACCATGACCAACATTCATGAGTGCGATCGAATGATCTTGTGACAGTGTTACTCTTAATTGGTAACAGTTCTTGGGATTACATTTTTTGCATTCTGGGACTAGCAGATGGTGTAATGGTTATGTTGCTGGACTCCCATGTAGTCGACCGTGGTTCGAGTCCCTGACGCAGCAGCTTAAAGCAAGCTGGGTAAATGTGTGTGCGTGCCCAAGATCCTTAGGGAAGAATGGAGGAGAAGGTTTGTGGCATGGCTGTCACCCTGGGGGGTGATTTCTCACTTTCTATCTCTCTCTCTGTGTCTCTCTGGTGACTGTATGCACCCTATAGCAAAAATCTGTTTTAAAATAAATTTGCATTCTGTGACCTTGCTGATATTACCGTCTTATATCTTATTCAACTCTACAGAGTTTTCATGGCCTAGCTTAGTAGTGTCTGATGCATACACTGCTTAAGAATTGGCAGTTTCAGGGTCGGCAAGTGGCATGGTGGTTAAAGGTGCTGGACTCCCACAGGGCCAACCACGGTTCAAGTTTCAGACCTGGTGGCTTGTTTTCTCAATTCCTCTCTCTCTGTCTCTCTTTGATCAAACTGGAAAATAATAATAATAAATGAAGTTAAAATAATTCTTTAAAAAAAAAAAGAATTGGCAGTTTCTGGACTTGTAGGTGGTGTGGTGGTTAATGCACTGGAATCCCGCATGACTGATTACACCTTGGACCTGGCAGCTTGCTTTCTCCTTTCTCTCTTTCTCTGTCTCTGGTGTGTGCATGTGCTCTATAGCAAATTAAAAAAATAATAATAAATTAAATAATTTAAAAAAAGAATGAGCAGTTTCTAATTTTTCACTGTTAGAGATAATGTCACAATGAACATCTTTGTATATATAGCTTTTTCTCTATTTAAAAAGTTAATCCTTTGGGGGTCAGCAGGTGGCGTGGTGGTTAAGGCACTATTCTCCCACATGCCTGTGCTTCAAGCCCCAAACCTGGCGACTTGAAAATCATGCTGTGTGCATCTGTGCCCAAAATCCCAAGAGGAAAATGGAGGAGAGGGATTGCAGCATGGCCATTCCCTCTGGGGAAAGTAATCCTTTATTTGATTGCATCATAATTTCTACGACTAAAGCTTAATTTAATTTTAAAATTTGTAATGATTTACTTAATTTCATTTATTATTACCATTATTCTTCAGTTTGGTACAGGGCACATGTGCTCACCAGAGATGGGTGGGGGGAGTGAAAAAGCAAGCCACGGGACCAGCAGTTGGTGTAATGGCTATGTCGCTGGACTCCCATGTAGTTGACTGCGGTTCGAGGCCCGGACCCAGTGACTTAAACTCATGCTGGGCGCGTGTGTGTGTGTGCGTGCCCAAGATCCTGAGAGGAGAATGGAAGAGAAGGGATCACGGTGTGGCCATCACCCCTGGGGGGGGTGATTTCTCACTTTCTGTCTCTCTGTCTCTCTCTGCCTTTCTGGTGAGCGCATGTGTCCTATAGCAAAAACCTCTCAAAAAAAAAATGACAATGTCAGGATCTAACCTAA
>NW_006159827.1:1458424-1460026 GCF_000334495.1 Tupaia belangeri chinensis | reverse complement strand
AAAAAAAAAAAAAAGCAAGTCACTAGGTTGAGGACTTGTACCTCAGTCGGCCATGTGGGAGTCCAGCACCTTAACCACCATGCCACCTGCTGGCCCCAAGAAGCTTAATTTAAAATGACTTATCATCCAACATTGAACCACATCTCCAGGTAGGAAAGGGGCAGGAAGGGCTGGATAGTTAACTATGTCTCCCCTGCACAGGCCTTTGGAAGAGACGGTTCTGTTCCCTGCAGTGGAATATGATGTTCAGGCTTTACGTGCTCAGGTTCTTTGAGAAACACAGGACGTCAGGACCTGTTCAGGTACTCTCCCTGCCAGTGCCAGCCCTAACGTAGACCCCACCTTTTGTTCTTTTCTTCTGGCCTCATTTTGTTCTCCAGCAGTATTAGGGAGATGAAAGAGTAGAGATGAAGTAGACTATTCTGTCCATGACACAGTTAGGAAAGCTGAGGCCAGATGAGGTTGAGCGCCTTGCCTGTGGTACCTCAGGTTCCAAAACGAGAAGCCACATTCTCTGACTCCTGGCCTAAGTCCAGCCTCGTTCTCTGCCTACAGATGAAGTTTCTGGCTGACTGTTGCCTGTCAGAGAGGGGCCACCACATTTCTAATCCCTCCTACAAGGAGCCGTGCTCCAAAAGGGCCCAGCCTTCAGCTCCAGAAGCACCGGAAAGTCTCTGGAGACTGGGATCACAAAAGCATAGAGGTAGGCATGGGCCGTGATAGGAAACAGGTTCAACCACGTAGTAACGTCTGTGCTAAGGCTAAGAAACAAGGCCACCAAGTCCCCCTTCTCCCCAGGGCCCGTGTTCTCCTATGATCTGCTGCCTAAGGCACAGGCCATCTGGGTGGCCGTTCCTCCAGGCTTGGAGGTCAGTGTGTGTCTTTGTCACCTGTGGGTACTGGAGTGTGAAGAGTTGAGTAGCCCCTTCGATGCCCAGGTATGGAGTGTCACCCTTATATACAGTCAAATCATACAGTACCCATTGTAGAAATGAGAAGACCGAGGCTCAGAGAGGGAGGAAAATTGTCCAAGACTGCCTTAAAAGGTGAGGTGCCTAGCAGTAAGACTTCTTTGGACTAGACAGAAAAAGCTGGGGGCCTTGTTACCTGGGAGAAGAGGAAAGGGAAGGGCAGTCAAAGAGAACATCGTCAGTGTGATTCAGGTTGTATTAAAAAGCCTTCGTGGGATCAGTAGGTGATGTGGTGGTTAAGGTACTGGACTTCAGTTTGAGTCCTGGACCCAGTGGTTTGAAAATTATGCTACATGTGTGTGCATGCCCAGAATCCCTGGAGGAGAATGGAGATGGGATTGTAACATGGCCATTCTCCTAGGGGGTGATTTCTCGCTGTCTCTCTCTGGAGAGTGCATATGATCTATGGCAAAAACCTTAAAAAAAAAAAAAAAAAAGAAGGAGAAGAAAAAGAATTATTTGCAGGGGCCAGCCCTGTGGCCTAGTGGTAAAGTGAACCAGATCTCATATGGGCAACTGTGGTTCAAGTCCTGATGCCAGTGGCTTGAAAAAGCATGCTGTGTGCATGTGTTCATGTACCTCATGTTCTTTTTTTTTTTTTTTTTTTTAAAGGTTTTTTTTTTAGGGGGCG
>NW_006159827.1:1456965-1458065 GCF_000334495.1 Tupaia belangeri chinensis | reverse complement strand
CTTTTCAGTCCCTCCAAGAGGTTGTTCTCCCTGAGAAAATAAGAAAGTGGTCACATCTATCTTCCCTCTCCTGCTCTTTGTTCCTGCCCCTCAAAGGATGAGATGTCCCTGTTCTCCCAGCCCAGGCCCTAACATCTCACCTCAACCTCCAATTGTCACAGATGCTGCTATGTACAGTCAGTTCTATTTGCAGAGACTGACGTTTACCCCTGCGGTCCTCAGCTCTTTTCATTTATACAGTGGTGATCATATTTCACACGATCATTGGGATATTAGTATTTATTTAATTAAGAGAGATTTTTGCCATAGGGCACGTACACTTCCGGGGAGACGGAGAGACACCAAGGAGACGGAAAGCCAGAAAGCCAGAAATCATCCCCCAGGGGGTGTGGGGGGATGGCCATGCCACAAGCCCTTCTCCTCCATTCTCCTCTGTGGATCTTGGGCACACACACATACACACATACACACACCGTGTCTGGTGTAAATTTAAGCCACCGGGTCCGGGACTCGAATCACAGTCGACTATGTGAGTCCAGCGACGTAACAGTTATGCCATCTGCTGGTCCCATGATGTTAGTATTTAATTATTTCTGTTACTGCTTCTAATATCTAGCACCCTGCCTGGCATACAGTATATGTAAGCATACGGTATGCTTCTTCCCGTGTCTGCCCAGTACTCCACTTAGGGAACCTAGAGCAGATGGCCAGACCACAGAGTAGAGACCTCCTGTGAGAAAATTTTTCAGTGGAAGAAATAGACCTCATATAAAAGGAAAAATAGGGGCTGGCAGGTGCTGGGGTGATTAAGGTGCTGGACTCCCACGTGACTGATCGTAGTTTGAGTCCCAGACCTGGAGGCTTGCTATGTCTGTCTCTCTGCCTCTCTCTGGTCAAATTGAAGAATAACAGTAATAAATAAAATTGGGGACCAGCAGTTGGCATGATGGCTATGTCACTGGACTCCCATGTTGCTGACCACAGTTTGAATCCTGGACTCAGTAGCTTAAACACACACTGGGTGCGTGTGTGTGCATGCCCAAGATCCCGAGAGGAGAAGGACCTAGGTCCTAGGTGGGTACAGAGAAAGCACTCAATAC
>NW_006159827.1:1451739-1454581 GCF_000334495.1 Tupaia belangeri chinensis | reverse complement strand
TGATTTTTTCGCTTTCTGTCTCTCTGTCTCTAGGCCCTAGAAGATATAAGAAAAGTATATAACATAGTCTATGCTCTTAAGGAATTCATAGTCTTAATAATAGCTACTACTATTAAGTGAATATACACTGCAGTTTATCATAAAGATCATACATATATTCCCATTTGATGCTTTCAGTCGCCCAGAAAAATAAGGATTGTTGGGCCAGCTCCATGGCCTGGTGGTTAAGGCAATCACATCCCATGTGACTGACCACACCATTAGGGTCCTCGCCCCAGTGACTTGAAATACATGCTAGGTGCATGCGCGTGTGTGCCCCAAATCCTGACAGGATGGAGAGATGGAGAAGGGATTGCAGAATGACCATTCCGCATGGGCTGTGCTTTTTCCCTGTCCCTCTCCCTCTCTGTCTCTCGCTGGTGAGTACATGAGTCTCTGGCAAATTAGGGGGGAAAAAGATTACTATCACACAATTACAGATAAAGGAATCGTGGCTCAGGGAAGAGAGGTAACTTTGCTCCATGCAAAGATCACACAGCAGGGACAAGGGGTAGCAAGATGGTTAGGTTGCTAGATCCTACATGGCCAACTACAGGGTTTGAGTCCTGGATCCGCTGACTTTAAACATACCTAGAGCATGTGCTCGCATGCCTAGAATCCCAGGAGAATGGAGGAGAGAGGATTGTCGTGTGACTCTGCCCCCTGAGGGGTGATTTCTGACTTTCCCTCTCTGCCTCTCTCTGTTTCTCTTTGGTGAGTGCATGTGCCTTATGGTAAAATCAATCAATCAAGCAATCAATCACACAGCTAGGAACTGTAAAGACAGCAATTCAGCCTGAACCTAGGTCTCCTTGCTCACAGCTTACAAGTGGACACGATCTCTTCTCAGCCCCTATCATGTCCATCTGTTGCTCCTGTCCCCTCCCTGGCGTGTGAGCTGTTGGAGGACAGGGGCAACCTCTGTGTCTGCCTTCTCTCTTCAGGCACTCAGAGTATGTCTGTTGATGAATTCGCGAGTGCATCAGGTGCTGAGATCTGGGAAAGACCAGTACAGGTGGAGCGGCAGTTCAGGGCTTGTCCATGCTGGCACCTGACCTTACGCCTGAGTAGCACTGGGGGACGTGAGGCATGCAGGGCAAATACTCAGACTGGGCAGGGCCAGGTTGGCCTCTCTTCTGTTTGCTCCTACAGACCCAGAGCTCCAGCCCAGTGACACTGGACCTCATCATCTCCTTCCCGAAGCAGGGGGCTGTGTCCTGGTAAGGATTCAACCTTTACTTCCTTTTCTTTTTTCTTTTTCTTTTTGAGAGGTTTTTGCTATAGGGCACATGTGCTCGCCAGACAGAGAGAGAGAGAGAGACAGAAAGCGAGAAATCACCCCCCGGGGGTATGGCCACGCCGCAATCCCTTCTCCTCCATTCTCCTCTCTGGATCTTGGGCACGCACGCACACGCGCCCGGCGTGAGTTTAAGCCACTGGGCCTGGGATTCATACCGTGGTCAGCTACATGGGAGTCCAATGACATAGCCATCACATCAACAGCTGGTTCCTACCTTCACTTCCTGTACCCTCCCTGGCATCTACTCCCACAGGTGGCACACAGGGAACATCCAGTCTTAAAAAATGTTTTGGTTTGGCAAGCATATGTTGTTTTAAGTTGGAATTTATTACCACCATTTACACTTTTTTAAGTCGTTTTGCTGTAGGGCATATGTGCTCACTGGAGACAGACAGAGACCGAGAGAGAGGGAAAGTGAGAAGTCACCTCTCAAGAGGGGTGGCCATGCCTCAATCTCCTCATTCATTCTCCTCTCAAGATTGTGGGCACACACACACGGACACCTATGTTTTCAAGCTGCCAGGCCTGGGATTTGAACCTCACAGTCATATGGGATTCAGTGTCTTAACCATTATGCCACCTGCTGGACCAACACCATTTACATTTTTTTTTTTTTTAAAGCTGAGTTTCTGGCTTCTCTTGAAAAGCCAGGAAACCTAGAACCGTGTCTCCACATTCTGGCATGTTGACATGGCCTGGGGCTCAGTGGCATGTCTCAGTCATGGCTTTACGAGTTTACTTTTGGGTCAGGAACTGGACCAGACACAAACCCTGAGGGGGAGAAATTCCCTAAGGGGATTTGGGGTGGGTGCCCCTTCTCCATCCCCATGCCTCCTTATTCAACTCCGGAGGTCAGATGTGCAGTGTGCCTGGAAGCACCTCTTGTGTCCTGATGTGAGTTTGGGGGACAGGGAGGTAAGAGGGACGTGGGGCTCTGGGGAACTGGGCTAGCCTTGCCCTGTCTGACCCAGTCTCTCAAGGACACCTGGGGCTCTTGATCCTGGCCCTGCTGGCTCTCACTACCCTACTGGGCGCTGCCGGGTTCTTAGCTGCAGGCACCCACTCTCATGTCAGTGCAGCTGCCCAGCTTCTGGGCCAGTTGCCCTGTGTCAAACTTCCTGGCTGGGCGCCACTGTGCCCAGTCTCTACTGCCCAAGGGGATGAGCCCTGGTGCCCTTGGGAGCAGGAGAGGTTAAGGGAGGGCAAAGGACCCTCTATGAAGGCTGTCACTGTACCGAGACCCCCTTTGCTGGTCAGAAATTCAGTCTGCACTGCACTTGTCAAGCCTGGCATCCTGGCTCTTGCCGGGGATGGGGCACTTCTATCTAACCCACAGCCCCTGTAAGCTACGGCTGGTTTGGGTACCCCTAGCACAGATAATAAAGAGGGGCGGGGTAGGGGACAGAGGGCTACCTCCTAGGTGTATGCAGAGGCCGGACGGGAGAGGGCAGGGCTGTCCCTCAGCCCCTATCATGTCCATCTGTTGCTCCTGTCCCCAGGCCC
>NW_006159827.1:1446870-1449648 GCF_000334495.1 Tupaia belangeri chinensis | reverse complement strand
CGCTTGGCGCCCTGTGTCCCCCTGCCGTGGCTCTGGGCGGCGCGGGCTCGCGTGGCGTGGGAGAGGGGTGCAGTGCTACTGCTGTGGAGCGGCACCGCCCGACACTGGTCCGCGGTCCCGACCCCAGCGCCGCGCCCCTGCGTGCCCTGCTCGGTGCCGCCCCGCGCCTGCTGCTGCTGCTCTGCTCGCGTACTTCGGAGGCCTTTGTACCGGGGCGAGAGGGCCACGTCCCTCCCCCTTGGCGTGCTCTGCCACGCTACCGCCTGCTGCGCGACCTACCGCGCCTGCTGCAGGCCCTCGAGGCGCAGTCTTGCCCACCAGGGTCAGCTGCCTGGAGACTCGGCAGTGCATGCAGGGCCTCCTGGAGCTGTGTGGCCCGCTGGACCGCGAAGCCGAGGAACTTGCAAACCAAGGCGCAGCAGAGCTCCCCCACTGGCTCCCAGTCTGTGGCCGCAGCGCCTAGAGGCACTTGGTGGAACCCCAAAATGTGCCTCCACTCTGGACTCCTTGGGGTGCCTCGGGAGGACTACTGGCTGGAAAGCCTTATTTCCTGCCTCCCATTGCGTTCTCTAGGAGTGCCCAGCTTCCTCCTCATACCTACGCCCGCCCTCCGAATGCTGAGGCCGAGGGTCCTTTACTCAGAGCCCCTCCAACCCCTGCTCAGATGGCTGCAGGGCAGGACAGGGCCATCTTGCCCTCCGAAACTTCAGGACAAGAGCAGTCTGCAGAGGCCGTGCCCTAGGCCGGAGAGGTGGGTGCAGGTGTTCAGGAAGAGTGTAGGTCCAGGGGGGTTGGAATAAAACTCCCTCCAGGGCCAGGAATCTCCCTTTCCCAGAGAAGGCCCTGCTCTTTCCAGAGAAAGAGACTTTGGCTCTGAGTGGGCAGGACAAGGAGAGTAAGACCCAGAAAGAGGAATGAAGGCACACGTTCCAGAAGCTAAGACAGCCGTGCACGTGTGCTCTCCTGTGGCTGCAACTCCGAGCTGGGGGCAAGAGCAGCACACTCCTGCCTGAGTTACAGATCCGTCTGTGGGCCCGGATCCTCTGTGTCGACACTCGCATTCACATTCTCACAAGTCATGTCTCCAAGAGGCAATGGGGACGCGATCTCCATCCTCACTGCGGTTCTTCAAGAGGAGAGGAATAGGCTGAAACCCAGAAGGGTAGTGCCTGTGCCCTCACAGAGCCAGCCCACGGTACCAGCACACAGAGATCCCTGTCTGCCTGCTGCTTCCCGACCGTCCACACTAGAGCCTGGGCAAGCCGTGGTGAACGCCCACATTCCGGCGCCCCTTGGCCCTGCCTTTAGAGCCTGTCCCACAAAGTGTCACTGAGGCCCAAGGAATTGTGTGAAAGGACCTGGGGTCCCCAGTATCCCAGGGACTGTCTAGTGATCACGTGGGAAACAAACGCCCCCAGAATGTCCAGGCTGGAGTGCACTGAGTCAGGGCCCAGCCTGGGGACTGCCGGGGTGAGTAACAGCACCCCTACCGAGCCAGCTGCTGCCAAGGCCCCTCCCAGTCAGGTGTCAGCAGAGGAGGAGTAGGAGAGTCCAAGTCGCTGGCTCCCAGGCCTGGTGTCGGTGGGAGGGACCGGGCGGGGCGGGATAGCCGGCTGCCTGCCCAGAGCCAAAACGAAAGCACTGGGGCTGGAGCTGGATCGGGAATCGGGGCTCGCGGGAGAGGGAGTGCGCAAGCTGTCCAGCGCTGAAACCCTGGGAGGCACGGGGGATTCTGGCCCCTGCTCACGATAGACACAGGGCTGAGTGGGGACAGGGGTGGGGTTTCTGCCCCCCCCTTGGGGGGCAGGACTGGGCCTCAGGCCTGAGTGCTCCCTGGCACTTAAAAGATGCCTATGCCCTGGTTCCTGCTGTCCTTGGCTCTGGGTCGAAGCCCTGCCGTTCTCTCTCTGGAGAGGCTCGTGGGGTCTCAGGACGCTGCCTACTGCTCTCCGGTGAGTCTAGGGCCCTGGGAGGACTGGGAAAGGCTCAGGACTCAATCTGTGGTGGATGGAAGCTCTAGGTTGGCTGTCACTGCCGCCACCGCCATGCCAGAACTGCCCTGGCTGGTCTGTCTGGTGCTGATGGGGGAAGAGACTGAAGGGGCAAAGGCTGCTGTGTCCTTGTGGGAGTGGCTTGTAGTCTGGAGCCCCTGAAAAAGGCAGGCTGGGGTGGGGTGGGGTTCTCAGGCAAGGAAAGGTGGTTAGATTTGGAGACATGAAATTGACTCTCCTTTCCCTCCTTTCCAGGGCCTCTCCTGCCACCTCTGGGGTGAGTATCCCCACTTTTTAAAAAAGAATTATTCGGGGGCCAGCACTTGGCATAATGACTATGTCACTGGACTCCCATGTAGTTGACTGCGGTTCAAGTCCCGGACCCAGCGGCTTAAACTCACGCCGGGTGCATGTGCGTGCGTGCCCAAGATCCTAAGAGAAGAACGGAGGAGAAGGGATTGTGGCGTGGCCAACCCCCCTGGGGGGTTGATTTCTCACTTTCTGTCTCTCTGGCTGTCTCTTCCTGGTGAGCGCATGCACCATATAGCAAAAAACTCTCTTAAAAAACAACAACAACAAACAAACAAACAAACAAATAAATAAAAAAGAATTACTGGGAGGACCAGCAGTTAGTGTAATGGCTATGTTGCTGGACTCCCACGTAGCCTACTGCGGTTCACGTCCTGGACCCGGTGGCTTAAAACTCACGCTGGGTGCGTGTGTGTGCATGCCCAAGATCCCGAGAGGAGAATGGAAAAGAAGGGATTGCGGCGTGGCCATCCCTCCA
>NW_006159827.1:1431903-1446845 GCF_000334495.1 Tupaia belangeri chinensis | reverse complement strand
TCTGTCCCCCTCTGTCTGTCTGGCGAGCCCCCTATAGCAAAAACCTCTAAAAAAAAAAACTTACTGGAGCCGGCAGGTGGTGTGGTGGTTAAGTGCGCTAGATTCCCATGTGGCTGATCAAGTCCTAGACCTGGCGGCTTGTGCGCACGCACTCTCTCTCACTCTGTCTCTCTCTAGACAAATTAAAGTAAATAAAGTTAAGTAAAACAGTTCTTTTAAAAAAGAATTTTTTTTTTTGAGCTGGCACGTCAAATTAAAATAAATAAATAAAAATTTTGAAAAGAATTATTTTATTTTAACTTTATTTATTTATTTATTTATTTTAATTTGACCAGCGAGAGAAAGAGAAAGTGAGAAAACAAGCTGCCAGTTCCCAGACTTGAACTGCAATCAACCATGTGGGAGTCCAGTGCCCTTAACCACCACGCCACCTGCCAGCCCCATTATCCCCACTTTTAGAGAGAAAAGAACACCCCAGGTTGGTGGAAGGAAAGGGAGCTGTCCCAGTCCACACCCTCCCCACCCACTTAGCCCAGGAGAAGCCAGGCTCCTTGGCCCTCTGTGGGTATCAAGTACCACCAGACTCTGGGTTCTGAACAGCTTCAGCTTCACTCTGCCGGTCATGTCTAGGTGGCGACATCCTCTGCCTGCCTGGAAGGATCGTGTCTGCCCCAGGCCCTGTGCTGGTGCCTAGGCACCTGCAGACAGAGCTGGTGCTGCGTTGCCACCAGGAGAACGACTGTGACCTCTGCGTGCGTGTGACTGTCCACTTAGCCGTGCACGGTGAGTGAGGCGTCTGTGACCATGCATGCACACATGTGTATGCCTCTGGGGTGGGCATGAGGACCCGGGGACTCTGTCAGCAGCCCCGGGCATCTTAGGCTCTCCTGGAGGACACTGGCTGAAGGACCCCTGGCTCCTGCTTACTAGTGCTGGGCTCTCTAGGAGCAAGCTAAGCCCAAGGCAGCCCAGAGCAGGGGTCCTGACCTGGGTCTTGCCCTTGGATCCTTCCAGGGCACTGGGAAGAGCCTGAAATTGAGGAAGAGTTTGGAGGAGCTGCTGACCCAGAGCTTAGGAACGGTGAGAACAGACTGGCCTGCCTGCCCCTTGCCAGGGACTTGCCTGCCGCCCCCGGCCTGACTCTGTCCTCTTGCTCACAGCCTCGCTGCAGGCCTACATTGTGCTCGCCTTCCAGGCCTACCCCACTGCCCGCTGCGTCCTGCTGGAGGTGCTCGTGCCTGCTGCCCTCGTGCAGCCTGGTCAGCCTGTGGTAGGCAAACCGTGATACTGACGACCATCCTCACCATATCCGAGACCCACCAAACGCATTATGTCTGATAAGTACAGGTTCCAGCCAGAGCTCTGGGCACATCCTCTCAGGCCTTTATACCTCAGGTTTTCTGTCCGGGACACGAGAAAGGAAGAGTCCCGTCTCACCTGTTTGACTTGTGAGAAACCACTGAGCGGTTTCCCCTATTTTATGCTCCCATCAGCAGTTATGGAAGTTTCAGTTACTTGCCACCTTTGCCAGCATTTGGTGATGTGACTTTACATTTTAGCCATTCTGCAATGCATGTAGTGATGTATTTTTGTGGTTTTAATTTGTGCGTTCTTTTTTTTTTTTCCTTTTTTGGGAGAGGTTTTTGCTATAGGGCGTGTGCGCTCGCCAGAAAGACAGAGAGACAGAAAGCGAGAAATCACCCCCCAGGGGGGGATGGCCACACCGCAATCCCTTCTCCTCCATTCTCCTCTGGGGATCTTGGGCACACACGCACATGTGCCCGGCGTGAGTTTTAAGTCTTTGAGTCCGGGATTTGAACCACGTTCGACTACGTGGGAGTCCAGCAATAGCCATTATGCTATCTGCTGGTCCCTTAATTTGTACATTCTTGATGAGTAATGAAAATGAGCACCTTTTCATGTGTTTATTTACATAACTTCCTTTGTGAAATACTATTAAAGGGCTTTTTAAGGGAGCCAGCAGTTAGCGTAATGGCTATGTCTATGTCGCTGGACTCCCACGTAGTCGACCGCAGTTCGCGTCCTGGACCTGGTGGCTTAAAACTCAACGCCGGGTGCGTGTGCGTGCGTGCCCAAGATCCCGAGAGGAGAATGGAGGAGAAGGGATTGCGTCGTGACCATCCCCCCTGGGGGGTGATTTCTCACTTTCTGTGTCTAATGTCTCTCTCTGTCTGTCTGGCGAGCGCACGCGCCCTATAGCAAAAATCTCTCTAAAAAAAAAAAGGGCTTTTTAAAAATAATAAGCTTAGAGGCCAGCCAGCAGGTGGTGTAGTGGTTACCCAGCTGAACTGCATGGCCAGCTGCAGTTCAAGTCCCAGACCTGGTGGCTTGAAAATCATGCCAGGTGCATGTGTGTGTGTGTGTGTGTGTGTGTGTGTGCCCACAATACCAGGAGAATGGAGGAGAAGGGATTGTGGTGTAGCCATCCCTCCGACGGGTGATTTCTCACTTTCCCTCTCCCTTTCTCTCTCTCTTTCTTCCTGGGGAGCCCATGAACCTTATGGCAAAAACCTTTTAAAAAATTTAATTTTAAAAAACAATTATTTTATTTAACTTTAATTATTTATTCATTTATTTATTTTTAATTTGGCCAGAGAGGGACAGAGTAAGAGAGAGAGAGAGAGAGAGAGAAAGCTGCCAGGTCCAAGACTCGAACCATGGTCGGACATATGGGAGTTCATTGCCCCAACCAGCATGACACTGGCCGGCCCCACATTGAACTTTATTTATGATAGTGTGCATGCACAAGAGAGAGAGAGAAACACCCTTGACAGGGTCCCATCGAGCTGCAGTTCCCCTTCCCTGTCTCTCCTGCTCATCAAGATTGCATGCATACCCTGCATATTTCCAAGCCAGCCTGGTGATCCAAACCCACAGAGGCCATATGGCCTCCAGCACCACAGTTCAGTTTACTACTGATTGTGTCACCAGGCTGGACCCTGTTAGTTTTTTGACCACTTAGAAAAAAGGGAATAGTTTTATCTCATATAGTTGTTGTGAGAATCAAGTAAGTTGATATATGTAAAACACTTGCAGTAATGCCCAGCCCTAAAAAGTCTCAGTAAGTTTAATTTTTCTTCTTCTTTTTTTTTACCCCCAGTATGCTCTAGGGTACTTGTGCTTGCCAGAGAAAGAGTAAGAAAGCAGCCCCCTAGGAGGATGACCATGCCACAGTTCCTTTTCCTCTATTCTCCTCTTTAGATTTTGGGCATGCACACACAGACACCTGGTGTGTTTTTCAAACTTCTGGGTCCAGCACTTAAAGTTTTGCATTGACCTTGTGGGATCCAGCCCCCTTACCCACCATGCCACCTGGCTGGCGCATTAATATTTCCTTTTGTACAGTAATCCTCAAAACTACCCAATCAGCTAGGCATTATTTTCTTTCTTTCTTCCTTTTTTTTTTTTTGGAGGTTTTTGCTATAGGGTGCATGCACTTACCAGAGAGACAGAAAGCTAGAAATCACTCCCCAGGGGGGATGGCCATGCCATAATCCCTTCTCCTCTATGCTCCTCTTGGGATCTTGGGCATGCACGCCCATGCAACCGATGCGAGTTTAAGCCACCGGGTCCGGGACTCAAACCGTGGTGGCTTATATGGGAGTCGAGCATTTTAGCCATTACGCCATCTGCTGGTCCCTAGGCATTATTATTTTTTTAAAGAATTGTTTATTTTATTTATTATTACTATGTTTATTATTTTAAATTTGACCAGACAGAGACAGAGAGAAAGTGAGAAAGCAAGCCACCAGGTCCTGGACCCAAACCATGGTTAGCCATGTGGGAATCCAGCATCTTAACTACCACACCACCTGTCAACCCCCACTAGGCGTTATTATTATTATTATTATTTTTAAATAGGTCGACCAAATTAACTACTTTAAATTCTGGTTTTTTTTTTAATTATTTTATTCAATTTTATTTATTCATTTTAATTTGACCAGAGAGACAGAGAGAAAGTGAGAAAGCAAGCCACCAGGTCCGGGACTCAAACCATGGTAGCCATGTGGGAGTGTCCAGCGCCCTAACCACCACGCCACTTGCCGGTTCCAGCATTATTTTAATCCTCATTTTTCAGATAGGAAAACTGAAGCTAGGAGAGGGGCTGTCTGTGAGCTGGATGCCCTTCTCTGGACTCTTAGACTAATTCATGCTCCTCCTGCTACACACAGGTGTAAGCACCATGGTGTGGGAGCTTCTCCCTGTCTTAGGATGCTGGCAGGTTTACCTCCAAAGGGGTCAGGTCACTCAACCCTTTGACTTCCCCTCCAGTGTCGGCCCCTAGCCCATATCCTCTTCTCTGGAAAATTGTAGACTGGAGGAACTTCTTTATTTTTTTTTCTGGAGAGGTTTTTGCTATAGGGCGTGTGCGCTCACCAGACAGACAGAGAGAGACATAGAGACAGGCAGACAGAAAGCGAGAAATCACCCCCAGGGGGGATGGCCACGCCGCAATCCCTTCTCCTCCCTTCTCCTCTCGGGATCTTGGGCACACACGCACATGCACCCGGCGTGAGTTTTAAGCCACCGGGTCCGGGACGCGAACTGTGGTCAACTAGGTGGGAGTCCAGTGACATAGCCATTATGCCAATTGCTGGTCCCGACTGGAGGAACTTCTGCTTGGCCCTCCTCACAAGGGAATTGTGAGGAGCTTTGAGGCACTAGGTATGGGACTGCTTCTGTAGGGAGGGACCCACATTTGTGTTGGGGTGTCTCACCACCTTAGCTTTGCCCGGGTGATCCAGGACAGCAGGGTGGGGGCAAGGATACAAATAGCCAGGACCCCTCCTGACACCCCCACCAAGGGTGTTGTCTTTAGAATTGGGTACCCTTGGCACCAGCAGGTGGCGTGGTGGTCAAGGTACTCGACTCCCACATGGCCAACTGCGCTTGAGTCCTGGACCTGGCGGTTTGCTTTCTCACTTTCTCTCTCTCTCTCTGGTCAGATTTAAAAATAATAATAATAATAAATAAAATAAAAATAATTCTTAAAAAAATCATTGGGAACCCTTAGGGAAAACTTTAGTGAGTGGTTTCAAGCTGCCCAGTGTAAGAATAGTCACTGTCTGAGGAAGGAGGGTGGTGAGCAGACTGGTTCACGCAGAGGAGCCCACAGCCCTTGGTCTGGACTCTGGATCCTGTGCCACCAGCCTTCCCCACTCCCTCCTTGCAGGGCTCTGTGGTCTTTGACTGCTTTGAGGCTGCCGTGGGAGGAGAAGTGCAGATCTGGTCCTACACTCAGCCCAGGTACCAAACAGAACTCAACCTCACACAGCAGCTGCCTGGTAAGTGACTCCAGAGCCTCAGGAGCCCCAAGTCCTGGCCCCCCTACTACCTGCCCCTCTGTCCACGCCCCTCCGCCTTCACCCTCTTCCCAGTCCCTGTCTACTCTCAGGCAGGAGTCTGAGCTCACATCCTCCCTAGAATCAGTCCGTCAGGGCTTCTTTTCCCCGGGTAGCATGGATTTCCAGTCCCCAGAGAGGGTGCTTTGAACCCTGGGTAGATGTGGGTGGTACTGAGGGGACAGAGACCCCTTCCCAGTGCCCCTCACGGGTGGGATTGCCCCTGTTCTTTCCGTGGCTCCCAGCCCCACTGGAGGCTTTTCTGTGATCTCTCCCCAGACTGCAGGGGGCTGGAAGTCCAGGACAGCATCCAGAGCTGCTGGGGTAGGGGATAGGGCCAGCGGGCGGGGAGGAGGGAGGGCAAGGTCTGGAGAGTGAGGGACCTTGGAATCAGCTTCAGATCCGGGCTGCCTCATCCCAGAGCTCACAGAACACGTTAATGCATTCATAGCTCCATAACACAGGGACCGCAGTGCCTGCTACTCGGCGCCAGGCACCGGGAATGTAGAGACAAATCTCTCTCACACTCCTGTTACACACATCTCTTAGTACTAGGGACATCTAGAGGCCCAAAGCATCGTTGGGATTATGATGTCCCCTCCAGATATCAAGGTAAAAATAACATTAAGTCCAGAACAAAGACTAGGAAAGTTTAAGTTCTGACTTCCCCATACTCACTATTTAGATTTAATTTTATTTTTTTAAAATTTTTTGAGAGGTTTTTCTTTGTGCTATAGGGCGCATGCGCTCGCCAGACAGACAGAGAGAGACAGAGAGACAAAAAGCGAGAAATCAAGACGGTCACACTGTAATCCCTTCTCCTCCGTTCTCCTCTTGAGATCTTGGGCACACACGCACGCACACGCGCCCGGCGTGAGTTTTAAGCCACCGGGTCCGGGACGCGAACTGCGGTCAACTATGTGGGAGCCCAGCGACATAGCCATTATGCTAACTGCTGGTCCCAGTGCAGATGTTTTCTGAACTATTTAGTTTTTTCACCTTCACTCTCTTTTGGTCCTTAAACTTGGCCTGCTTCTTTGGCAATTTATTAAAAACTACTCAACACCAGAGCTTTGAAAACACAGATACGCATCATGCATTTCATTTCTTTATTTGTTCAGTAGATACCCGCTCATTTCTTCAGACATGCTTATCGAGTAGTGAGTCTGTGCCAGGCATAGCCCTACCATCGGCGATAAATCAGTGCACAGAACTGACAAAATCCTCTGCTCTCACGGAGCTGGGAGTCAGGGTCTGGGTGGGAGTGAGGGGGTCTTAGTAAACACAGGGAGCTGTGCAGTGTGCAATACATTAGATGGTGAGTGGGGCTGTGGGGACATTGGGGGGAAGAAAAATAACAAGGTCTGGAGGTGCGATGATCAGAGTTGACCTCACTCCAGTGACCAAAGGTCTGAAGGAGGTGAGGGAGGAGCCACATGAGTGCCTGAGGGGAGAACGGTTCTGGGCAGAGGGAGAAGAGCTGGGGTGGGAGTTTGTTGGGTGTGTTTAAGTGATGGCAAGGAGGCCAGTGTGTCTGCAGTGAGTAACTAAGGACGTAAGTCCTAGGGGATGAGGTTGGGCAGCTACATTGGGTAGGGCCTTGCAAGCCCTTATAAGGACTCCAGCTGTTACTGGGAGTAACATGGGTCTGAGCAAGGGAGAGTGATTTGGCTGCAGAGGAGTGGAGCTAGTTGTCCCAAGAGCCTCCATGAGGTCAGTCCTAGGGCAGCTCCTGGTCTGGGACGAGGACAGAGGCTCTGCTCTCCAGGCACATCCCAGGCTAAGAGGTTTGAAGGAAGTTTGGAAGAGTCAGTTGGTGATCAAGGTCCAGGCTTGGGTGTGCAGAGGAGTTGGAGGGAGGATACCTAAGCAGTCCTCTCTCTGGCTCCCCGTGCAGCCCTGCCCTGGCTCAATGTGTCGGCAGATGGTGACTACGTGCACCTGGTACTGGACATCTCTGAGAAGCAGCACTTCAGCCTCTCGCTGTACTGGAATCAGGTCCAGGGTTCCCCCAAACCCTGGTGGCACAAAAACCTGGTAAGGCCTCTCTGTTCTCAAGCCCACTCCCACTCCACACTAATGCCCATGCTAAAGATGCACACGTGTCACCAAAGGGGACCCTTGAGGACACACCCAAACCCAGAGAGCACCGGTGGCGGAACTTCTGCCTGCCTGGTCTCCTCGACTACAGCCTCCCCCCGCCCTCGCCTTTATCTTCTCTAACTTCTGTGCCTCTGCTTGTCCCACAGACTGGACCTCAGAACATTACTCTGAACCATACAGACCTGGTTCCCTGCCTCTGTATTCAGGTAGGAGTCCAGCCCAGTGCCACGAAGGGAACTGGGAAGACGGGGAAGGAGTGGCCCCTGCTTTCCCGTTCTCACCACTTCCTCTTTGAGGAGGAGATATGGCTCTCTGCATGCCTGGCCTCTCTTCGTTCTTGCTGTCTTACACCTTCTGCCTTTCACATGCCCAGAATGTTCTTCCTGATTCTCCAGCCTCAGGATTCCCACTTATGCTCCATGACCTTGTTTAGACGTCACCTCTTCTGGAAGCCTTCCCCTACCCCTCTAATTCTCTTCATGCTCCCCTGGAGGTCAAGCATGCGCTATGGACTCAAACTGGTTTGAATCCTGGTTGTTGAATTTGCTAGGCTATGTGACCTTGGGCAAGTCCCTTCACCTCTCTGAGCCTGCTTCCCATCTGTAGAACGGGAATATGACTGTTTTAATCCAGGCTTGTGTGCGTTCACTCTTCCCTCTCCTCTTCCTTGCACATTTAACTGGTCTTCACGTCCCATCACTGTACCTCTGATACTAATGTGTCTCATTCTCTTTCCCCTCCTCTCCATCTCAGCCCAGTCTGCCCTCCCTCATTTCTCCTGTAGGCTGTTTCCGTAACCTTTGGCCCTACTGTCCCATCCATCGCCTCCCAGGTTTTCTGGCCCCATACTCTGCCCCTATCTGAATCTCTCCGTTATAGTTCCCCCATGATTCCCCGTCGATGGCCTTTATTACATCCAGTGGAGCTACTTACCAAGACACACCCACCTCTGTGCCTTTGCTCAGGGGGCCCCACAACCTGAACTGCCCACTCTCCATTTCTGTACAACCAAATCATCCCGGCTCATCTGTCACGTCTTTCCCAAAGCCCTCCCCCAACCACCTGGCCTCTCCTAGCTCCAAATCCCCTTGCGCTTCTGCTGTCCCTACTTGTCCACTCTGCACTTCCTTTCTTATTTGGACACCTGTCAAATTTCTCCTTGCACACAAAAGAGCTTCAAGAAATACTCTGAAGTGAGTGATTGCTTTACTAATGTACTTACATACTTTATTCTTTCTTGAAAAATTATTTCGTTTAACTTTATTTACTTACTCATTTTTAATTTTGTCAGAGAGGGACACAGAGAGAGAAAGAAAGAGAGAGAGAAAGTAAGAAGGCAAGCCACCAGATCCAGGACTCAAACTGTGGCCAGCCATGTGGGAGTCCAGCGCCCTTAACCACCACACTACCTGCCAGCCCCACATACTTCATTCTTAAATAATTATGAGTTTATGATTGCTCTGAAGGGCCAGCAAATCATATATATTTCAAATGGAATAACTGTTGGAGCCTTGCACGGCGCCTGACATGGGTGCTAACTGTTGAAGGACTGGATGGATGATTCTGCCATCTAGCACAGAATGTCTGCTGTGACTTAAATATCCTCAATGTCAAGCTCAACACCTGCCACAAAGTAGGTCTTCTTCTTTAAAACTCTGATGAATAAGGGATCAGCAGTTGGCGTAATGGTTACATTGCCAGACTCCAACTATGTGGGAGTAGTAGTCAACATAGTTGACTGCAGTTCGAGTCCTGGACCTGGCACCTTAAAAGTCATCCCAGGCATGTGTGCATGTGTGCCCAAGATCCCGAGAGGAGAATGGAGGAGAAGGGATTGTGGCGTGGCCATTCCCCCTGGGGGGGAGGTATTTCTTGCTTTCTGTCTTGTCTTTCTCTGTCTCTCTGATGAGGCCCTATAGCAAAAACTTCTCTTAAAAAATGCTGATGAATAAATTTACATGTTATCTCAAGTGCTTAAAACAGGGCTAAGCATATAATAGGTGCTTTTTAAAATTTTTTGTTGTTGTTGTTTTTGTTTTTTGCCATAGGACATGTGCTCTGGCCAGAGAGAGACAAAGAGAGAAGGAAAATGAGAAATCCCTCCTTCATTCTCCTCTCAGGATTTTTTTTTTAGAGGTTTTTGCTATAGGGTGCATGTGCTCCCTGGAAAGACAGAGAGAGACAGAGAGACAGAAAATGAGAAATCCCCCCCCCAAGGAAGGATGGCCACACCACAATCCCTTCTCCTCCATTCTCCTCTCGGGATCTTGGGCACACACGCACACGCGCCCGGTGTGAGTTTAAGCCACCAGGTCCAGGACTCGAACCACAATTGACTACATGGGAGTCCAGCGACATAGCCATTACACTAACTACTGGTCCCACCTCTCAGGATTTATATAAAAAAATAATTGTTTCTTGAGCTGCTTCAAGATGAAGCTGAATATCTCCTTCCCTGCCATTGGCTGCCAGAAACTCATTGAAGTGGACGATGAATGCAAATTTTGTGCTTTTTATGAAAAGCGTATGGCCACAGAAGTTGTGCTGACGCTCTGGGTGAAGAATGCAAGGGTTATGTAGTCCAGATTAGGGGTGGAAATGACAAACAAGGTTCCCCTATGAAGCAGGGTGTCTTGACCCATGGCGGTGTCTGCCTGCTACTGAGTAAGGGACATTCCTGTCATAGACCAAGGAGAACTGGGGAAAGGAAGCGAAAATCGGTTCGGGGTTGCATTGTGGATGCCAATCTGAGTGTTCTTAACTTAGTTATTGTAAAAAAGGAGAGAAGGATTTTCCAGGACTGACTGATACCACGGAGCCTCATTGCTTGGGGCCTAAGAGAGCTATGAGATCAATCTTTCTAAAGATGATGTCTGCCAATATGTTGTAAGAAAGCTCTTAAAGGGGACCAGCAGGTGGTGTGGTGATTAGGGGTGCTGGATTCCCACATGGCCGTCCATGGTTCAAGTCCCAGAGCTGGTGGCTTGCTTTCTCTCTCTCTCTCTCTCTCTCTGTACCTCTCTGGTCAAATTGAAATAAACAAATAAATAAATAAATGAATAAAGTTAAATGAAAAACATTAAAAAAAAAATGAAAGAAAGAAAGCTCTTAAGTGAAGAAGGTGAGATTCCTAGGACCAAAGCACCTAAGATGCAGCGTCTTGTGACTCCCCGTGTCCTGCCACACATACGCCGGCGTACTGCCCTCAGGAAATGATGTACTGAAGAAAACTAAGGAAGAGGCAGCAGAATATGCTAAACTTTTGGCCAAGACAATGAAGAAGGCTAAAGAAAAATGCCAAGAACAGATTGCCAAGAGACGCAGGCTGTCCTCTCTGAGAGCTTCTACTTCTAAGTCTGAATCCAGTCAAAAATAAGATTTTATAAGAGAAAAAAACATAAATAAGATCAAATCTCAAATCTCAAAAAAATTTTTTATTTTAATTATTATTATTTGCTTACCAGAGAAAGGGAAAGTGAGAAAGCAAGCTGCCAAGTCTGGGCCTCGAACTGTGGTAAGCCATGTGGGAGTTCAGCATCTCAACCACCATGCTACCTTCTAGCTGACCATGGTTCGAGTCCTGCTCCTGGCAGCTTGAAAATCACACCAGGTGTGTGTGCATGGCCAAAATCTCAGGAGGAGACTGGAGGAGAAGAGATTAAGGGTAGCCATTTGCCCTGGGGGGATTATTTCTCACTTTCCTTCCCTCTCTCTCTCTCTCTCTCTAGTGACCACATGTGCCTTATGGCAAAACCTTACAAAAAACAAACAGAATAAATGAATGTGTCATAGTACCTGACACATAGTAAGTGCTCACAGAGTGATTGTGGAATGAATTAAAATTTATTACTGAAGGTTCCTTGTACCTATCATACCACTAAAACATATAGTGGGCTTAAAAGTTTGTTGGACAGAGACCAGCAGATGGCATAATGGTTATGTCACTGGATTCCCACATAGTCGACTGTCCTCGTCCCAGACCCAGGCTTAAAACTCGCATCAGGTGTGTATGCATGTGTGCTCAAAATCCCAAGCAGAGAATGGAAGAGAAAGAACTGTGGCATGGCTATTTCCCCGGGGGGAGGGGTGTGTGCAATTTCTTTTTTTCTGTATCTCTCTGTCCCATGAATGCATTCACCCTATGGCAAAATCTCTCTTAAACAAAACAAAACAAAACAAAACAAAACAAAAAAACCCAGCAGGTGGCATGGTGGTTAAAAGTGCTGGACTCCCACATGGTTCGAGTCCCAGACCTGGTGGCTTGATTTCTCACTTTCCCTCTCTCTCTCTCTCTCTCACTCTGCCCCTCTGTAATCAAAATAAATGAATAAATAAATAAAGTTAAATAATTATTTTAAAAAGTTTGTTGGATGAAGACATGCTTGGCATAGCGTTTGCTGGAAGACTGAATGAATTAAAGGGGGAAAATTTCGGGCAAGTGTTTGTGAAATATGTGCTTAATGAACGGGTCCCCAGTGCCTTCCAGAGGGCCTGGCACAAACTCACAGTGGGTTGACTGCACCGAACTGACATGAACAAAACCGTTTCCTTTCTAGGTGTGGCCCCTGGAGCTCGACTCGGAGAGGATGAACTTCTGCCCCTTCAGGGACGGTGAGGGACCCGCCAGGGCCTGGGCTGCGGGTGGTGTGGGTGGATGGTGCCAGTTACAGAGTGACCACCCTCTCCCTGCAGACCCCCGTGCACACCGGAACCTCTGGCGGGCAGCCAAGCTACGCCTGCTGCCCCCGCGGAGCTGGCGGCTGGACGCGCCCTGCTCACTGCTGGCGGAGGCTGCGCTGTGCTGGCAGGCACCGGATGGGGGACCTTGCCTGTCTTTGGTCCCGCCACTGCCCCGGGAGAATGTCACTGTGAATGTAAGTGAGGGGGAGGGTGGCCCTGGGGTAGGGAGAAGGGCAATCCTGGGGTCCCTTTTCTTGACCCCATCTCTTTCCACAGAAGCCTCGTGAGTTCCCGTTGCTGGAAGGTCACCCTAACCTCTGTGTCCAGGTCAGAAGGGAATGTTCTAGCGCTGGGCGGGGGCAGGACCTTACTGATGTCGACAAGTCACTGGCCTCCACATTCATTTTATTCTTGGGTCCCTAAGTCATAGTAATTATGGGCTTCTTTTCTGGGAATTCCAGTATTTATTTTAGCAGTGCAGGAACCCTAGGCAAGCCATTTTACCTCTCTGAATGTCAGTCTCCTCATCTATTCAGTGATGAAAATAACACCAACTTCTTCACAGAGCAATCGTGAAGACGAAGTAAGTGAAGTGCATCGTCTCAGGAACTGGCACAGATTAAATGCTTCGTAAATGCTACCTGCTCTTATTATTGCTATAATATTGTCATTATCCTATTTTCCCACCTGTAGAATAGGCTGCTCTGCATCCTTTGGGGAGATTACAAAAACATCCATTCGTTCAAGATTTATGGAGCACCTGCTATGTGTCAGGCATAGTTTTAGGCACTCATCAGTGAACAAAACCAATATATGTCCCCCACCCTCATAGAGACTATGTTCTAATGGAGAAAGGCAGACAATGGTTGTGGTAAGTTATACAGTATGTTAAACTGCTGGACTCCCACATAGCTGATTGCAGTTTGAGTCCTGATGGCTTGGAACTCATGCCAGGCATGTGTGTGTGCATACCCAAAATCCTGAGAGGAGAAGAGATTGTGGCATGGTCATCCTCTCCCTTGGGGCAGGGGGTGCGATTTCTCACTTTCCCTCTCTGTCTGGTGAGTACATGCACCCTATGCCAAAAACCTAAAACAAAAATGGCATACAAACACTATGGGGAAAGGTAGAGGCATAAGCGAGGATTAGGACTACAATTGTTTTTTTGTTTTTGTTTTTTATTTTTTGAGAGGTTTTTGCTATAGGGCGTGTGCGCTCGCCAGACAGAGAGAGAGACAGAGAGAAAAAAGCGAGAAATCACCCCCCAGGGGGGATGGTCACGCCACAATCCCTTCTCCTCCATTCTCCTCTCGGGATCTTGGACATGCACGCACACGCGCCCGGCGTGAGTTTTAAGCCACCGGGTCCGGGACGCGAACCGCAGTCGACTACGTGGGAGTCCAGCGACATAGCTATTACGCACAGTTTTAAGTAGTGGTCAGGTGAGAATCTTCTCTTTGAGAAGGTGGTTGGATGAGAAGAGAAGGTCTCCAGTGCTTTGTAAGACATGAAAAGAGCCTTCAGGTTATAAGGCTCTTTAACACATGAGGCTGAGGCTGAGAAACATGGGTGGCTTCAGTGATATAGCCTTGAACTCAGAGCTGCCCAAGGTGAGGTCTAGAGTGCAGAACCCCAACCCCACAGGGTTTCTCTTGCCTGTCCCTTCTCTTTTGGTCTTGGCTCTTGCTTTTATTTATTTATTTATTTATTTATTTATTTTTAGAGAGAAAGAGATTTTTGCTATAGAGCATATGTGCTTGCCAGAGAGACAGAGAGAAACAGAGAGACAGAAAGCAAGAAATCCCCACCCCCAGGGAGGATAGCATGCCACAATTCCTTCTCCTCCATTCTCCTCTCAGGATCTTGGACACACATGCACACCTGCCTGGCGTGAGTTTTGAGTTGCCAGATCTGGGATTCGAAACAGTTGACCATGTAGGAGTCTAGTGACATAACCATTATGCCATCTGTTGGTCCCTTGGCTCTTTCTTTTCTTCCTTTTTTTTTGAAGAGGCTTTTTGCTATAGGGCATATGTGCTCGCCAGAAAGACAGAGACAGAGAGACAGAAAGTGAGAAATCACCCCCCAGGGGGGATGGCCACACCGCAATCCCTTCTCCTCTATTCTCCTCTCGGGATCTTGGGCATGCACGTACATGCACCCGGCGTGAGTTTAAGCCGCCGAGTCTGGGGCCCGAACCGCGGTCAACTACATGGGAGTCCAGCGACATAGCCATTACGCCATCAGCTGGTCCCACTTTTTTTTTTTTTTTAAGAGAGGATTTTTGTTGTAGGGTGCGTATTTTTCCCAGGGGGAGAGAGAGACAGAGAGAGAGACAGAGAGAGAGACAGAGAGACAGAAAGTGAGAAATCACCCCCTGGGGGGATGGCCATGCCACAATCCCTTCTCCTCCATTCTCCTCTTGGGATTTTGGGCATGTATGCACATGTGCCTGGCATGAGTTTTAAGCTGCAGGGTCCAGGACTCAAACCATGGTCAACTACTTGGGAGCCCAGCAATGTATCCATTATGCCATCTGCTGGTCTCACTCTTGCTTTTCCTAATATCCCTGACTCTGTCCTCTTCCAAGCAGGTGAGCAGCTGGGAGAAGTTGCAGCTGCAAGAGTGCTTGTGGGCAGGTGAGTGGGGCCTGGGGCCAGCTAGGACAGGGCCGCTGCAGCAGGGGTGAATCCTGGAGGGGCCAGTTTCTGGGGTCAAAGGTCAAGGCACAGGGTGTGGGATGGCAAGTGGCAACCCCCAAGAACACTGGCTCTTGCTCAGAGCAGTCTCTCACTC
>NW_006159827.1:1429344-1431872 GCF_000334495.1 Tupaia belangeri chinensis | reverse complement strand
AATCCTTGGGGCCCTTCAAGGATGATATGCTGCTGGTGGAGACACGAGGACCCCAGGACAACAGATCACTCTGTGCCTTGGAACCCAGTGGGTGTACTACACTGCCCAGCAAGGCCTCCACCGGGCCCACCACGGTGAGGGGTGGTGGCCCCTCCTCCACAGAACTCCCCAGCTCCATTTCAAACCCGGCCTCTAATTTTCACTCCGTTTAACTTTTCTGTACTCTCTGCCAAGCTCCGTGCTGGTTTCTGGGGATGTGGGGGTGACTGAGACTTGAGCACTGTGCTCAGTGGCCTAGCAAAAGTCTCCCAGCCAGTCCTCTCACTGCCACCATTTTGCCCAGCTGCAACCTGTTAGTCTCCTCAGGGCACTGCCCCCAGGTGACAGTCCCCCATCCCTTGGCTTGGCAGAGGGCAGCGCGTCTTGGAGAGGAGTTACTACAAGACCTACAGTCAGGGCAGTGTCTGCAGGTGAGTAAGTGGCAGGAGGGCCCCACCCTATGCCCAAGGGGAAGAGGCCTGAAAGCCTCACCTACTATCTACATACTTATGCTTACTTTTGCGTCTAGCCCTGGGGAACTTCAGGGTAGAAGAAGCACAGCTCCTTGTCCCTGGTTGCTGGCTAGACCAATAAACAGATGGCAGTAAGTGTTGGATCTCTTCCTGTGGCCAGTTTTGGCATGGAGGCGGTTATAGCCTGGGGAGTAGGCACAGCATAAGCAAAGGCAGGGCAGCTCGCAGGGACCTCCTGTTTGCAGGGAGAAGTATATACAGTTGAGGCTGGGAGGTTTTTCTTCCACGAGAGAGAGAGAGAGAGAGAGAGAGAGGAAGCAGCGGTATACCCAAGAAGGTCTTCATGCCACAATCCACCCCCAGCCTTCATCTGGCCCCAGATCATGGGCACATGGATGCCCCGGGTACTCAGGAAGGTCTCCAGAGCTGAACAGGGAGCCTTCCCACTGGGACTGCCTCACAGAATGTCAGGTTTTACCAGTGAGCCACTATCCAGCTCCTGAGTCTGGGCATTTGGAGACCAGGCTGGCCAGGTGGGTGTTGAACACCAAGCCAAGGGCCCTGGACTCAGTTCTTTTTGTCTTTCAGCTGTGGAATGGTGACCTGGGAGCACTATGGGCCTGCCCCATGGACAAATGTGAGTACGACAAGAACCTCCCTTTCTATTTAACAGAGACCACTCCTGGGGACAGCAGATGCCACAGCCTTGTATTGCCCTAGGTCAGATAAATCAGAGGGTCATTATTTCATTCATTCAAAAAACCTGATGAGAGCTTGCAGGGACCCCAGGGTTGCCAAAAAGATACAGTCCCTGTCCCAACCCTTAGAAGACAAGAAAGACATTAGCCAAAGAATGACATTTAGTAAACGGGAGCTACTGAGTGCGAGTTTACAACAATGTGGGCCTATTGAAGCACTCTAAAGTATTCTATTGCTGTAAATACATAAACAGAGACCAGACTTGAGGAGTCAGGGAAAGGTTCAAGTAACACTCTGAAGGCCGGACTAGGTGAAGGAGGTAGAGATACTTTTTATTTTTTATTTTAATTAATTAATTAATTATTTTAGAGGGGTTTTGTTTTGTTATAGGGCGCGTGCGCTCGCCAGAAAGACAGAGATAGAAAGTAAGAAATTACCCCTGGGGGGATGGCCACGCAGCAATCCCTTCTTCTCCATTCTCCTCTTGGGATCATAGGCACACACATACACACACTCGGCATGAGTTTAATCCACCAGGTCTGGGACTTGAACTGCGGTCGACTACATGGGAGTCCAGCAACATAGCCATTACTCCAACTGCTGGTCCCATAGAGATGCATTTTAATGAAGACTGTGGGTCATATTTTTGAGGAAATCCAAAAGGGCCAATGTGACTAGAGGGTATTGGGCAGGGAGACTTCTGTCTTGAGACGAAGATGAGCGTGCAACATGGGGAATTTGGATTTTGTGTGTACAGTAGCACGGGCTTCCAGGAGGGTTATAATCATAACCCTTTGCTAGAGGGCACATGTGCTTGCCAGATAGAGAGGGAAAGTGAGAAAGCAATGATCACACCACAATCCTTTCTTCTCCAGTTCCTCCGTTCTGGATTTGGGGCACACATGCATATGAACCCGTAATGTTTTTTGTCTGTGGGATCTGGGATTGGAACTACACAACTGGCCATGTGGGAGCCAGCCACCTTAACCACCATACCACCAGCTGGCCCCGCGTTTGTATTTTTGAAAGATCTGTGGTTGCCACATGGTGAATGGGTTGGAAGGAAAAATTCAGGGCCGGGATGACTACCGCAGACATCCGAGACAGCAAGGTCAAGGGCCCACAGCCCTGGGTGTAAGAGGCAGTATTAGCTGACGTTTGGGCACGCCCAGCGTTTGGCACTGTGGTAACGATCTGTACGTGCTAAGGCGGTGAGTTCTCACAACCACCTCTGGAGTAGGCACTGCTGTCACGCCAGTTTTGCAGAGGTGAAAACTGGGCAGACAGTGAAGTCAGGTATTCAGGGTACCCACACAG
>NW_006159827.1:1425233-1428954 GCF_000334495.1 Tupaia belangeri chinensis | reverse complement strand
GATGACGCGTGCTTCGAGCGCCTGGTGGGTGCCCTGGCGTCGGCGCTGTGCCAGCTGCAGCTGCGCGTGGCCGTGGACCTGTGGAGCCGTCGGGAACTGAGCGCGCAGGGGCCCCTAGCCTGGTTCCACGCGCAGCGGCTTCAGACCCTGCAAGAGGGCGGCGTGGTGGTTCTGCTCTTCTCGCCCGGAGCCGTGGCTCTGTGCCGCGAGTGGCTGCAGGGCGGGGCGTCGGCGCCCGGGGCGCACGGTCCGCACGACGCCTTCACCGCCTCGCTCAGCTGCGTGCTGCCCGACTTCTTGCAGGGTCGAGCGCCCGGCCACTACGTGGGCGCCTGCTTCGACAGGCTGCTCCACCCGGATGCCGTGCCCACCCTTTTCCGAACTGTGCCGGTCTTCTCACTGCCCTCCCAGTTGCCCGACTTCCTGGGGGCTCTGCAGGCGCCCTGCACCTGCCGCCCCGGGCGACTCAGGGAGAGGGCGGAGCAAGTGTCCCAGGCCCTTCAGCCCGCCCTGGACAGCTGCTTCCCACCTCCGAGGGACCCAGGGCCGGGGCGCGGGATGGGACTTGGGGCAGGGGACGGGACTTGAATAAAGGCAGCCGCTATTTTTCTATCCACGTTGCCCACTGTTGTCCTGGCAGCATAAAGGCTTAGGCTGGCGAGCTGCCGTCCCTAACTCCATCGCCCTTTAAAGCGGGGACAGGTGCAGCCCGACGCCGCCTCCGGTTGGCTAGCGTGGGGTGACGCAATGGCACATGGCCCGCCGTCATTAGCGGAGGGCCAAGCCCCGCCCCCGGGCTGCGGCGCTGAGAGGGTGTACGTTTTACGCCGGCGGTGGCAGCGGCGGCGTAGAGGAGGTCGAACTGACGGCGCCTGCGGGCTGGGGCGGTCGTCGCTTCCTCCGCGGTCTACGCGGGTCTGGATCCTCCCCTACCCGCTCGTGGGCCGTACCTTTCCCTTGCCGGCAAGGCTCGGAACCTGACCCCGCTTCACATCCGGATCCGGGCTCCTCCCTCAAGACCGCCCATCCGGCCTCCTCTTTCCCAATACTTGGAATCTGACCCCTTCTCCATAATTCCGCTGATCCGGCCTAATAAGGGTTGTTAGAACCGTTATTCAGACCCTAAAACAATGGGCTGATCCCTGCCCTCTTATCGAAGATCCAGGCCACCTCCCCCACGGTAACGGGAGTAACTTATTTCCCTCCTAGAATCGCAGATTCGGTTCCTTTTCCCAGCCATCACCTGCCTCCGCAGGACCCGGGTTTGGCCTTTTTTACTTATGGAAAAGCAGATCTGGGCGCCTAGCCCTGCTACACCGTAGAACCCACCTTTTCCTTTCCTACCCGGAGCCTGGCTCCTCCAGCGAACCCTCCCCGCGCCTTCTATCTGCAGGCTGCCAGCCTGGGAAAAGATGGGTCCCCGGCCTCCAAGGGGCCTGGTCCCTGCCCTGCTCTGGAACCTGAGCCTCTTCCTCAGCCTCCCAGGTCCCGTCTGGCTCCAGCCTTCTCCACCTCCCCAGCCTTCTGCCCCACTTGAGCCCCATCCGTGTCATACCTGCCGGGGACTGGTGGACAGCTTCAACAAGGTGGGTGCACCAGTAGTTCCGTGGGAGGGGGGTTCAGCTACTGGAGCACAGTGGCTGAAAGTGGGGAGCTCTGGGGTGTAAATCCGCAGGGATTCAAGGCCCGCCTTGGTGACTTGCTCACTCTCTGTGCCTTGGGAGGCAGGTTGTCTCTCTGTGCCTGAGTTTTCTGGTCAGTAAAGGAGGGAAGTGCTAGAATGTGCCAGGCACTGTGCTTCGCTGGTACTAACTTTGTCTTATTTCCAGGGTCTGGAGAGAACCATCCGAGACAATTTTGGAGGTGGAAACACTGCCTGGGAGGAAGAGAAGCTGTCCAAATATAAAGATAGGTAAGGGACTAGAAGGGGGGGTCTGTACCCTACTTCTCAGTCTCTGATGTACTAGTGGAGGGCTTGGGCCGCTGAGGGAGCATTCATCCCTTCAGCCAATGCCGCTGAACACCTGTAATATAGCAGAAAACAAGGCCAGCGGAGGCCTGCATTCACGGGGCTTACCTTCTGTTGATAGCAGAGGAGGCAGGCAGTGAACAAGTAAAGGCACAGTACTGTGTCAGGTGAGGGACAGTAAAGTGTGGTGGCCTACAGGACTGTGGGAGGCAGGTGTTCAGGTGTGACATTTGAACAGAGACCAAAATGTAAAAGCAAGCAACATGACAGCCAAAGAAGGGAGTCAGGCAGAAGGTGGGATGGAGTGGTCTATTTGAGAAGCGATTGGAATGAAGTGAGTGAAAAGGAGGGCAGTCGAAGGTGAGGTCAAAGGCTCATGCCTTAAGGCTGTAGAAACGGTGACCAGCAGTTGGCGTAATGGCTATGTCACTGGACTCCCATGTAGTCAACCATGGTTCGAGTCCCGGACCTAGTGGCTTAAACTCACGCCAGGCACATGTACATGCATGCCCAAGATCCCGAAAGGAGAATGGAGGAGAAGGGATTGCAGCATGGCCATCCACCCTGGGGGATGATTTCTCGCTTTTTGTCTCTCTGTCTCTCTGGCGAGCGCACGCGCCCTATAGCAAAAACCTCTAAAAAAATAGAATAAAAAAAGGCTGTAGAAAGGAGTTGGGGTTTTGGTCTGAGTATAATGGGAAACTGCTGGAAGGTTCTGAGCTGGGGAGAGATGTGGTCTTATTTATAACTTTGAAAGCTCACTCACACTGCTGTTAGAAAACAGCCTCCAGGGAGCCACGGGTGGAGAAAGCAGAGAGAGCCGTGGGGAGGCTGATGCATGGTCTAGGCATGAAGGCAGAGTGAGCCAGTGTGGTACGTAGTAGCAGACACAGCGAGACGGGGTCACATCTTGGGGATATTTTGCAGATAGACTAATAGGACTTACTAATGAGGTCATTGTGGGATATGACAGAAACAGTCATATTAACGATGTTTCTTAGGATTTGCGCCTGAGCAACCGGGTGAAAAGTGCAGCTGTTTTCTGAGTTGGTAGGGCTAGGGGACGGAGAAGGCTTAGGGGAGGAGGAGGATCAGGCACTGCCCTTAAACATGTTGGGCTGAGATGCCCATTAGACATCCAGGTAGACCCTGTGCAAGCCTGGGGGTCAGGAGAGAAGTAGGAACTGGAAACAAGACGGGGAGAACCCTCAGCAGTCCATACGTAAAGCCATAGGGAGCAGCCAGTGACCTGGTGTTAGGGTAGCTGGAGTCCCTGTGGCTGACTGCATAGCTTGAGTCTTGGAAACCCCCTGAGGGTTTAGAAAAACATTCTGGTTGGATGGCATGCATGCCCCAGATCTTGGAAGATGAGAGAGATGGAGGAGAATGGATTGTGGTGTGACCATGCTCCGTGGGGGTACTTTGTCCTGCTATCTCTGTGTTTGTCTCTCTCTGGTGACACCCTCTGGCAAATTAAAAAAAAAAAAGAAAAGAAAAGTGGGCCTGGCAGGTGGCTTGGTGGTTAAGATGCTGGACTCCCACATGGCCAGTTCGAATCCCAGACCCACTGGCTTGAAACTCGTGCTGGGTGCATGTGCATGTGTGCCCAAACTCCCAAGAGGAGAATAGAGAAGGGATTGCAGCGTGACCATCCGTCTTAGGGGTTGATTTCTCACTTTCTCTCTGTGTGTCTCTCTGGCAGCAAGTACATGCACCCCTATAGAAAAAAAAAAATATATATATAGTAATAAT
>NW_006159827.1:1424669-1425188 GCF_000334495.1 Tupaia belangeri chinensis | reverse complement strand
TGAGTTTAAGCCACCGGGTCCAGGACTCAAACTGTGGTCGGCTACATAGGAGTTCATCGACATAGCCGTTACACTAACTGCTGGTCCCTAAAATGAAATAATTCTTAAAAAAAAGAAGAAAGAAACCCCATTTTCTTTAAGCATTCACTCACCAAATGCCCCTTCCCCAGCCTCTGGCAACCATTAATCTATTTTTTTGTTTAAAGAATTATTTAAGGGACTGGCAGGTGGCATGGTGGTTAAGGGGACTGGGCTCCCACATGGCCAACTGCTTTTCAAGTCCTGGACCTGGAGACTTGCTTTCTCACTTTCTCTCTCTGGTCAAATAGAAATGAATGAATAAATAAATACAGTCAAAATTTTTTAAAAGAATTACTTAAATTTATTTATTTGCTTTTTAAAAATTTGACCAAAGATGGACAGAGAGAAAGAAAGCTGCCAGGTCCGGGACTTGAACCACAGTCGGCCATGTAGGAGTCCAGTGCCCTTAACCATCATGCCACCTGCCGGTCCCCTGTG
>NW_006159827.1:1417842-1424475 GCF_000334495.1 Tupaia belangeri chinensis | reverse complement strand
TGGGTCCGGGACTCGAACCGTGGTCGACTACATGGGAGTCCAGCGGCATAGCCATTATGCTAACTACTGGTCTCCCCCTGTGATATCTTTTTAATCTTACCCATCCAGTAAGGGCACTGTATTCCATTGTTCAGATGAAGGGACTGAGGTGTCTTATAAGAAACCTGGAGAGGAGGTATCCTTATCCCCGTTTTATAGATAGGGAAACAGAGAGGCCACACAACTGGATCCCAACTCAAGTCTGCAGGCAGACTTCCCACACTGATTCCCCTTTTATTAGGCCCCAGGGCCTCCGTTTTGATACCGTCATGGCTCAAGGAAGGGTGGAGTGAGACCTGAGGAGGGGGTGGGTTGGTGGGTGGGTGGAGCCTGTTCACCCCTCCTACCCTGTCTGGTCAGTGAGACCCGCCTGGTCGAGGTGCTTGAAGGCGTGTGCAGCAAGTCAGACTTCGAGTGTCACCGCCTGCTGGAGCTGAGCGAGGAGCTGGTGGAGAGCTGGTGGTTTCACAAGTGAGTGGGCTGGGGCCCGTCCCTGGGAGCAGGTCGCAGATCGCAGATTGCAGACAGGGCCTGGTGGGAAAGCTTTGGCTTGGCCAAGAAGTAGGGGTTGCAATGTCCTGGTTTGGCTCCTTCTAAACCTAGGTCTGCTGGGGGACTAGCATTCCCACTCCGAGCCTCAGTTTGCCCCCCTGCCACGTAGGGCATTTGGCCCCCCTGCCACTTGGGAAAGGGTATTGCTCAGCTGGGCCCGAGGGTCTTGTGCTCAAGATGGACTGAATCACAGATTCGGGGGAGTGTGGTGGGGGGGAGAGCAGCACCTCTGACAGTGTCTCAGCCTCCCTTCCCCTTGCCCCAACTCTGTCCCTGCTCCTGTCTCAGGCAGCAAGAAGCCCCAGACCTCTTCCAGTGGCTCTGCTCAGATTCCCTGAAGCTCTGCTGCCCCTCTGGCACCTTCGGGCCCTCCTGCCTCCGTGAGTTTTCCAAGTGCTTCTGGGGGAATGGAAGGGGACTGCTGAGGCCTGGAATCCAGTTGTAGCCCTGCCCTTGGCCGGCTGTGTGCGCTCAGGCCACTCCGACAACGTCTCTGGACCTCAGTGCTCGCCGACCTCACATGGCTGGTGAGATGAGTGAAGGAGTGAGGAAAGGCAGAGAAAAGTGCAGGGGCCAGATCGAGTCCATGCAGCTGTGGTTATCGTCGTGCATTAGGGAGGAAATTCTGCTCCCGCCCCTTCACCTCCCATGAGCAGTCAGACTGAGTTACTTTCCTGGGCAGGGGCAGGTGCTACCCTGGGCCCTCGTTGTCACCCTCTACCCCGACACACGGTCCTGAGACAGCAGCTGAACTTACTACCAGTCCCATGCAGAAAATCTCTCCTGGAGTTGCCGAGAAAGAGTTAGCTACAAAGATAGTTGGGTTGGGACCAGCAGTTAGTGTAATGGCTGTGTCCCTGGACTCCCATGTAGGCGACTGCGGTTCACGTCCCGGACCCGGTGGCTTAAGCTCACACCGGGCGCGTGTGTGTGCGTGCCCAAGATCCCGAGAGGAGAATGAAGGAGAAGGGATTGCAGCGTGGCCACCCCCTGGGGGGTGATTTCTCGCTTTCTGTCTCTATGTCTCTCTCTGTCTTTCTGGTGAGCACACGCGCCCTATGGCAAAAACCTCCCCTCCACCAAAAAAAAGAGATGGTCAAGTCAGTCTTTATAAAAGAAAACATTTGTAAACAACCTGATTGTTCTATAGTAAGATGTTATATAGTAAATTTTATATAGTTTTATGGCAAGATATTATGTTGTTATTAAAATAAGTGTTTCTCTCCAGAAATGTTTACCAATATACAGAAAATATTCTGTGTATCAAGGTTGTACCTAAGCTCTCACCTTCTTGGTGTCTGCCCACAGCCTGTCCTGGGGGCACGGAGAGGCCCTGCGGCGGCTACGGGCAGTGTGAAGGGGAAGGGACACGAGGGGGCAGTGGGCGCTGTGACTGCCAAGCCGGCTACGGGGGAGAGGCCTGTCGCCAGTGCGGCCTGGGCTACTTTGAGGCAGAGCGCATCGCCAGCCACCTGGTATGTTCGGGTAGGTAGCCAAGGGTGTGGCACTGGGCAGGGGCAGATGGGCACCTGCCTGCCCGTCTTCACACTGCCCCATCCCACCCAGCTTGTTTTGGTGCCTGCGCCCGCTGCTCAGGACCTGAGGAATCCAACTGTCTGCAGTGCAAGAAGGGCTGGGCCCTGCACCACCTCAAGTGTGTAGGTGAGTGGGGCCCTGCCAAGGTCTGGGGAGGAGGGCAGGGGCCTGGGGCTGGCACCTCCCTCCCTGTGCGGGGCTAGACCCACATGGTCATCGTCTGCATGGAGCTCACCCTGCCTGGGAAGGTGGAAAAGTAACCAGGCACTTAATACAGACCGACCTGTGTGCAATGAGAGGTGTCCCTGGCCCAGCTCCGTGGAGGGGGCCGTAAGGACTCAGGAAAGCCTTCTTGGAGGAGGTGGCTCTTGGGCCAAGTCTTGAACATTGAGGAAGGGTTAGCTAGGAGAACGAGGATACTTAACTTGGGCTCAGAAAACCAGGGTCCAAAATTTGGTGTGGTCCCCGCCAAGCCGCTTATCTAGACGAGAGGAAAGGCTGAGCTGCTGCAACAAGAAGGCCCCCCCAGGGGCCAGCTCTATAGCCTGGTGATTAAGGCAGCCATATCCCACATGACTGGCCACTCAGTTCAAGTCCCAGACCTGGCAGCTTGAGAAACATGCTGAGTGTGTGTGCGTGTGTGCCCCAAATCCCCAAGGGAGTAGGGCGCTGGAGGACATGAGATTGCAACGTGACTGTGATCAATGGCGGGGGGTGTGGTGGGGGGGCGTTGTCTGCTCTTTTTTTCTTTCTCTGGCACTTGCATATACCCTCTAGCAAAAAAAAAAAAAAACAAAAAATCTCCAAAAGACTGGTTCTTAAAGTATATAGAGATTTACTTTTTTCTCATATCAGAGCTTCAAGGTGAGTGGCCCAGGCTGGCTGGCAGGGAAGCTCCTTCTGTCATACCTGAGTCCTCCCCTGGAGTGCTGTCAGCCTGGCTGAGGCTGAGTCACGGCACCTGTGTGTTCCGGGTCCCGGCTCTCGGGAAGGGAGGAGGGGAGGCAAGCACGTGCCGGAGTTCAAGCTCGTTGTTTTAGGGCCCGGCCCAGAGCCGAGCACAGCGCCGTGTTTATGTCCTGTTGGCCAGAGCCCAGTCACAGGGCCACCCTCAGCTGCACAGCCTGAATCCAGCCGCCCTCTGCACCTGTGCTGGTGAAGGGCTCGCAGTCTCTCCCACACCACTTAGTCCTGGGCAAGTTTGTCCCCCAGCAGCCCGGCCCCAGCTTCCCCGGGGATGACACAGGGACTGAAATCCCCACCCTGCCGCCTCTCCACAGACATCGACGAGTGTGGCACGGAGCGAGCCAGCTGTGGGGCCAACCAGTTCTGTGTGAACACAGAGGGTTCCTACGAGTGCCGAGGTCAGTGTCCGCTGCTGCACATCGCGTCCTCCAAACTTCCACCTTCTCCAGTCCAGGGGGTCCTCCTTTCCCCCCCAGCCCAGGGACAGCTCTCACCCTCTTCTCTCCTCTCCCTTCTCCAGACTGTGCCAAGGCCTGCCTGGGCTGCATGGGGGCAGGGCCAGGCCGCTGCAAGAAGTGTAGCCCTGGCTATCAGCAGGTGGGCTCCAAGTGTCTCGGTGAGTCCCTCGCCCACGGGCACAGGCACCTCAGAGTGCCTAGCCCACTGTGAACAGGGAGCTGGAAATGGGGCTTGTAGGGGGAGGGAGGGAGGCCCCTGCCTGAGCAAGGGCAGAGGAGAGGATGCGAGCAAGATGGGGTCAGGGGTGCTACGGATGGGGAACAGGCAATCAGCACTCCGAGCCCCCCTCCTCTTCCCTCCAGATGTGGACGAGTGTGAGACAGAGGTGTGTCCGGGAGAGAACGAACAGTGTGAGAACACGGAGGGAGGTTATCGCTGCATCTGTGCCGAGGGCTACAAACAGATAGAGGGCACCTGTGTGAAGGAGCAGCTCCCAGGTGAGCAGGGACGGAGAGGGCAGGCCCTGCCCCACCTCTGTGGCCATCCAGCCCCTGAGAGGCTGCCCTGAGGCCTCTGAGACTCTAAATCTGATGTCCAGGTTGGCTTTTGGTGACCTCACACCTCCCAGGGTAGAAAGGAAAAAGGGAATCGGACTTAGCATCAGAACGCTCTGCCTCCCTGCACCTGTTTTCTTGTCTGGCCAGTAGGAACAGTCCTTCTCTGGCCTGCTGAGAGCTGTAGGCCTCTAGCAGTGTGATGCAATGAAGGGTGACCATGGTGGAGGTGACAGGGACACTTGCACAGTTCTTACTGTGCTCCAGGCCCATGACACTTACTTACTTAACCCCTGAAACAACCCAGCGCTGCAGGGATTATTCTCACGCCGTTTTGTGTACATGTGGAAACTAAATGCAGAGAGATGGAGCAACTCGCCCAGGGCTACAGCAGGCCACAGAGCCAAGATTCGAATCCAGGCAGGCTGGCTCTGGAGCAGGACACGTAATACGTGCTCTGCCTGGCCCTGGGTACACCCTGCCACCTCTCTGTTGCTGACTTAGTGAGGCAGGGGTAATAACTGCCCTTTACAGAGTTGTGTCTGGTGTGCAAAGCAGGCGTGGCAGCAAGCAATCAGGTATGTGGGAGCCCCGGGGAGGCTCCAGGAACAGCCAGGAACGGGGGTAGGAGTGCAGGACACACCTCCCTCGCTCCTCCGCAGAGTCGGCGGGCTTCTTTTCGGAGATGACAGAGGATGAGCTGGTGGTGCTGCAGCAGATGTTCTTCGGTGTCATCATCTGTGCACTGGCCACGCTGGCTGCTAAGGGCGACCTGGTGTTCACCGCCATCTTCATCGGGGCCGTGGCGGCCATGACTGGCTACTGGTTGTCAGAGCGCAGTGACCGGGTGCTGGAGGGCTTCATCAAGGGTAGATAATCCCTGCCTCCACCTGCAGGACCGCCCCCCACCAGGCTGCCCTGAGGTCGGGCCTCTCTCCTGCAGGACAATCAGGGCAGCTCAAGTTGATTTTTGGAAGTGGGGGTAAGCACCCCTTACCCACCTCACGGAGTAGCCCTGGCACCCAGGCCTGGGCAGGTGAGGCTCCAGGGGTGAAGAAGTAGCCCTGATGGTGGATGCCATGAAATCTTTTCCTGGGGAGGGGGGGACTGGGCAGGCTGCCCACTGTGTGCGAACTTCAAAAAAGGAGTGTCTCCTTTAGTGGAGGCTGTGTGAGCTTTGGTCTCTGCCCTGGATGAGGGGGGTCCCCGCAGGGGTGGGGCACTCACAGCCCCCTCCTGCCAGCTGCATGCTGCCAGCTTCTGTGCTGTATTCACCCCACCCCCAACGGCCATCAGATTTATTTATTCATCTCAGGAAATAAAGGTCTTGGAAAATGGAGACGTTTCAGTCTTACCACCTGACTCCCTCCCAACACACAGCCTTGGAGGATGTTTTCTAATGGCCTGCGAAATTGAGAGTTGCCCTGATGCAGTAGACAGGGGACAAAGAAGAGGCTGGGCCCGGAAGTTGTGTTAGGGCAGGGCGGAAAGGGGAATCAGGCTTAGAGTGGAAATTTCTGGGTGCATTATTAGCTGTCATTTGCTGAAGGACCCCAGACAAATGACTTTCACCTCTGAATGTCCTCTTCTCGTGGGCACGATAACGCCTTCCGGTGAGGTGATGAATGTGAAGAGCGGAAGACAGCACAGGACAGACAGATGTGCAATAAAATATTGGTAGACATTTCCAGCAAAGCCTCCAAGCCTCCGGCAACCTTTCCTCTGGAAGCCCGCCCCTCCTCGGTACCTGTAGGATTTGGAATGACTGGGGCAGGACCTCCACTCTCTCCTCTGGTGGAGTACAGGGTCCTGGCATGGCTAGAGTGAGGTGTGAGCCAAGTCCTAAGGGTTTATTTCTTTGGCACAAAGAGGACAATCTGGACAAGCAGGCTTGTCTCTGCACCAGCAGTCTGGGGCACCAGGTCCCTGTTCCCTGTGCCCAAATCCATGCACATCCACCCTGTATTCCGCATAAGTCACGGCCTCTGTGCAAAATACCCGCTGAAAAAAATAGATATTTAAAAAGCAAAAAACGGGGGTGGGTAGGTACATGTCCGGCTGACCCCAGGCATCTGCAGTCAGGTGGAGACTGGGGAATGCCAATTCCTCAAACGCTCAGCTGTCCCGGCCAGCCCTGCCATGTGGGCATCGAAGGCAAGGTCCTGCTCCTGCGTCAGGAGCCTCAGAGCTCAATGGTATCGCTGGAGGCGCTGCGGGAGTCCCCAGACTTGCAGCGTGGCTGGGCATCTCCTTGGGGCTCCCCGGGCCGAGTGGGGGCAGAGGCTGGGGCTGGAGTCGGGGCAGGCAGTAGCTGCACGGTGCTGGGCAGCTCGTCTAGGGGCAGACTGTCCACCGACGACAGCCCGTGGCGCCACGGGTTCCAACTGATCTTGAGCGATCCCCTGGAGAAGCTGTCCAGGGAGCTGCCAGAAGCTGCTGCTGCCGCCCGGTCCACCTCGTCCACTACGTGCTGTGGGACCGGGCCGCGCACGCGCACGTCGCTAAGCGAGCGGCAGCGGCCGCGGAG
>NW_006159827.1:1417427-1417675 GCF_000334495.1 Tupaia belangeri chinensis | reverse complement strand
TGGGCGACGGTGGCCGCAGATCCAGCTCGCTCAGCGACGGCGCAGGTCCCACGCTGCTACGGGACAGCCCCGGGCCACTCTGGGGACCGCGACCCAAAGACACAGCCGAGCCCCAGGCGGCTGAACTGGGCGTGGCGGGCGGCCCACCCTCCGCGGCGTTGCGGATGAGGCTCTTACTGATGTCCAAGCTTCCTGGGCCGACGCTGGCCGGCCCGGCATAGGAGTTGTTTGGTAGCTCAGGAAACACG